>NW_022146270.1:69003-73651 GCF_002938485.1 Sitophilus oryzae
GGTAAAGATGGAATTAGTCTGTTTACAAAAGTTTGTGGAAAAATTCTTTGTATATCCCGATAAGGCCTATTTTCGAAATACCATTTTACAATTGATTTTTCTCACGAAATTGAATTTTCTCACGAACTTCGTAAACATCCATTATTTTACTTAAAAAATAAATTTTACACGAGAACTGTCGCGAGACTCTATGTATTCGTTTTGGCTATTAAAACACGAATAAATACAAATTCTGAAACATTCTTATCACATATCTACCTATTTTTATTTCGCATTTTTTCGCCTGCTTATGCTATTTAAGATAATAACAAAAAGTTTATTTTTTAAAAGTTTAACATTCTGTAACTTAGCTATGCATTTCCTCACCCATGTTTACAGAAACTTTTTTCATATTTTTTGATAAGGAATCAATGATTATCTCAGGACTATTTAACATTTTGGCATGTAAAGAATATTAAATTTTTTTAAAGGTTGCTATTAGAATTGGATTGAGACAAATTAATTAAATTGCGTTTTTCTCACCAAGGAGACCAAAATCTACAAAATATCAAGATACAACTTTTAATCGGTATTTAACGGTCTACACAGTTTTGCTAACAGGAGAAAAAGTCACTAGCGTACATATTTTTTTTAGAGAAATATTCCACTAATAACCGATATACACGTCCGTGGTTAGCATTAAAATATGTTGCACATGTAGTAACTTTTAGCCTCAAAATTTCATCCGAATCGCTAAAAGCACTTGGAAGAGAATATAGTAAATCGAAAAAATATGCAGATTTTAACCCCCTGTATATTAACTCTGATTTTTAAGAAAGGAATCTCCCCACGAGAGATGGGACATGAAGACCAAGACTCTCTTGGTCTTGGTCTTCCAGTCATAGTCTTGGTCTTGAGCAAGAGTCTTGCATGTCTTGGACTTTTTAATAAATTTTTACTATAGGCCCCCACTTTCTAGTTGGAAAATATTTACATAAATAGTTTTTCAACTGAATTATTGCCATAACTATACAAATCGACAGATCCCATCGTTATTAATAACCCATCTGAAACGCCCTGGATTGTGATTTATTTTCATTTGTGAAAAAATGTGTACATCCCCCAACCAGTAAAAGAGCATACATTCTGACATCATTCTGACACTCCGGACATTCAAAAATCTCATTGCTCTTTACTTTTTGGTTGTCGCTGTTAACCGAGTTTACAATTCTTCTCCATTGCATTCCATTGTGCGCTGCTTCTTGCCAATCATTCTGCATGTTTATCCCCTTTAAGTTTTCGTGAACAATATCCTTGTACCTTCTGAATTGTCCACCTGGATTCCTCTTACCGTCTACGAGCTCATCGTAAAACAGAGCTTTTGGTAGGCGGTTTTCTTGCATTCTGCATACATGACCAGCCCATCTTAAGCGGGATTTTGTAATCATGACTTCAAGGCTCTCGCAGCTAGCTTTTTCAATTACCGATACGTTTGAGATATGGTGGAACCAGTTGATTCTTAAGAGTTGTCTAAGTTGCCTCTGTCAATATTAATTTTTGTATTATTTTAGAACCAATCATAACAAGGTGATGACAGCTTGTTCTATTTTATTTTTGTATAGTATAGTTTATTTTTATTTATCTAATAAGATTTTGATGTAATAGAGATGTATTAAAAAATAGTAAGTCACTTGTCGTCTGTATGTTTAATGGCAATAAGCTATCAAATAAAAGCCACCTACTTTTTATTAAGAGTTATAAATTATTTCTGCATTGTAAAAGTGTTCTTTCCTCTTATTGTTCAGAATTTATCATTACTATAAACTTTGATTTAGGAGTTCATAAAATGCAAAAGGAGAGAAACATTATTAAAGGGAACATTACTGACCAAATGTAATAAAAAATGTCCTTAAAGAAATTACACATAAAAAACACACGCACTTTAATTTATTACTGAGGTAACAAAGTCACAATAAAAGATAAATTAAATAAAAAACACCTTAACAGTTATGATGATATTATTTGTATTTAAAGATTTTTTTTCGTAACGCCACATTCATTTATTTCCCAAGTACATTTAATCTGTAAAAGATCTTACAGTTACTGTTATTCCAAACTGTATAAGATAATTACCTGTTATCCCAAAAAAACAAAAACAATTCTGCTATCCTAAACAGATTGAAATAATTAGCTGTTGTTTCAAACAGCCCAAAAATTATTTCTGTTACAGCAACAGATGAAATAAATTACTGTTATCCCCAAACAGTATAAAATTACTTAATTATCCCAAACAAACTAAACAAATTTATGTTATCCCAAACAGACTATAATTTCCTGTTATTGGGATAACAGGAAATTATTTCTGTTACAGCAACAAGGTGGACCTTGAACTTAGTGAACGTTTGGTGAACGATAAGACCGCAGGCAGGTACTACGTATACTACCTTGTATACAATTAGGCTAGTATAATAACTAATGTTTGTTACTTTCAAAGACATGACTGAAAATTTACTATGTTTCTCCATCAACAATAGTACTAATACAGATTAAGTATCTGTAATGTTTGTTAAATAAAGTAGTTCTAATACACGATACTATACTTCCATTACTCGCTGACGAGTATTTGACATGCATCAGAAGATGGTTACGCAAGGCGTTCTCTTTCAAGAGCTTTTCTGTGACTGAAAAGCCCGATACGTGATATTATCTCTCTTTGACATTCCGAACTTTCAAAAATTTCGTTATTTTGTTGCCTCTTTACTTTTTGGTTGTCGTTGTTAACTGAATTTACAACTTTTCTCCATTTCGTTCTATTGTACCCACTTCCTCCCATTGATTCTAGATTCTTTAAGTTTCCATGTCCTTGTACTTGTTCAGTTGTCCACCCGGTTTCCTCTTACCGTCTACAAGCTCAGCGTAAAGAAGAGATTTCGGTAGACGGTTTTCTTGCATTCTGCATACGTGACCAGCCCATATAAAGCAGGATTTAGTAATCAGGGCTTCAACGCTCTCGCAGCTAGCCTTTTCAAGGACCGATACGTTTGAGACATTGTTATCCCATTTGATTCTTAACAGTTGTCTAAGGTGTCTCTGTTTGTTAAATATGATACGACATGGCTCTTGAAAATTACAATAAAGAAATTGAAATAAATAAATAGCGATCTACATCTATTTTATAGTAAATTTTTATTAGATCACACTGTATATGTACAATATTATTTATTGTAATTATTACTATGTGTATTATAAACTTATATTATCTATGATCAATTTGAAATATACATTACAACTAAAGCAAATTTAAATTAATAATAAAAACAAGATGCTCTAATGGCCATGAACCATTATGATTGATATACAGGTGTCTGTCATGATAAAGACAAAAGCTGTATATCAATAATTCATTCTGTTATACACATCACTATGTCAATAGCGAGAGTTCATTTATAGTCACTTGTCAAGGGTTTTCCCATTTCCATTCATGAAAAATGAATTATTTATTTAGTTTTATACTCAATACGGTGGCGATAAAAAGAATATAAATTTTACAGAGTTAAAACATTCAGAAAGAAAATATGTTGTGCCTTTTTTGTGTCTGTCTGTTTTCTCTAGAATCAATCTATTATTCTTTTTAATAAATTAAATAGAACAAAATAATTATAAAAAAGGCTAAAATATTGTTTCCCATACCTTATAAAATTGGTTAAAAATAATAAGAGAAAATATTACATTGTCCCATACATCGTGCCACACAATATCCACGTAACGACACAAAACAAGCTTTATTTTAGATAAAAATCGTGCAGTTTTCCGCCAAAACTTTTTCTACAAAACATGGAAACAACAACGTGTACAAAAGTTTTCATAAAAACGAGAACATGAGGTAGAATATTGAAATACCTAGAAAAATATTAACCGATAAAAAAAGAATAATGAAGTCTAAATAAATCTTCCCATTGCTGCCAAAAGTCACTAACTTACTTTTTATTACTTCCGAGAAAAATGCGTCTAAAGATGAATTTCATTGCATAAAGATGTTATAGTTAGTAACTATTCGGTATTAAAATAAAATATAAATAGCCAGAAATCGTAGTTAATGACTTTTGCAATCGATTCTCAGCTTCAAAACATAGTGATTGAATTTGGTTGTTCGGAAAAATGTCAGTTAGTGACTTTTGGCAGCAATAGGACGAAATATGAGACGGTTTGTTTTAAAAAGTATTGATCAGTATACTATTATATTATACAGGGTGGTCTGAATTGTATTCGATAAACTTAGGCAGCATATTCTGCTGATAAAAATAAGTAAAATGGTTCGTATAAATTTATGTCCTAAAATGCTTCGTTTCGGAGATACAGGGTGTAGAAGTTTCATTTTTATTTCCGCTTTTTCCAATTAATTTCTGAACTATAGTTGACTTCACAATTTATATATTTTTTCAATTTTATTAACAATGAATAGGAAAAACACATAAACTGTATATCTTACAAATGTTAATAAGATAATATAACGGTTTAACAAGTTAAGAAACATATCTGATAGTATCAGAATTATCAAAAACACCCTAGTTAAGTTCTGTGTCATATTTGTCCTGGTTTAGAAAAAGAAAAAGTATAGTTATTGCTTCTTCAGCTTTAAGTTATTAAAAACCGTAGATGTCCTGGCGGT
>NW_022146270.1:73749-532102 GCF_002938485.1 Sitophilus oryzae
AAGTCTGGACTCACATACTTTGCTGAGAAGAGCGAAAAATAGAGAGGAATTTGCGATGGTTGTTGCCGATCTTCACTGAATGGAGAGGCACTTTAAGAAGAAGAAGAAAGGCAATCCGAGGACATACTGTATATTATTTTTATTTGCCATTTTGAGGGCTGTAACTTCTTCGGGAAGCATTTAAGGGTATATATTAATAAGTACTTTTTGTTTTATTTTAATCTGTAGAACCACCTATTGAAGTTAGATACACCATTTTTTGACACCCTGTATATTTCACATCGTCAAAGACAAAAACAAAATGAATAAAGAAAAACTATTAAAAATATCTAAAGATAAGTATAAACACTTAGAGAACGCTATATTATTTAAAAAATAATTATGAACATTTCTTTTCACTAGGAAGGTTACAGCGATTGAAATCATAAATAACAAAATGTATATGAATACAAAAAGGATATGTTAATTTTCTACTTACAGTACCCTGTACCTGTTAATGTTATAACCGCTAATCCTTTTCATGTATATATTATGGCCTGTCTGACATTTATCACAATATAAATAATATAATTTGTTAAAGTTACTGGTATTATCAAGAGACTTACGTAAAAACACAATGTTAATACACATATTTATTGTAATTTATAATGTCGTCTATTTAACAATATTTAAATATAGAAAATGTGAGTCAGGTCAAATCAATTTACAATGAATTGTTTGCAGATCTTGTAAATGCGATCTAGATTTTACCCTCCCACGCATTTTGGGACACTATGACGTCATAATCGTTTAGAAAGAGGAGATAAGCGGTTAAGTATATGAAAAATTTAAATTTTTTGGTGCCTAAAAAGAGAAAGAAAATTGCCGATTGATTGTTAATTGATTTTTATTGTTTTTAGGTGTTTTTGTGTTAATTGATTTTGGTAATTCAGTTCCGTAGTTAGCGATGGGAACTATCGAATGAATTAGACTATCGAATGGTTAATGAATGAATGACTTCAACTATCGAATGGTTTTATTCGAATAAAATCATTCATTCATTTGTATACTAAAGCATATGTGACAACCTCGCCGTGCGACTAAATGGTTATCGTTGAGCCACGACTATCGAATGCTTTTGATAAATGAAATTTAGTATTCGTTTGATTTTGTATGCGTCAGTGCATTATTAGTTCTTCCAAAATTTTATAACTTCGCCGTATAAATACTGTGCTATTTTTTGTGTTTATTAAAATAGTTAAAATAAATGAAAAAATTTGGGTGGTTTTCCGTAGTCCGATCTTCTTTCAATTATTTAATTTTATATGGTATATGGTCTATTTTAATGGGAAAATTTTGAGAAGTAGCAATTTTTAAGAGAGATGAGATGAACTTTCAATTAATTAATTTTAAAATACATACATATTTGTATTTTTAGATGTTTTAATAATATGAATTAGTTGAACTTAATAATCATATTTAAGTAATGTGGTTTTTTAAGTAAATGGGGTTATCGAACTCAAACTATGGGGTGAGAAAATTAAAATGAAAGTTTTACACGTGCCAATTTAAAAAAAAAGTTAACGATGTTTGTATTTTGTTTATGCTAATTCTCTTACATGTAGTTTTTTGCGAAGAAATATTTAATTTATTTTTTAAAGTAAATGCCAGTAAATATAATTTTTAAATAGTAATATAAAGCACCTAATATAAATAATTTAAAATTTCTAATTTTTTATTTATATTTTCCTTCCATTACATTGCATGCTTAGAAAATTAATAAATGTTTATATTTCATGATTTTAAAATTTGTTGTTAATATAACAAATTAGTTCTGTAATTATTATTCTTTAATAAACCAACGTTGCCAAAAAATTTAGAGACTGTATTATTTTAATATTTAATTATATTAAATAGGACCTAATATAAATAATTTTGACATCTAATTTGTTATTTATATTTTGCTACTACTTAAAAAAATGTTTATATTAAATGATTTTAAATTTTGTTGTTAATAGGTATAACAAATTATTACTGTTATTATTATTTATTAAACCAGTCTTTGCTTAAAAACATTAAAAATCATTTTCCTACATCCAAAATAAAAAGTATTATTGCAGTGTAACAACAGAATATTAATAAAAAAAATGCAGAATATATAGACATACTATCACTTGCTAACTAACTAAAGCCAAACAATAATAATATTCTTTGCTAATATCAACTAATACCAAAATATGGCAACAGCGCCCTTCATAATGTATTTTCTGTATAAATATTAGCACCTCAATAAAAAAATAATGTGTCCTTATCTATATCTGACTCCGCAAAAAATCAAAGATGCCGGCTTCTTTCATAGCATTGCCACCGACCGCTGTCGGGTTCCTCGGAAAGAAACCTACGTCGCCGGGCGACAACTAAAATTCAGTTAATATTTTATTATAATCGATCCTGACGAATAAATGAATTTCATAAATGAATGAATTTTATAAATGAATGTTTTTTTGCTGCCGAATTACTAGAATACAATATTTCAAGGCAGATGACGGATCTATTCGATAATTTTTATTCGAATAGTTTTCAACGAATGTTTTCTTACTAACTATCGAATTATTCGAATGAATTGCAACTATCGAATGTTTCGATAGTATTCATTCGATAGTTCCCACTACTATCCGTAGTATAGTGCTATTACAGACAAGTATTTGAATTATTAGAAATGAGACTACAATTGTTAGATTTACCGTTGAATCTGAAAGGAGAATAAACCTTTTGGAAACATTTCTAAAATTACTATACAGAAACTAGAATTTCAGTCACAGAAAATAAGAGGTCAAATATATAAAAAGTAGTTGAAGCCTGGCGCATCCGCCACGCCATCAGGAAAAAAAATACTTATTTTTTTTAAATTAAATGAAAAACAAAAAATCCGGCGACGAGTTTTTAGAAGAGCCAATTAACGATCTTTTAGTAAAAAAAGCAACTTTCTAGAGCAAATCGTTACTTCAGTAGAGACGACACAGATAAACATTAGCATTTTATATTTGTAGATAATTACTATTACTTATTATACTAATTACTTAAATAGGAACTTTCGAAAACAAGAAATAGCCATCTTATCCGGTAGTCAAGCAGCACCAACTTACAATTCGAAATTGGTCAAAGAATGGCTAGAGACGCTGAACAAATTAGGCAAAGAGAATAAAGTCCTACTCTGGGTGCCCGCTCACCGAGGGATAGATGGCAATGAAAAATAAAATGATCTAGCTAGAAAAGGAACGAACACTCCACTAACTGGACCAGAACCGTTCTGTTTTCCAAGCAAAAATCACCTAAAAGCGGAACTGAAGAACCTGTAAGACTCCATCCGCAACCTGGAATGGAAGTCCTCCAACGGTCTAAGACACTCGAAAAAGACTCCTCAGGACTCTTCGGATACCTCAACGAACACCTCAGTAGACTGAAGCTGAGAAACAATGGCGAATGCAGATTCTGTGGGAAAACACCAGAACACCTTATCACTGAGTGCGCCGAGACGACGACCGTTCATGCCATGAACTTTGATACAGCTGATTTCGAGGATGGAGAGAGCTGGCCTCTGTGGGGCCGTCTTAGATACTGGCTTCTGTTAAAGCCCTGAGACTCTATGATGAGTTATAACTTGTTATAACTCAAGAAAGGGGAATAGAAAAATAAAAATAGATCTCTAAGGTCGCGGTGATTAATTCCTCTCCTAAACATTCTACATTCTACATGGTTCTTACAGGTTCTGTATCGAAAACATATGCAAGGTACTTGGAATTAGGAACACACAAGGATAGGCCCAGATAAAACCGCCAAAGAGTCACAACTGAACAACAAGACCGCCTTGTGTGCCAAATTGCTAGAATAAATCCCGAGATAAATCCCAATGTTTCTCATCCAGAGCTACAAAGACAACTTCTGGCAGCTACAGGTGTGAACGTTTCGAGGGTTTCGTTTGCCCGAGGGTTTTACAGTAGGAGAGAGTTACGGATCCCACAGTTATCTCGGCAAAATAAAATTTACCTAATGAATTGATGCCTTCAACATAAAAACTGGACAACTGAGAATTGACAAACTATTCTTTTTTCGGATGAGACCAGAATTGGCCTATGATCAGATAACCATCGAATTCGGGTTCTCATTGGTCCAAACAAATACTGGACCAGATGCTAGTCTTAAAAGAGGCTCACCCCTATAACTTTTTATTTTTCAGATAAAAAACGAGATTTGGTATGTTAGTATGCTACAAATTAGGATTGATTGACGTGGTCTAATTGATTTTGATCACTTCCTGTTTCACCGAAATGACTACAACTTTTTTTTGATTTTTTAAATGGTAACTTTGAATTTTTACTTTAATTGATAGAAAATTACATTCTCGATAGAATGACATATTATCGTATGTCAACTTTTGTTTCTCGTTGTCAACGTTTTTTCGCTTAATAAAAAAATCCTATTTTAAAATTTAATCTTTTTTTTTTTTTTTTTTTAAACATTAATTTTAATTCAAGGAGTCTTGGAAAAATATATTTGACTGTCTAATGTTTTGGTGTCTGTCCTGGCCAGTTAGAAAATGCCTAAATCGTATTTTTTAATCATATCTCAAATTTTTCAAAATGAAACGAGGTATTCCTTAGCATATTTGAAAAGGCATTTTTACAAAATAATTTGATACCATGATTGGTATTTGTCAAATGTTGTCCCGCTGGCACTCACAAACAACAAGAAACATGCCTAAGACGTCACCATCTGATGCCATTTCACCTGTCAAAGTAAAAAATACTGACTACTAAATTTAAAAATCAAAGGTTGTAGTCATTTCCGGTGAAAGAGGAAATGACCGAAAACAATTAATTGAATACGTCAATCAATCCTAATTTATGTCATATACTAAAATACCAAATTTGTTTTTTTTTATCTCAAAAAATGAAAAAGTTATAAGGGTGAGCCACTTTTAAGACGCACTCGGTATATTTGATTCCTTCTTAGTCCCTCATTTCAACCCTTTTTTTGGGTTTAAAGAAATAAATACACCAATAAATTATTAGCCAGATGCCACAACTCTCCAACTTTTGTCAAATCATTTCTATCGTGGCTGAAAAAGAAATTCTTCCTTGCATGCTGAACATGACTTATCAAATAAACCGTCTTCCTGTATTCTCTATCTGGTTCTCTTAATATTCGTAGCTCTCGAATGCCATCTCTCCTACTTGAGTTTCTGACCGATACCGATAATTGATTTCCATTAAATCTGACTGTTTGCTTTCGCAATGCCAAAGAGAAAATGATCTTTTAGTCAACAGACTGATGGCGCATATACGTCTTATATTATTTGTTTGTTCTGTTTGAGATCGTGGTTCAAGCAATAAAGTAATACATGGTGATAGAGCCTTTCGAATAAGCTCTATATCAGCTTTCTGGTTTGAGATTTTTATACCTTTTTTTTTGAGTAAAATATGCGGATAGTGATAGCGCCCATTTAAACACTTTTTATCGATATACAGGATGATTTACAGCGCTTTCGACCGTCCGCGACGGATCACCATCGAGTATTGGGTTTGACAATAAAGGCGCTTTATAAGAAAAACTATTTAAATTTTCAACTGGAATTCTGAATAAATGTCTTCTGTCAACTGAAATCTCTATTATGGATATGATCTTTTAATTAGTTAATTGTACAAATATGGAGTATAAAACAATACAGGGTGTTACAAAAAACATGTGCCATCTCTCGTGGGGAGATTCCTAACGTAAAAATAAGATTTATTTTTAATATCAACATAGGTCCGATCCTGCTTTGTTTCGTAGCTACAGAGTGTTAAAGTCTTAATAATTTTTCGATTTACGAGTATTATACTTTTCTTCCAACGACTTTTAGCGTTTCGAATGACATTTTTGAGGGTAAAAGTTACTATAAATGCGACATATTTTAAAGCTAAAAAAGTGTCGACATATTCACCAGGGACGTGCATATGGGTTATCTCTGAAATATTTTTCTAAAAAAATCATGTACGCCACTGATTTGTTTTCTCTTGTTAGCGAAATAGTGTAAGTAGTTTAACGCCGATTAAAAGTTGTCTCTTGATATTTTGTCGATTTTGGCCTCCTTGATGAGATAAACGCAATTTTATTGTATTATATATTCCGCTGTTTTCCTCAGGAAGCATTTTATATTTATTCATTACAACTTTTTGTTTCATTTTTATCTGTAGAATAATCCACTGAAGTTTCTTATGCTATTTTTACGCCTTCAATCTATTTTAGTTGTATTCTTATATACCGAGTGGTTTTTGATATATGTATGACCATTTTCAACCAAAATTTCTGCACAGTTAAAGTCATATATAAAGATGAATCATTTGTAAATGCAAAATAGTAAACGTTGTTTGTCATGCTAAAATAGTACCGTATTATATTTTTATCGATTTTTTTTATCAGCAAAGCAATTAGAACCTGCCATAAACAGTTGTAGTACTACTACACATCAAGTGGTAACTGACCTACATTTCACGTATAAATTATTTCGTTCCTTTGACAAGCGACACTGTAAAAACTGTAAATCTAATTAACAATGAAAGAATAAACGTTTTTAAATGAACATAATTTATATTAGCACACTTTTCAAGTGTAATTATACAAATCTATAATTATTAAAAAACGTAATATTATTCTGAATGTACCTACTGTCTTTTTAGAGATGTCACTGAAAACTCTGCATTTATAAGTAGTAGAATAAAAAAATAAATAAAAAAAGAAATACCAAGACTCCCTTTGTCTTGGTCTAATAAGCAGTCTTGGTTTTACTGCTAGACTCTAACAAGTCTTTTTTCATAGCTTTTTACTAAAAGCACTTTCTGCATAGAAAATCTTAATAATAATGATAATAAATTAAATAATTAATAAATAGTATTTTAAGTAATTTAATGCAAATAAAGCTTTAATGTAAGAAACAGTATTTGTCTGATAAAAAATATGTTTTAATATAGGTACTATATTGAATAAGTATTGCTTCCTTTAAGTATTCATTCAAAAGTCAGGAAAACACCATTTACAATAAATTAAAAGAGCAATTTTGAACAAATAAATAACTTCTTATATGATATTTAATTCTTTCAAATAGTTTAAAAACTTGAGCGCCATAACTAATACGGAAATGTTTGGTATTTCGACAAAAACGCTTTTATTTATTATATTATTATGGCATATTGTTGACGGCTACCCTAATGAAAATATGAAAGATGGGTATTCAATGGGCGGCAATTTTTGTGGAAGCTCAAGAAGCAACTACCCATGTTTGCGAAGTCTAGAGGACATTACAAAAAAAAAGAAATAGTGCACAGAAATAATTGCAAGTATTTTAAGGGGTGGTAGATCTCGCTAAAACAAACCTATTTTCTCTTTATCGTTTTTCAAATAAGTCCAAACTAACGGAGTTATTTTACTTTGAAAATTAAAAAAAAAAGTATTTTCTGCTAAAATTTTGAGAACCACTGGATCTTTTCTGGATTTTCTTTCTTGTAAATTTAATCTAATACTTACGTTGCCATATTATCAAGAAATTATGTTTTTTAACTAAAAACTAAAAAAAATTCAAAAAAGTTTTTCAAAAAATTTTGAATTTTCAAATTTTTTTTTCGTGAAAAAAACCTCATAGGCGTGTTTATTGTTTATCCTGTTCATTGCCAAGCTAATTCTGATGCCGTTTTTCTGTAATGTTAAATCTTAATTCTCAATCATCTTCCCCGGCATCCACATCCAATTATCACCGACAATCGCCGTGCACCGGCCATTCCAATACCCCCTGGCGAACCTGCCGTCCTGTCCACTTCTTACGCCCATCGATGACCACATCTTCTCTTGCTGCTGCATGGCGGCGAGCGCGAGCGTAGCCCCCAGATACCGGCAGACAGCAGCAGCAGCAATTCGTCGCGACCGAACGCTCTGCTGGTGTCTCTCGCTGCCGCTGCGGTGTCTATCGCGCGCGAATTTGTAAAAATACGCCACTGCGATCGAAAAAACGAGAAAAAACAACGACAACGTAACACCGGACAGTCCAGACACCGACACAGCATCGAAAACGATCAAAACCTTACGAAAAAATCGGATAAGACGCGTTGAAGTGCACTATAATTGTCAGTGATTAGTTTTTGGTGTGTCACTGTTACATAATGGATACCCAGGTGCATAACGGAGATGAGAATGCAGCATCCACGTCTTCTGCTATGTCTAAGACTACTACCATCAGTACAATTGCCGTTCAGAGTGGAAAAACTAGGATTGTTATTGCTTTACTCCATGTATGTTGAAATTGAATCATTTATTTAGACTTAGAATCTGTTGTAATAAACAAGTTAACGTATATGGTGAAATAAAGTCAGGGTGGGACTTTTGGTATTACATGAGCAAAATAAAATATTAGCTCAACATAAGACTCCAAAAAACTGGACACGCGTTTCGCTAACCATGTTAAAATTTTAAATGTAAAGTTTCTTGGGGTATTGTGATGAACTAGTGTTTTATTTTATCATATGTAGTAATCCATTCCTTCATTGGCCTCTTTACTTCTAAACATTTACGCGAATTTATAAAAATATACACAAATGCAACACTGGACAGTCCGAATACCGACACAGCATAGAAAACGATCAAAACCTTACGAAAAAATCGGCTAAGACGCGTTGAAAGTGCAGTTTGATTGTCAGAGTGATTAGTTTTTGGTGTGTCACTGTATAACAGTTACTCAGGTGCACAACGGGATGAGAGTGCAGCATCTACTTCTTCTGCTATGTCTAAAACTACTATCATCAGTACCATTGCGGTTCAGGGTAGAAAAACTGGGATTGTTATATTGAAAATGAATCATTTATTTAGATTTTTGGAATCTGTTGTAAGAAACAAGTTTCCAAATATGGTAATATGCAGTTTGGGTTGGGACCTATGGAATTACAACAGCAAAATAAAATATGAGCTCACCAGAAGACACTAAAAACCTGGACGCCCTTTTCACTAACCATGTTAGAATCATAAAAGTAAAATGTTTTGGTGTATTGTGGTGAACTAGTGGTTTATTTTATGTTGTGTAGTAATCTATTCATTCATTGGTCTCTTTTACTTCTGGTGAATTTACAATAATATCCCACTGCGATCAAAAGAACAAGAAAAAAGACACCAGACACCAGACACAGCATCGAAAACGACCGATAGCTTACGAAAAAATCGGATGAGACGCATTGAAGGTACATTATAATTTTCAGTGAGTGGTTTTTGTTGTGTCACTGTTAAATGGATACCCAGTTGCATAACGCAGATGAGAATGCATCATCGTTTTCTGATATGTCTATAGTTACTGCCGTCAGTATCATTACTGTTCAGAGGGGAAAACTATAGGATTGTTATTGCTTTACTTCATGTAGGTATACTAATATTGAATTGTCTATTTAGACTTTTAGAATCGGTTGTAGTCATGTTGTAGTAAAGATGCCTTAGATGGTAACGCGTTATTGGGTTTGGGACCTTTCGTATTATAAGAGCAAAATAAAACATTACCAGGATTACCAGGATTACTACCAAAGTTTGAGGCACGAGTGGTTGTCGTCTCGGTGCACTCGGTGATGTGGTGTTCGGGAGTTTCCCCATTTTCCCCACAGAATTTGCATTCGCCGTTGTTTCTTAACTTTGATCTACTGATGACGTACATTTAGGAGACAATGTCCTGTAAAAACACGGTGACAATCCGAAGATTGTTCTTACTTAAATCAAGCAAGTTCTGAAAAGAAATTTCTTCGACCGTTGGAGGATTCTCATTTCAAGTTACGGATAGTCTCCAGGTTCTTAAGTTCCGTTTTAAATTGGTTTTCACTTGGGAAGCAGAACAGTTCTGATCTAGTTAGTGGAGTGTTCGCTTCTTTTCTAGCTAGTTTGTGTGCTTTTTTATTACCTTCTATCCTTGTGTGGGCTGGCACCAAGTGTACCAATTGGTTTCCACTTGGGGAGCAGAACGGTTCTGGTCCAGTTAGTGGAGTATTCGCTCCTTTTCTAGCTAGTTTGTGTGTTTTTTTAATTACCTTCTATACCTTGGTGGGCTGGCACCAAGAGTAAGAAGACTTGATTTTCTTTGCCTAATTTGTTCACAGTTAACAACACAGGTATTAAATACAAGAAATAGTAATTTATTTAATTTATTAAAGTAGGTATTTATTTTATTCGTTAACGCTCAAGTGCGCTTATTAAACTTTTTTGTCGTAACATAAGTAAACAGTACCTACCTTAACTGCACGCATACATACTTAACAGTAGGAATACGAACAGAAGAAAAGAAAGTTTAGCGATATATTCATGAGCAGTTCAACTTAAATTCATGGCACGTCTACTAGATGATGGATTATAATAGATATATGTCAGATATTCGAAGAAGATAGACTGCAAATGCATAATGATAAAGGATTTTGTAATATCTGCATGGTTATGCAAAAAAATATATATTTTTTCAAGAGAGCTTTTCATAGATATACGAAGCTAGACAGGCTATAGAGGTTATACAGACTATACATACGTATCATAAACGTATCATGCGTTCGTATCATGCATATCATAAACATGCTAGTAGGCAGTGTGTTGCATCGTTGATCTGAATATAGGAAATCACATTTAAATTTTAAAAATGACTTAAAAAAAAACAAATTTTAAAAATGACATGTTTAAACTGGAATGAACCATAAAACTGTAACAATTTTTCTCTTTCTGTTACATTCCCAATTCACAATACCTAGAAGTGTGGGCTTTGTTATCTTTTCATTAAGAATTTAAATAAATCCAACCTAACCCAAACAATCCTACGTATGTATCTGTTAAATCTGTGAATGCCTTCAGAAGTGAGAATATGCATATGTAAATCGTACGTTCGAGTTCTTGGTCGGTTTCCGGTAGCATTTAAAAATTTTAAAATTCTTTCGCTAGTTGAACAAAATATCGCTATATATGAATAATAAATTGAAATAAAAATAACGGTACAACAATTCATTATTTATTTTGACGTGTCTATATAGGAATAATAATTACTAGACATGTTTTCTAGGAACATAACATTTGTTTAAAAACACTTTTCACTTTAGCTTTATTTAACAATATTATTGATGATGACAATTATTTCTTTCTGGATTTTTTTTTCATTTGGAATTTCTGGACAAAGAAAATAAAGTAACCCCACTCTAGGTGCCAGCCCACCAAGGGATGTAGAATGTATAATGTTTAGGAGGGGAGCTAATCATCGCGACCTTATAGATCTATTGTGTGTTCCCCTTTCTTGAGTTATAACGAGTTATAACTCATCATACAGTCTCAGGGCTTTAACAAAAGCCACTATCTGAGACGGCTCCACAGAGGTCAGCTCTCCATCCTCGACATCAGCCCTACCAAAGTTCATGGCACGAATGGTCGTCGTCTCGGCGCAATCAGTGATAAGGTGTTCTGTTGTTTCCCCATTTTCCCCACAGAATCTGCATTCGCCGTTGTTTCTCAGCTTCGGCCTACTGAGGTGTTTGTTGAGGAGAGAATGTTCTGTTAGAAACCTCATGACAATCTGAAGATTGTTTTGACTTAAATCAAGGAAAACCATTGATTTTTCTAGGTCGTAAGTTCTGAGGAACTTTTTCGAGTGTCTTAGACCCTTGGAGTTATTCTAAGTTACGGATGGAGTCTTCCAGATTCTTCAGTTCCGCTTTCAGTTGGTTCCCGTTTGGAAAACAGAACGGTTCTGGTCCAGTTAGTGGAATGTTCGCTCCTTTCCTAGCTAGATCATTTGCTTTTTCATTGCCTTTTCCACCAAGGGATAGAAGGTAATCAAAAATCAAACGATTTACCTAGAATAGGAACAAACATTTCCCACTAATTGAACCAGAACCGTTCTTCCCAAATGGAAACCAAATTAAAGCGAAACTCAAAAACCTGGAATGGAAATCCTGAAAAAGGTCTAAGACACTCGAAGAAATTTCTGAGGACTTACGACCGAGAAAAATCAGAAGTTATCCTTGATAATTAAAAACAATCTTCGGATTGTCACAGAGTTTTTTACAGTCTCCTCAATGAACACCTCAGTAGATTGAAGCTAAGAAACAACGGCGAATGCAAATTCTGTGGGGGGAAATGGAGAAACACCAGAATATCTCATCCCTTAGTGCGCCGAGACGACAACCAGTCTCGTGCTATAAACTTTGGTACGACTGATATCGGAGATGGAGAACTAATTTTTGTTAAACGCTCTCAAATACTAGCTTTTGTCATAGCCTTAAGACTGTATAATGAGTTATGACTCATAAAAGCGGGAGACGATAGATATAAGATCGCGGTATTTATTTCCCCGCGGTAGTCCACTAACGCACACATATTAAGCAAAATGCAGCTTTGATTTGACCACAGAATTAATATAATCTTTTTTAAAGATACGACACGTCATTGGTGTTTGCTTCAAGATCTTTATAAAAACCAAAAGAGTGTTAAATAAAACTCTTTATTTAAGCCAGAATGATTTAGCAAGTACATAAAAAAAGTTAAATGACATGATATCATAAAATATAAAATCGGTCCTAATTCAGCTCCTAATGTAACGGGGGAACTCAATGTATCTACAATGTTTTATAAGAATCGGTATAGTAGAATGCAGTTTAACAATTGTTTGAAAATTAAATATACGAACACCTGGCATAAAGAACAGATAATTGGTCGACTCGAAGATTAATTAAAAGAATGCCCAGGAAAGAAGATTCTCGTAGTAGACAACATCTACCCGTACGCTGCGCTGGTCCGATGATATTAAGAGGATTGTGACAAATTCAAAGAATGGCAAGAACTAACATACGACCATACCATACCATACCGCCATTACACGCTGACGAGTATTTGACACGCATCAGAAGATGGTCACGCAAGGCGTTTTCTTTCATGAGCTTTTCTGTGACTGAAAAGACCGATACGTGATGTTATTTGTCTACCGCACTCCAGACATCCAAAATCTCATGGCTTTGTTGCCTACTAACATACGAATATTGAAGTTAAACAGTAAAAGGATTTAAATAGTAAGATTATGAACAAGCTCTCCAAATAAGAGCCAATAAAATTAGATTTCATATATTTCTGTTACGTAATTTAATGCAGATTATGTGGGGAAAAACCAGAACACCTTATCATTTGCTGTCCTCCATTCGCGAATTTCAAATTCCGGAGCTTTACGCCCTTGGCTACTCGAAAACGGTTCTGAAAGGAGCTGTGCGCGATAGCCTGGTGCCTCCATATGGCGCGGAACAGTTCTGAACTTTATGACTCAATTGAATGGAGTGAGAGTATCATCGTTCTTGGACAGTTCAGAGGTGCACAACTGCGTGAATGGAGGACAGTAATTGAGTGCTCCGAGATGACAGTCACTCGTGCCATAAACTTTGGTACGGCTGATATCGGAGATGGAAAATTAACATCTGTAAAACCATCTCAGAATCTAGCTTTTGTCAAAGCCCAGAGACTGTATGATGAGTTGTAACTTAAGAAAGGGGGACACAGTAGATCTGCCACGGTGATTAACACCTTTCCCATACATTATACATTCTTCTCTGCGAAATCTAAAGAAACATGAAGACCATTCTGAAGAAAAATTAGAGAATAGTTTGTCAAGTAACAACCAGTTTCTATTAGGTATACAGTATCAAAAATAAACAAATTAATATGACATGCATTCAAAGAAATATTTTCAGGTTTTACAGTTACCTACATTCCATCGGCTGCTCTTTCAAAATTAACACGGTGTTAACGCACGAAATTCGGCTGTCGAAATACCGATTTACCAGCTCAGGCGATTTAAAAAAACTGTTATTTATTACCTTCTTGAGCGTAAATCGACTTAGGCTTGTTCAGCGGAGAAAACAAGTACCTACGTATCTGATCGATGGCAGTACTGAATAAAAGGAAGACGCAGACATAAAAAGTAGGTAAGTGGCTTAATATGAAGACCACCTGTACGGATATCTAGAGCCACACATGACAGAATTCATCATCGCGAAGAGATTGTTACTTGAAAAGTCATGATACTTCTGTCACTAGAGTACCGTTTAGTCATTAATATATAAATACAGGGTAACAGATTGTGATTATGATATTAAAAGTTTTTGAGACAGCACAATCATAAAGATTTCATCTCTAGAAACCGAATCTTGGAACCGAATCTATTCGGTTGAATGTTGTTGAATGTGGAATGTATGCGAGGGGGGTTATCTTAGGCCTATGAATGACATTGATGAGCCTTGTTTGGCCATTTCATCTGCCTTCTGCTTACTCTTTCCACAAGAATAATAGTTTTTAACTTTGCTATATTTTAAAATCGAACTAGACTCTCGAAAGTTACGGATTCATTCAGTGAACAAAACGTATTGTTACAAAGTTTCTATGTCGTCTATAACTTGTTTGTCGTCTTTTCAAATGATAACATGTTTATTTTTAACTCTGCGGTACCTAAAAATAATGCAAATTATGATTCTATATCCAACCAAAATTTAGGTTAACAACTAAGATGTATATTTTATTATGATATTTATTTATAAATATCTTCAATAATATATTGTAAATACATGTTAATAAGATTTATTTTGTCACGGGTAATAAATTTTTGTAAGTGCGACCTTCAGTTTATTCGGCAATAGAATGGATGTAACAACTATTTTCGTTTCTGGTTAATATTGTTTTTGAATAACATTAACATTCGCGGATATAATAATATTTTCATATATTATTATTAAAAACGATGCATATTAAAGCCTACTGTGACACCGTTTTTTTTTATTATACAGCATATTAGCTTACTTTTTCTTATATTTGTACAGATGCTTCATTTAAATCATATTAGTTTACTATAATATTAAAAAAGCATTTAAAATTTTCTTAAGATACCATAGCTACGTAAATTTACTTAAAAAAATTAACAATACTTTTCACTCTTGTGTCTAAATTATCTTAAACATTAAACTATTAAAACAAACTTATATTTGTTTTTATAGACCAAATGGAGTATAAACATATTAAGCAATTATATCATTGTTAATACACTTTTTGTGAGCTAAATTTGAACTGAAACAAAATTGTTTATTTTAAAACAACAAACTAATCTGGGTGAGAGCAGAAAATTTATCGTCAGATAGGAACATGTGTCATTTTGATTACATGCGGGTTAAAAATACCGTATGATCGAATAAAAACGGCGTCAGCGATGGCTATGAAATGAAGATCGCTGTCATTTTAAATGTAAAATTATATGGGAAATGTCATCGATCGTCATTTTCAAGCCAACTGGACGCCATTTTTTTTCGATCATATGGTAGTACCAGTCTAGTACTATTCTTATTTATGTTACTAATAAAATATTTCCAAAAAGTTGAACCTAGCGTTTCCAATTTTCGGGATCGGGATCCCGTTTTGAAATCCCGGGATAAGAACCGATAATCCCGGCATCTCGGAATTGACTCTGAAAATGAGAAATTTAAAGTAAAGATTTCAAGTTAACGTCTCCTTTTTGTTGCCAGGGCTAATCTGGACGGAGCCTACTTTGTTTACGCGGAATCCGAACCGCGGTTCTCGGCCATATTATGGTCAATGGCCTACCGACTTGGCAAGTGTCTACATCGACTCTTACTCACGAGATATCAGATCTCATCCGGCCTCGAACCGGCGGGAATGAGCAGTGTGTGTCAATAGATTTTACACTTTTGCCTTTATAATTCCACTTGCGAGAACTTTGACATTGTTCGTATTAAATCTGCTTGTGTATATGAGGATATGTTCTATAGTATACTCGGAACTAATACTAGTTCCGTTATCAACTCGGTGTTGCATATACAGAAGGCTCGGACGTGGCTCGGTATCTACTTCACGAAACGTGCCCGGCTCAGACACGGTCCGGTGTACTGTGAACCATCCAAATTCACTAATTGTGACTTCGCTAGAATTCGTTCCAAATTCGCTAAGTGTGGACGTCGCGTCGTTCCGCGGACCGTCACAGAGACTATCCGTCTTTTGTCGGTCTTGTGACGCGACGGCCCGGCCGCGGCCCGGTCGATCAAAGAAAGCTCGAGGCACAGTGTGTACGTGTTTTTGGTTGGCTCGCTTGATTGCGCGATATTAGCTCTGATTTATGAATTTCGACTATTTAAAATTAAATAATCTCAATTTTTTTAAATGGTACCCCATATATATTATCATTTTTTTTGATAGAATTTACAAATTTTGCGTCACTGATAAATTTTACCCTCGATTTTACCGTACCGAAATCTAAGCTTTTTTATTCGCGAAAAAACCTCATAATCGTGTTTCGGAGCCGAAATATACTACTCGTAAAAATATTCTCACTTATTTAAGACTCACCTTGTAGGTATATCTAAAATTAATCATATGCAAAAAAAAGTTAACGAATTGTACGTAGAATCTAATAATAAAATAAAAAATAGGGTATATTAAAACATATATGTTATATCGGCTACACTTTTTTGAAGTACCTTGTATACTCTACTCTTTTGTTCTAAAAAACGTATTTTGTAAAAGATGTCGTGTCTCGAAACAAATGAAGGGTTAAAGGGAAAAACAATCAAAAAAGGAAAAACCAAAAAGCAAAAAAATAACGACGAACCAAATACCATGTTAAAAATACAAAAATTTATTTTACTGTATGCGTTATTATTTGGCCATCGTTTGTTATATTCAATTAAAATTTAATATGTGTTTGGGTTCCTTTCACTATGATCCAACTCGCTTGTCTCGTGGCAGGCTTCCCTTAAAAAATGGATAGAAGATGTCTCGCTCTCATCTTGCTATTGTTTCGCTCTTGCCTCGCTCTCGTCTCGTCAGGTTTGGACGCACCTTTAGAGTAAAGCACGATGAAAAATTTGCTGTATATATTGGGTCAAAACAAATCAATGTTTAGTCTCCTATCTAGACAATCCTAATCTTACCAAAAAATGTTTGGATATGGTTTATAAATACAATTAGAATGTAAATGTGGTAAATTATAAAAAAACACGAATTAATATTGTTCTTTTATATAAACCAGAAGGTATATTATTCAGTTATTTACTAATGAAAATATTATACAGTTTCAATCTCATTAATTTATTAAAAATCCATTACTTATTATTCAAACGATTTAAAATACCATAAAATAGATAAGAATACCGAGGTAATTCAATAATATAATCTATTTGGAGGAGATCGTGTCATTTTAAAGCATAATTAATCTGAATTAGTAATAAAATACTTGAGTTGGATTTAAATAAATCCATAAATTTTAATTTAAATCCTTGTGAAGAACTATAGGCAACTTCTTAGAATGCTTTTGCATTATGTCAACATTTTTCTTAATTTCTAAATTCTAATACTTCTGTTTTAGGGACACATTTCCTCATTTGCATATCACTGCGACTCGGACCTATTGCTTTTATCTTCTTTCTATGTCTGCACCCAATCTCCTATCCTTGTACCCTGCACCAGTTTGTGCAGGTCCTTGATAGGATGGCAGCATAGTTCCTCCGGTTCTATACTTGCTTTCCCAAACAGAAAGTGTCGCTTGTGATCCAGAACTTCGCAGTGACATATTATCTGCTCTGCTGTTTCAGGATCTTTATCGCAGAGTTTGTAGCAAAGACTTCCTTGATTCAGGTTGAGCTTGACAGTCATATGTTTTGTCAAGAAATCTGCTGTAATCAGTATTTTATTATTGCTAAGCATTAGCAGTTCCTTTGTAGCTTTAGAGTTAGGTCCTTGGAAGGAAACCTTGCTATACTTGTGTCCCTGTCTGTTTTTCTAGTAGACGGTCTACTCAATTACATATGTTTGTCAAGTACACGAGTCGTGAAAATTCGCCATAAGATTATAGCTTTGTTCGGGTTCTTGTTATTACCGATTCTGAACCGTCCTAGAACTGTGATGCGTATGCGCAGAAGGAAATATGAAGACATTATTTCATTTGCGCATGCGCTGCAGAGTTCTAGGACGGTTTAGAATCGGTAATAACAAGAACCCGAACTTTATGTACTAACCAATGACCATGCGCTAAACGTTAATTTTTTGTCGCGCCTCAGGTCGCCTCGGCGAGTGTGTACTTCAAGCATAGGCATTAGGCATTAAGGCAGACCCTGACTGCTCGTGTACTTGGCAAGTACGCCAATATTTGCGTACTGGGCAAGTATACTATCTTTGTAAACAACATTTTTTTACAACAAAGAAATATTGAAATTCCAGCTTGGCGCTCACGTTGCGTGACGAATGACAAATAATTGCACAAGGAAACCACTCACACCACATGGCAAGTAATGTTTGTACAATTACACGATTCCAAGAATGAGAATTATTGAGTCCGCATTTAGAGATTTTACGACGTGCATAATCACGAGCACTTACGCTCAATACACAGCACTGCGTTTTTTTTAAATTTTTTTGTTATCATTGTTAATATTTGATATTTGTAGTGGATTTTCATTCCGATAGGTAAAAATTTTTATGTTGCTTTTTGCTTGCATTTAATAGTAAATGTATTACTAATAACTTTCATTAATAAGCTGCAAAAAGGTCAATTATATTCCAATGTATTTCATTGTAATAACAAGGCCAAACCTGTAATTATCACTTTAATAAAATAACATAATTTTGTAACGTCAAATTTAAAATAATTATTAATTATATATCTGTTAAGCCGTATATAAACGATTATATCAACATATGTTCGCTATAAACTGATATCAAGATCTTTTTGAATAACAGAGGGAGTATCGCGATAAAAAATGAAAGTCTACAACAAGAAGAGTGTAGTATGTACGTAGTTTCAGTCGACTTGTCTCCCCAAATACCTACAACGTTCGTTGGTTATGTAAAGGAGTAAAAGCTGAACGAGTGGTCGTCCTACTTTAAATCAAATTGTCCACATTGCATTGTTGAAAAGTTTTCACAATTGGTGATGACTATTAAATGATGCAGCGCAAATACATACAAATGTTTAAATTATTGTGATGCACCTAAAATTGATTTTCATTTATTCTTCAGCAGTAATTCAACAATAATAGTAGCTAAGGCTAAATTTTATAAAACTTATCATCATCTGTAAATGTAACAGCACCATCTGTAAATGATTAAAATTTTGTTTTAAAAAATATAATATATCATAAATTATTTTGGTGGATCATGGTGAATAAGTGTTTTAATCTATTAGAAAACCAGAAACGAAATTAACGTACAGAAAGGACATCTTCAATTCCTTTAGTACTACAATTTCTTAAGGAATACGTAACTAATATGTAAGTTGTTCTGTAATTTTCTTTACCGCTAACAAATCTCTAAACAATGAACACGTAATTGTTATTAATTAATGCCAAACCGCTAGTTTGTGTTAGTGGATACTATTTCCGGAAACGTTAGAACTACCGGCGATATAGATTTTGTTGAGTAAGACGATTTATTAAGAAAAGAAATTGTAGAGAATTTTGCAGAAAAAATGCGAATTAAAAAGTTCTTCCAGACAAGGAAGTTTGATAATCGTAGTGTCACTGACCCGTTTTTGCATAGCGATAAGAATTAACATTTTATTTCTAATTTTACACAGACAGTGTCATGTTGATATGAAGGATTTCGTTTATTTATAGTGATTATGAAATGGAACAAATATAATTATTAGTAATTTATTTTTTTAATTCCTCTATTGGTCATATTACAATAAAGAGGGAAACCAAACATCTAAAAATGAGCACAACAAGGCTCACTTGAGCTTTTTTTAAGATAGATTTAACATTTACTTTATCTAACTTCAGTAAACGCCAATGTACAGCAGCGTAGACACGTCCAACTTGGTTGGCATAACGGTCAGGCCAACGAAAATGGAAATTACCCCTACACTGTCCGATTTTAAATCGATTTCTAACCAATTTAAGTAGAACTCAAGAACCTAGAAGACTCTAACCGTAACCTGGAACGGAAATTCTCAAACCCCCCGGTCTAAGACACTGGAATATATTTCTAAAGACTTACGACCAAGAAAAATCAAATATTATTTTCCTTTATTTAAGTAAGAACAATCTACGGATTGTTACGGGTTTTTAACAGGACACTGTCTCCTCAACGACCACCTCAATAGATTTAAGACAGAAACAACGGCGAATGCAGATTCCATAAGGAAGATGCATGGGAAAACTGTCCCAGTAAGTAGTTGCTCTGTAAAACAGTCTCAGATACTGGCCTTTGTCAAAGCCTTGAAGCTGTATGGTGAGTTAAAACTCAGAAAGGGAAACGCAATAGATCTATAAGGTCTTGATGACTGTTTTCTCTTCTCCCATACAATCTATATCTACTACTCTAGTTGAACTTAGCTTCCTATAGGTACATGTGGTTTCTATTTTATTAAAAAATAAGAAAAACGGTCTTGTCATTGTATTGTCGTTACCTATTATTTTATTGAGAATAAAAAGAAGACTATGGACTAAAAGGTAATTTAACAGATAAAAATTGACATCATAAATCTAATGTTGTTGTAATATTGAAGAACCCAATAATTATTTGCAAATTTCAATACAATATTAAGTTTGGTTGTGCTGAATTAGGTGGAAACAGCTCAAGTTTAATTGCAAGGAAGTTGAAAAATATGGATAAGGACTCATTCCAGCTGTTATTATGAATAATAAACTTTGAATGTATTAGTCTAAGAAGCATTTCAATCTTATACAACATTTATGGGTTATAATAATACATTAAACAAAAAGCGTCAGGCGGTAAAAAACTTAAACTACATAATGACACCGTTCAAATGATAATAATCATCGCTTGTCTGAAGCAATCAATATCTTTTCCAATAATATGCGGTTTATTAACTACTGATCCTTCGATAAATCAAATTTAATGTTATTCCACCTTGGGCTATATCGTGATCGGCTATGGCCGAGTTGCGTAATTCGACACAAGCCGAGCTGCGTAAAAAATGGTTGAGACCATATTTGGTGTAAAACGGTTCAAGAATTTTTCTCTTCTGTATAGTGAATATTTTATGGTGAAGAGTAACGGCATTTTCTTTTTTACAAGAACATTTTTGCAGATATTATAGTGTGTTAAACTTTCTTAATAATGTTTTGTAGGTTAGTTGCCTGCATGAAGTGTAGTAAACGATTTCATTTTTATCCCAGTCTGTTTACAATTACTTAATTTACAATTACCAGACTTTTTTTTTGGAAATTTGTTTCAAGATATTGAATTTTATTAATTTTGCGCTATTGAAAACATCCTTTAGCAATGCCTTTGTCAATTATGTGAATTTGAACGACATACGATAGTAGGCCTATGAGAGGTTGGAATGTCCTTTCGGGAAATTGAAAAGAGAAATGCCTGGATTGCTACAATGATGCGATGTTGGATAGAGTGGTTTGCACATTGTCGCCATACATGTCGTAGAAGTACTGGGACTTTAAGAAGAACTAATGATCTTGAAGAAAAATACTCCTAAGACTTTAGAGACCACGGACTACTCTATAATGCGCAAGGCCCAGGTACGTCGAATCACAACTAATTTAAGCAGAACTGAAGTAAGACACTGGACGAAGATTCTCAGGATTTATGACCGAGAAAAATAAAATTTTCTTTGATTTAACTTCTCCCCTCCCATACAATCTACGTCTAAACACCAGTTCCCGATGGATCACCGAAGTTAAGCGACGTTAAAGAATGCGAGAAGATGAACGAGTAACCATCCGGAAACTCTGTCGTGCTGTTATTTCATAGTGTAAAATCTTTTGACAAACACTGCTCATTCACGCCGCGCCGCGGTTCAAGTTCGAATGTGATCGGACAGATATCACGTGAGTAAAGCTTTATTCAGATCCTCGCAATTAGTGGTTTCAATTACACTTTATACTTTTTAGTTTACTATCATTTACAATGTCTAAAAAAACACAATTAATATTAATAGAATCTCTTAGCAACAGCTTGCGCTTGTCAGTTGTATCCATAGAGAAAGCCTAATATTTAACTTATAAAACAATCAACTTTTGATTTCTAACCACAATTTCTCTTGACGGAAGATAATCAAAGGCCAAAATGACATTTCTCGCAAATTTTGAAGTATAATTAGTGGAAAAGTTAAAAGTTTGATAACTTTTTCTACTAATTGAAAATGTCTACCACTAATTTTGACATTCTGAATGCTTACAGTACGTCTGTCCGTTTTGTAGCTACGGGGTATCTGCAAGAGGGGAAACGATATTCTCTCGATGTTTTTCGTAAAAAATTTGACGACGCGTTCCATCAATAAAAATTCGACAAATTTGCAAGTAGCCAATAAAATGAGTGGGCGGAGCGATTTGCGGTGACGTACTCGGTGACGCATTCCTTTCATAGCCACAGTTCCAGCAGACGTACTGTACATTGAAATTAAAGGAACAAACTTCTGTGCTAATTGAAACTACTAATTTCTTCCACTAATTGCGAGGTTCTGAATGAAGCTTAAGAGTCGATTTAGAAAGTTGAGTTAGCAGCAAAAAAGAGACGTTAACTTAAAATAATTTTATAAGCACCTTTACCATGCAAAATTTGCTAAATTTAGTCAATATTTTTAACGGCAAGTCTAAACCTATTCTATTCTCATTTTATTGGAGGTTGTAGTGTATTTCTGAATATTTTATAGGTTTTCCTGTGTATACCCACAAATGTTTCCAGTTATAACTTACAAATTAAACCGACTCTTTTGTCATAAACTATAATGTTCTTCCGGGATCAAATTTAAGCTGAAATAAACATAGTCTCTAATTAAATATTTGTACAGGGTGAGTCTTAAATAAGTGCAAATTTTTTAGGGGTGGTAAAATTTATTGGAATTGTTAAAAATTTTCGGTTAAAAACATAATATCAAAAAATATAATATAATATGACTATTAACATAAGTAATAGATTAAATTTAGAGGAACGAAAACTTACACTAAGTTCAAAGTAAAATAACTCAGTTATTTTGGTTCTATATTCTAAAAACGATAAAGAGCAAATATATTTCTTTTATGGAAATTTAATTGTCCTGAAAATATTTGCACTTATATAAGACTCACTCATTTCTAGCTTAAGGAGGGCGCGCACTGCATCGGATCGGACCGACCAGCAAAAGCGACTGCGACCATCGTACATATAGACGGCGCCGGCGTCCACTAAAACATTTCGGCCTGTAGAGGCCAGATTCCTACCTCTACCTATCTACGATAGTCGAGTCACCGCCTTTGCCGTTTCTCGCCGGACTGGTACCGATTCAGTGCGCGTACACCTTTTATTCAACCATTTCCAATTATGCTGTAGCCTTCCTTACATATTTAGATAGTATCCCTGTAATAATAATAATTTTAATTTCCTAATATCATTGGTCCCATGTTAGATTTGGCCTTGTTTTAGGTCTCTTAATTTTGTCGTGCGTACTATGCTGTAATTTTTGTGATTCTTCTGCTGTGGGTCCTTCTTGCCAGGTATCCTGCTTGGCTGGCTTCAGGGATTTGATTCTGTGAATGACACCTGGATCTTTTGTCGTATCCAGTTTATTTTTTACGGTCTGTTTTTGTTACTCCCAGCATATTTCACTCTGTATATAAGAAAAAAAAAATAAAAAAATAACTTAAAATGCTAATATTTATCATCATCATCATTTAGTTTATTCCGTCCACTGCTGAACAAAATCCTCCCTTAACTCTAGTCGTCTCTTTCTATTTTGTGTCACTTTACTTGAATCCAATTTCCAGCCACTCTTTTTATATTATCTGTCTATCCTAGGACGTTCTCTGCTTCTATAGGCCTCGTGTTATGGTCTCTATTCCACAAATCTCTTTTTCCACCGTCTATCTGTCATCCTCGCAACATAACCTGCCCAGTTCTAATTAAGATGTAAGATATATATCACCGCGTGCCTTACTCCTGTTCAATTTCTTATGGTATCATTTGGTCTTGGATTTAGTATTTTATCCCTAAGTGTAACTCCCAAACTGGACCTTTCCATTTTCCGTTGCATAACCTGTCTTCTATCTTTTTTGTCAAAGTAAGTGTCTCAGCTCCATACCTGAGGATAGGCAAGACACACTGGTTAAAGACCTTTCTTTTTAAGCATCTTGGAAGATCGGATCTCTGTATATGTTCCTATTACCTGAAAGTTTTATTTAATATACTATAAACTTTACATCCAATGTCACACCACGTATGCAATTTATATTTCTCGTACACGCATAAAAATAGATTTCAGTGTCCTTTTATAACTGAGAAGCAATAAAAATCCGATATTAAATTTCAAATTTTACTGCAAGATAATGTTTGCCAAACGTAAAGTCGAATATAAGTGCTGTTGATGTTGATACAGCACCACTGGGTGTATTTACAAGGCAAATCAATCTTTTTATGGTCTAATACAACCAGTTTTGTAATGTCTCGAACATATCTCGTACATCATTGCTGTAATAGTTGTAATGCTGCTAAACTATTTTATTATGATTTAAAACATTGTTACTATAAAATAATGGATTTTCTGTATGTTGAGGAATAATAGAAATTCTGGTTTCTCATATTATTTTATAAAATTACCATCTACAACCTAACCTAAACAAAGCTAAACACCTAAAATTTTAGGTACAATATGTTTAGTGTGGTATATCTTGTTCTAGTCTACCGATTTTGATGATTTTTTAAGCAATTTGTAGCTAAATTATTTGACATTTTAGTCTCTTTTTAAATTAAAAAATTAAGTGCAAGTCTGTCAGTAGACGAGGGAAAACAAAATGTTGTTATTTTGGGAAAAGTTTGACATTTGAAAAATTTAAAATTAAATTTAAAGAATTTGGAAAGGACTTTATCATCAAGGTGAATCTTTTCTCGATAGTTTGATTTTTGATTCATCTCAATATTCTTTTTATTATTGGAGATATTTTTTATTTTGAAGAAAACAGTAACGATTTACAGAAATTTTAGCATTAAAAGCATGCTTTTGCTTTTAGTACTTATCAAGACACCTATGAAATAGTGTTTATCGTTTTTGTAACACCACTGTCATCGAAATGTCATATTGTCCATGTTTGTTGGCAGTCACTCTAGTAGAGGTGATTTTAAGTCCAGAAGTTAATCTTTACCATGTTCAATTCAAGCAACAATAGTCAATACAAGTTAAAATTATGTTATATTTTGAAAATTTTGCTTATTTTGTTGTAGCTAAAAGACTGCTATTTAAAAATAATGTCTCTACCTTTTGGGTGGGTTCATCTCTCAAATCTACAAAGTAAAAAAGCTATTTCTTGTAAACACCACTGCCTCTGACTGCCTTAATCCAAACAAAAACCCTTTAGGCCCGGCGCCCATAGAAGTGGCGTAGGTATGGCGGTGGTATTAGGAAACGCCAACCGAGATGGCGCGACAGACGCGCAGATCCGCGTCATCTCGGTGGGCGCTTGGCGCTTCCTAATTTATTTACCCTGGCATTGCCATCGCCACGCGCCAGAACCACGCCACAGCCATACCTACGCCACTTCTATGGGCGCTGGGCCTTACTGGTGAAACAAATTTTCCTAATCGACAAAGAACGCTTAACGTTTCAAGCAAAAAATAAACAAAAAGGAAAAATAAAACACTATTTAAAATATCTAAAAATACAATTATTCAAGAACACTTTAGTTTTTAGCAGATAAATCCATTATAAAACATTGACGTTCTGTTTAATTTACATTACATGGATTCAATCATTTATTACCTGATAAGTATTACTTAAAATCTACTCCGTGCCCTGTGTTCCACGAATGCTGACAAATCTTAGATTTGTAAATATCACTATTTTTAAATAATCTTTATGTTCTATACTTTGAACATTTAACGGTCTACTAGATGTTGTTCTGTGTTCATAGGTTTATTATTATAGACCTTTTTTGAACAGATCATTGACTGACCAAAATAGACATTCAACTAAAAATATCCAAATTGTATTATGAAATACTCATGCTCATGTTGTTTATTATAAGGTGGCATCTGGTTTGTTTTGTGATACAGGCCGATGTTATAAAATCTTGGGAGGGTGAACCAGTTTCAAAAATAATTATTTACATTACGTGTAATTTATGGCGTGTAAAACTGGGTTATATTACTTAAATTATTACCTCGACTTTGAAGAGTGGCAGTAAATCATGTTGAACTGAATGGAAATGGATCTGCCAAAATTTATTTAAAAAATAATAAATAATTATTAACTTTTATTAATTGTACAGGGTGGTCCAATAAAAGAGAATTCGGGAAATTTCACTGGGATCCTCGAAATTAGTGGAATATGTTAGTAGTTTCAATTATACTTTAAACTTAAAGGTTTATTCAGAACCTCGAAACTAGTGGAATAAATTAGTGGTTTCAATTGGCGTAGAAGTTTGTTCCTCTAATATCAATGTAAGAATTTAGAATGTCAAAATTAATGGTAGTAATTTTCAATCAGTAGAAAAATTTAACAAACTTTTAACTTTTGACCCTAAGTATACTTCAAAATTTGCGAGTAATGTCATTTCGGCCTGTGATTGTAATGTATGCGGTAATGTATCCTTACATTAAACCAATAAATTCCAGATTAACAAAATTATGGTAAATATCGAAAAGCTTTTGTTCCTTACAAGCGTAACGCGATAAAATCTATATATTGATAAAAGTAAATGCAATCAAGTTAATTTGCATATGTCAGTGCTTCGGTTCGCTTCGTAATTCCGTAGGCTGTATAATATTATATCTGTTGCGGTTTCCCCATTATAAACATAATTACGCAGAAAATCGGAATGAACCTAACATTAAAGTTTAGATTAAATAAACAAAAACAAGTTTAATAATACCGCTACTGCTTTTTATTGTTTCCAGAAGTTTATTAACTATCAACAATGATGAGAATAGTTGGCAATCATGTGTTAGAGAATTTTAGGATTAGCGATTGGTACCAATGCTAAAACAAATTATCGATCGAAAAATTATAGCAAATGATGTCAATGGATTGATGTCAATTTTTTTGGCTTTTCTCTACATACTTTATTGCTAATTTCTTTGTCTTGTATAATAAGTATCTCCTTATCGGAAAAAATAGTTTTTGATACCTTAATATGCATTATATTATCAAAATTAATTACGAACACGTAACCTAACCATTATTTTTTTAATACACTCACACATATTCAATAATTAATTTAGCAAACCTTCCTCATCTCGTTTTGATTTTTGAATTTTAATATCTTCAAAAATAATCGTATTCGGTATTAGGTATTTAATTTTTGGTTTGTTTTTATGCTAGTGATAACAGATAGATATTCGAATTTTTTAAATTTATTGCCAACAAAACGAGCAAAATCATTATAGCCTACTATTTTTCTATTTCTTTTGCTAGGTGCGCAAATATTTTTTGACAGCTGACATATTTAACATATACGAGTGCTGACGTCTTGGGTGCCGAATTTCGTGTGTACGAAGAGTACGGCCATCACGCTTATCAAAATAAGATGTACTGAATAAAGACAGAAGGCAAGTATTTTCCCAAGCGCATGGAATCTAGCGTCAGATTAAGTGGTTATGTAGTAAATACTTCGTATTTTTGCTCTCTCCGACTTACTAGATTGCCATAGCGATTCGCTCCTATACATGTAAACGCCGACGAAGGTTTCGCTTGCCAGCAGGGTATACTAGCTCAATTAAATATATTCTTAATAAAGTTGGCATTATTATCAAATAGAAAGCATCAAAATATGAGCAAGGTGTTGGCTTCGAAAAAAATCATATTCGTTTTTATACGGCGATACGTGCGTGCCTTGCGTGACTTCCATCTCAATATAAATAACGCTACGGAATTAATTTTGTTTATTTACCGGCTTTCTCTCGGACGGAGTTTCTTTGGCCATGTTTGGGATTTATTAGTTCGGCTTCGATGTTTATTATCATTAATAAATTATTTTTTTCATTACCTTGATTAATATCATTAGTAGGTATACTTGTAGATCGTATGGGAGGGGGAAGTTAATTACCGTAACCTTATAGATCTACTGTGTCGTCCTTTCTTGAGTTTTAACCAGTATCTGAGACGGTTTTACAAAAATTAGTTCTCCATCTCGGATATCAGTCGTATCAAAGTTTATGGCACGAATGGTTGTCGTTTCGGCGCTCTCAATGATGAGGTGTGTTTCTCTATTTTCTCTCCTCAGAATCTGCATTTGCCATTATTTCTTAGCTTCCATCTACTGAGGTAGTCATTGAGGAGGCAGTGTCCTGTTAAAAATCCCTTGATAATCCAAAGATTGTTCGTATTTAAATCACTCGGTCGCAAGTCCTGACAAATTTCTTCGAATATGTTAGACTTTAGGAGGATTCCCATTTCAGGTTACAGATGGAGAATCCCAGGTTTTTCTCTTAAAGTTTGTTTCCAGTTAGGATGTAGAACGGTTTTGATCCAGTTGAGTTGGTGGGGTGCTTGCTCGTTTTCTAGATGGATCGTTGGCTTTTTATTATCTCCTATTCCGTGGTGGGCTGGCACCTAGAGTAGGAGTACTTTATTTCCTTTGCATAATTTCTTCAGCTCCTCTAGATATTCTTTAACCAAGTTCGAACTGATGATTACTGACTTGATCGCTTTTAATGCTGCTTGACTATCGGATAACGTGCTATTTCTTGTTTCCGATAGTTCCTATTTAAGATAAGTTGTACGCATCTTAAACTTTGCTTGAAGAATGCTGGGGTAGGTGCCCATCGGTTTAGAGTATTTAGTTTTCGGCCTAAATACTTTTCTCCCTGTTCCTGCTTTGGTTTTGGAATTTGGAAGCATCAGTATACAACGTTATGATATGGTCTTTTACCTGCTGAGCACACGTTTTTCTGTTCCTATAATTTTTATCGCTCAATACTACATTGAGGGATTCCATTAGGATTTGCAAGCGTGGAATTTTGTTTTTGAAGGGTGTTCCAAGCCTCTGAGTTGACATGTGTTACAATTCTTTCATTACTGTTTTCGTCAATGACCATTCTGTTCATTGGTATATCTACCGATGACAATGATGTGCAGTGGTGTTAGGCCTAGAAAGACCACCGTAGCTGCTAAATGAAACTTTAGCTAAATTTGTATTTAAATAGAGGTCTTCGAGAAATTTGTTTATTGTTGGAGTTTAAGACATCTTTTAAGGCTCTTCTCACGAAGAGGCCTAACTAACATTTTTTAAATTTAACAGGGGAGCTAGAAATGGAAAAAGATTGTGTTTAAAACATCTTAGTTAGCTTAGTCGAGAAGTCAATGATTTTCGAACTACCGTATGATCGAGAAAAAACGGCGTCAGCGATGGCTATGGAATGAAGATCGCTGTCATTTTATATGTAAATTTATATGGGAAATGTCATCGATGTTCATTTCCCAGCCAACTGGACGCCATTTTGTTTCGATCATACGGTATTTGTAATACAGATAATATAACACTTTGTGAGAGCAGAGAGTTACATGAGAATATTTGAACAGCAAAATATCTCAATTTTTAAAATTTAGATAGCTAAGTCTCTTCCTGAGAAAGGCGACTAAAGCATTCCCTTGAACTATTTCTTTACTAATTATTATAAACCGATCAAGATTGTGTCTAGAATGCAGTATAGTCTTATAAATGTACTTAAATAGCAATGACTAACGAACGATTCTATTTATTACATACGAATATTAATTTAACGCTAAAACTATCTACCTACATCGAGTTAAAGTAAATTCAAATTGTTTTCGCATGAACCGTAATAGCTTTGACATTAAAGCAGAATCTACAATTTAACTATTAAATACCTATATAGTTTTCTAACTATAAATAGTGCATGATGTGAAAACAGCCATTGAAACCTGAACGTGCGTTCCACAAACGGTTGCATACTTGTCGGCTATCTTTGGTTATTTTTAGAATATAAAAAGTTAATAAAAATAATACTTTTAATGATTGGGCATTACAAATTATCACCAATTAACATGTTAAAATTTATGCAAAACACGAGAATAACTGTATACAGAATGTACAGGGTTTTCCTAGATATTTAGTGCGATACCTTCAGACTTAAAGCTATTGGAGGTAGTAAAATAAATTAAATGTAGGGGTTGTAAGATTTAACAAAAGATGATGAGAAAGTTAAGAAAAATTTATCACTTTACTTTTTATTGCATTAAATTTCTCTGAATAACCTGTACATATACTGAATTTTTTTTAGAATGTCACTAGAAGCATTTTTAAAATACACTGACACTGATTAAAAATGGTTCAGGTAAATATAGACAAACTTATACCGGGTGCGTCTCAAAAGTGACTCACCCTTATAACTTTTTTATTTTTTCAGATAAAAAACGAGATTTCGTATGTTAGTATATGACATAAATTAGGATTGATTGACGTATTTAATTGTTTTTGGTCGTTTCCTGTTCCACCGGTACTGACTGCAACTTTTGATTTTTAAATAGCACCCTCATATACTTCTACTTTATTGGATAGAAAATAATACTCAGAATAGAATGACATAATATATGCCAACTTTTGACATTTTTGCATGTGATTTATTTGAAATTGTAAAATGCGGTTCATAACGACAATTTGACTCGAAATACCAAGTGTGTGGTACCAAATGATACGTAAAAAAATGCTTTTTCCAAATATACTAATAAGCCACCCTTGTTCCATTTAAAAAAATTGAGATATGATTAAAAATACGATTTGGGCATCTTTTAACCGACCAGGATCAGACACGAAAAACCGAAAAGCATTAGACCATCAAGTCTATTTTTCCAACGTTTCTGATTAAAAATTAGTGTTTTTAATACAGCCATGGTACTTTAGATTGAAACTTATAATACAATTTCTTTTAAAGCAAAAATGAAAAGCTGATATATGATCAAAAAAAAAAAAAAAAAACAAATCAAAAGTTGATCTATGATATGTCATTCTACTCAGAGTATCATTTTCTATCGAATATAGTACCGAGGGTGCCATTTAAAAATCAAAAGTTGTAGTCATTTCCGGTGAAACAGGAAGTGGCCAAAAACAATAATTGAATTCGTCAATTATTCCTAATTTATGTCATATACTAACATACCAAATCTCGTTTTTTATCTTGAAAAATGAAAAAGTTATAGGGGTGAGCCACTTTTGGGAAGCATCCGGTATATTACTTTAAACGCTTGACCTGCGTTTTACTATGACCTTATTAGCATGATCAACAGATGATTAAAACTAAACTACTGTTTACAAATTGAGCCTTTAAATAGGCGCTCGGTTGGTAAAGACGAAGCGTGACAAAATTAGCCAAGCTGGCCAAAACCAATCGAGCGTAACATTTAATTACTGAGACTAGAGCAATAGGAACAGGGAACTGGAAGAAGCTGGATCATTATCTCTGTCCATATTATCTTTACATTTATTTATTTTGACGCTGTCATATACATCTAATTGCCTGTAGTTTGAGACTTGTTTGATACAATTAATCTTTATCAAAAATATTTTGAACAACGTAAGATTTATCTGCTCTACCATATCTTATTAACAAACCGCAAGGGGGCTGAATAGTTATTCTGCTAGCAGGATATTCAAATGCATTTTGCATTAAATATAAAAATAACTGTTCGTAAATTATTCAATATATATGTTACTGTAAATGTCCGAAATGCGGTAAAACCTAGGATAAGCGTGCTAAACCTAAGATTTACCAAAAGCATTAACTAATTAGGTTAGCCTGGTTATTTGGGGGGTGTTAATGCATTGGTTAGGTGGTTATTTGGTGGGGTTGGTTGGTTTTTACTACCACTTGCTTTTGGTAAATCCTAGGTTTTACCGCATTTCGGACATTTACAGTAACATATACATTTTTACGATTTTTAACTCATATTATCTTTTGTTAATGAAGTATTGTCTGGACTAAATTAAAATCAGTCGACTCGAACTGAATCTGGGTTTAATTTGATACGCCCTGTATAGAGGTCAGACACTGTAACGGGCATAAACGTATTCGATTGTCAAGGTTGTTTTTATGTTATTTAGGTATCAATAGCGTTTATTAAACACAATTGTTTGTTGCTTAAAAAATTGGACTGTTATCAACCAAAATCTAATCCTATTTTTGGAATACACGAAGCAAAATATTGAGACATAAAATACTATACGATAGAAATAAAGCGGCTTCGACAGCTTGGGAATGAAAATCGATGATAATTTTGGCGGGGTCAAGCCCTAGATGCTCTAGACATCATTTACTTGGCTCGTAGGTACTCTTCTTTATTTCTTAATGGCGCTTACTGCCTTACTTGACCTTAAGATTGTAATTTGTGTTTATATCGAGTAAAATTATTTTTAAATGATATACATAGTTTAATTTTTTTTGTTTGTGTGTCTGGAAACGGTTCTATCCTTTTTTAATCTTTCTATAATTAGTGTTAATTTTTGACAAGTTTTATGTTTTTTTACAAGACATAATTTACATTTTTACTTTCTTATCAATTTTTCAGTAAAAATTTCATTCCAAAATGATTTATTTCATAATTTATTTATTCACGGTTAGATTAAATAAAATTTAGGATATAAATTTTAAACAAATTTTAAATTTAGGTCGTCAGCGTTGTGCGTAAATTTATACGAATTTTCTGGGTTATTTTTAACCAAGAGAAATTTTATTTTTGTTGTTGATAGACAAGGCCGCATTTTCTCATGTAAGAAATTCATAATGTAAATATTACGAAGTTTTGAAAGATACACAGTTGATAGTTATAAGGAAAGTTATAAGCGTATTTCGCCGCAGTTATTTATGCTAAATGTAAATAGGTGGTTTTACATAAAATTAGCATACAATATTTTGAAATGACAAATTGAACTTGAAATAAGATTAAACGGCTTATGGGTTGGTAATAATATTGAGAATCAACTTATAGGAAAATCAACTGGAGTTTGCCATTTTCTAGCAAATAAAGTAAAAATATTTCTAAGGTAGTATTTAAAAATCAAAAGTTGTAGTCATTTCTGGTGAAAAAGGAAGTGACCGAAAATCATTTGAATACCGTCAATCAATCCTGATTTATGTCATAGACTAACATGCCAAATCTCGTTTTTTTGTCTAAGTAAATAAGAAAGTTGTATAGGTGACCCACTTTTCTCACAAAACACCCGGTATATTTAATCAGAGCTAGGTCATTAATATAAATAAAATATTATGTGTGGACAAATATCAAAGAAGAATTTAAAAGTAAATATTTGAAGAAAAAGATCTCAGAAAAAATATATTAGATGACGAATGATCTGTAGTCATTAGTAAGTACTTTGTATTTCTTTGCAAATTAGATCTTTAATTAGATGTACATGATGATGGCATATCTTGTAATTCAGTTCAATGTTATTCGAAGCATGAAAGTGTGAAGGTCAAATTAAATTGGTGGCCCAGCATTCTCCAAGAGATCATTTGCGCGTTGTTGTTCTCAGACGCTTCGGAGATACAGGTCTGAAATTATTTTCTCACGAAGAATGTTAATAATCATTCAAGATATTTGACATATAGAGATGTCTGATCACTCACTACATAATAGGTCTTTTACAAGGTGTTTTTGTAACTTTTTTGTTTTTGAATTCAATGAGAATGTAATTAGTACATCAATTACAATATGCCAATATAGTAGAATATATCCCATAGCGATAAATGCAGTCTCTCTTTTGATATCTTTTCACATAAGTATCATAAAGATGAACTTGCAAGAGGGCGAAAGAGGAAGTGACCCAAACTAATTTAATACGTTAAAAAGCAAATCTCGTTTTTCTTATATGAAAAATTAAAAAAAGTTATATGGGTGAGCCACTTTTGATTTAACACCCGGTATAAGAAATAGCACATTTTATAGGTACCTCAAGTAATAGCTGTAAAATATTTCTTGAAAATTTAAATAGCTTAAAATATACAGGGTGAGTCTTAAATAAGTGCAAATCTTTTTAGGGATAGTATATTCCGACCACAGAAACAAAAAAAAATTGAAAATTAGGAATTTTTTTAAAAAAAATTGGATTTTTTTTAGTTTTTATTAAAAAACATAATTTGTTGATAAAATGGCAACATAGGTAGTAGATTAAATTTACAAGAAAGAAAATTCAGTGGTTCTCAAAATTTTCTCAATTTTTAAAATATTTTTTTAGAAATTGTCACTTATAATATCACAAGAGCTTAAATTATTTTCGGAAATTTTTTTGAGGGCACGAATATTTTGAAAATTATCCCGAGTCGAAGACGAGGGATAATTTTCCTAAAATATTCGTGCCCGAAAGAAAATTTCCAGGAATAATTTAAGCTTGCGTGGTATTCGGTAAGAAAATTTCACACCTAAATTTGAAAAAAAAAATTAATCCAACATGACATTTTAAAATAATTTCAATTTTTTAAGTTGGCCAAGGTATTGATGTTTTTGACATATTATGTGTTTTGTCATTTTTGTTTGCGATTCTGTCATTAAGCTATTACTAGTTTTAAACATAGATAAATGCAACAAGTTTAGATTGGAAAGCCCGTAAAAATTTTGGATCGCGAAATTATTTTGGGTCGCGACCGTTATACGCGATCTGGCGCTGCTATAGCGGTCGCTAAGAACAACAGCAAACAAAAAGCAGAAATAATTTCAATTTTTAAGAACCGCTCCGAAATTTTTGATGTTTTTGACATCGCGACCGTTGCAAGAATAGTTTGCGATTCTGTCATTAAGCTATTACTACTTTCCAATCTAACGTCTGTACGTAGAGTAAGAAGTGTATAGCGAAATGTCGCGATTTGGAAAAGTAAACCAACAAGTCATTAAAGAAGAAATTGAAAATATAAAACCAGATAACACCCGAAAATCAAAATCAAGTGTATGGAAACAGTTTGTTGAATTTTGTGATGAAAAGTCGTATAATATTCATGAGTGTATGAGTGTATATAGTACAGCTGGCTACTATACTGGAGGACTACGCATTTAATATGAAAAAGAAAAATTTTGAGGAAAGTGTGGTCAAAGTGATGTGGAACTCTACTGCTAAGCAGTTGCAAGAAATTTATTACGAAAAATATAAATAGAAAAATACCAGCTTTAGTTAAATAAAGGCGGCAGAACTATATTTTTTAGAACATGGCAATTTCGAAGAAATTCATATGTAGGTATATCTAACATATTTCCTTAAATAAAAAATATTACCAACCTTAGTTACATCAAATGCTAAAACTCAAATGGGTAATATTTCAATATATAGACATTGTAGTTCATTCACATTATGATTGTAGATCTTATGTTTACCTTTTCAACTGTCAAAAAATTTCCACTAAAGTTTCGTGGCGCCTCGAAAAAATTTCCGGAAATTTTTTCAGTTGCCATGGTAACTAGTCAACATTAAAGCATGTTATTGGTTGAAAAGTAGAGGTGTGAAATTTTCAAAGTAAAACAACGGTTATTTTGGATTTATTTGAAAAACGGTAAAGAGAAAATACGTTTCTTTTATCGAGATCTACCAACCGTGAAAATATTTGCACTTATTTAAGACTCACCCTGTATAACAATTTGTTGTAATTTTTTGACATTGCAAAATATTTTTTTTTAATTTTAAATAAAGACAGCAGCAGTGAATTCAGCCAAATATAAAATTAATACTGTTTTTTTTTCATTTTAGGTTGGAGACTGGATTCACTTGAAAATATTAGAAATCACACCAGAACTCACCATTTTAGGAAACACATTAGCAGAAGCACTGGAACTTCAAAGAGCACACAATGAAGTTCTACGACAGTTACAAGTAAGTTCATTATTTATTAATATAAAAGGTACTCCGAATTTTAATCGGGAAACTTCTACAATATATTCTGCAGACAAAAATTAGTAAGGAAGTATGATTTCATGTTTTAAAATGCTTCGTTTCGGAGATAAAAGGTACTAACTAACTTGAATGAGAAATAATTGTCGTATTTGTATTGGGCACCACCTGCATATTTTTAACTCTTTTGAAGAGTAATAATTTTTGTTTGTACTTGTATTACACTACTGAGAAAAATATACATTTTCGCCAGTTTTTATTTAAAAATTATTTGGAATCGTAATAATCAGTACATGTCATCATTGACAAAAATTAAATATGTTCACTAGAAAGTTATTTAACTAAAATGAATTTGAAATAGTAAACTTAAATCTCGAAAATTTATGATAAAATAGCTCTGTTGAATCTTTGGCACAAAAGCATTTCAAAATGTATTATTTGAGTCTATTATCTATCTAGTCAATATGTTAACTTTTGTCAATAATGACATGTATTGATTATTACCATTCCAAATATCTTGAGGACGGTTGCTCGTAGAGATTTCTATCATGAGAGCTTTTTACTTAAAAAATGGCGAAAATGTATATTTTATTCCCTCAGTAGTATAATACAAGTTATTTGTTCAATTAGGGCTTAGTAACATTCATACAGATCAGAAACTTTTGCTTTTAATTTTTGCTACATTGGAATTTAAACTTACGTTACTCCACAGATATTTTTCTATTTTCGTACTGCACATTTGCGATAAAAGAGTTGGTATTATAGAGCTTCTTTCAGTTTATCTGAACTGAAATAAATCGGTTTAAAAATACCTCAAGTGGATGGTCGGAGTTTACATTTTAAATAAACGAAATTCTGATCAAGCGTTGCCATTTTGCTATTTTTGTAAAAATACATACACAGAACAAAAATACAACGAATACTAAAAACAATACTGACTGATACATATAGTACTAAAGAAATCATTAGTTTAAAAGAAGGGTACAAACAATACTAGATATTCCTGGAATGTTTAAATATATGTTGTAGATTGTATGGGAGGGGGCGAAGTTAATCACCGCTACCTTTGTAGATCGATTGTGTCCTCCTTTCTTGAGTTATAACTTATCATACAGGGCTTTAACAAAACCCAGTATCTGAGCCGATTTTACGGAGATTAGTTCTCCATCTCCGATATCAGTCATACCAAAGCAAAGTTTATGGTGTATTTCCCCTTTTTCCCCCACAGAATCTGTAATCGCCATTGTTTCTTAACTTCAATCTACTGAGGTGTTTATTGATGGAACAGTGTCCTATTAAAATCTCCGTGACAATCCGAAGATTATACTTACTTAAATCAAGAAAAATCCTTGATTTTTCTCGGTCATAAGTCCTGAGAATTTTTTAGTTTGTCTTAGACCTTTTGGACATTCCCATTTCAGGTTACGGATTGAGTCTTCCAAGTTCTTTAATTCTGCTTTGAGCTTCCGTTTGGGAAGCAGAACGGTTCTGGTTCAGTTAGTGGAGTGTTCGCTCCTTTTCTATATAAATCGTTTGCTTTTTTATTACCTTCTATCTCTTGGTGGATTGGCACTTAGAGTAGGAGAACTTTATTTTCTTTGTATAATAAAAAAATACCGTTTAAATACTATGAACACAAAAATTAAAGCCACATTTTATGTAATTTCTTGTTTTCAGCTATACTGATATTTAATATTTTCCTTCGTGATTAATCACGAAGATACATATACTTTAATTTTGTATTAATATAAAATATCAAAAGCCTGACTCCATTAGGATCATTTTGTTACATTCTCATGCCTTTCAGGTAGTTTTTTTACCAAAATAATCCATTAACCTTTATATGAGCCTGAAGGAATGATTCATGGCAGTAATTAATATGTAAAATTCAAGGTCTTCTTACTTTTCATCATTATGGCCAGCAAATCTTTAAGTGTGATTATTCTTAGTGTATTATTTCAATTTAATCATAATACGGTTATAGTGCTCTTTATAGCAGATTTTCTCATATTCTTATTGACTAATTATTATTTTTATTTGATTTTTTTTCCAACCTTCAAGCTGTGTAAATTCGATATCTCTACTTAGGCACTTTAAACTTATATTCCATAAAAAACATAAATTTGATTTATTTTTCTGTATAAACTAACATACAGCATAATAATGAAAATATTTTAAAAATGCAATGCTAGGAGAAATTGAAAGTAATATGCAAATGTATATTTTCACCTATTTAAAAATATGGCTATGGTGGGTGTATAAACCATGTTACTGTGTGGGTTAAATATATATGTTTTCTTTGCTTTGTTCAAAGTGTACTTGGCTTTGATTGTATTTGAAATGCTGGTATAATAAAATTGTGAGTGATTAGCACACTGAGGCAATGTTAAATGTTAGAAAGAAGAAAGCGAATATTTAACATAATGATTAAATTTAATGATCATCATATATTACATAAAATAAATTATGTTTTAATTAATTTTTAGTTTGATTGATTTTTTAGGTACATATTATGTCATATAACAGTTACTAGTATATGACATAGGTACCTATGTTTTATAGTACTAAACCTATTACTCCAAAACTGCTACTCTATATGCAGTGTTTTTGGGATGGCTATCAGCCTGTTCTACTGCTACCTTTTTAAATCTATTGTGGTCCTCTTCTGATCCTTAGGTTACATTCTCCAGTTCTATCCTTTTCACAAAGTCTTGCAGCTTGGAGTCTTAATCCTCTGTCTTGTTCTTTAGATGCCTAGTAAGCTGACAATATCTTTTTAGTTGACCCACTAGAGCATTACCCGTCTTTCTGTGTTTTCTTAACAGGTCTGTCGTGAATTTTGGGGAATGTTCTACTACTGAACTTTTTTAACTGTCTCTGCTCCGGTGAATTTCTCCACCATTCTAGATATTTGTTGGCTACCAACTGATTTTTGGCTATTCTTGTGACTGCAGAAGGGTTCTGGACGTAGAAATAGCATTGATGGCATTGACTGATTTCATCAGTTTTTTTGATACCCTTGTGACCCTTGTGACCCTGTACTCCAGCTCCTACACCTTCTGACTTTCTTGTGCCGTCTGTATACGCGGAACTTGTTTAAGTTACAAAACATATTTTTGCAATTTAGATTAAACTTAGATAGTAAAAAGAATGTTTTATTTTTTTAGAATAAACAAAGTCCGGTGGAAGAGTTACTAAGACAAGCTGATCAGCTGATAGCCACTCAGAGACCCAGAGCTGAAGTCTTTATTTGAAATTGTAAAATGCGGTTCATAACGACAATTTGACTCGAAATACCAAGTGTGTGGTACCAAATGATACGTAAAAAAATGCTTTTTCCAAATATACTAATAAGCCACCCTTGTTCCATTTAAAAAAATTGAGATATGATTAAAAATACGATTTGGGCATCTTTTAACCGACCAGGATCAGACACGAAAAACCGAAAAGCATTAGACGATCAAATCTATTTTTCCAAGGTTTCTGATTAAAAATTAGTGTTTTTAATACAGCCATGGCACTTTAGATTGAAATTTATAATACAATTTCTTTTAAAGCAAAAATGAAAAGCTGATATATGATCAAAAAAAAAAAACAAATCAAAAGTTGATCTATGATATGTCATTCTACTCAGAGTATCATTTTCTATCGAATATAGTACCGAGGGTGCAATTTAAAAATCAAAAGTTGTAGTCATTTCCGGTGAAACAGGAAGTGGCCAAAAACAATAATTGAATTCGTCAATTATTCCTAATTTATGTCATATACTAACATACCAAATCTCGTTTTTTTATCTTGAAAAATGAAAAAGTTAGAGGGGGTGAGCCACTTTTGGGAAGCACCCGGTATATTACTTGAAACGCTTGACCTGCGTTTTACTATGACCTTATTAGCATGATCAACAGATGATTAAAACTAAACTACTGTTTACAAATCGAGCCTTTAAATAGGCGCTCGGTTGGTAAAGACGAAGCGTGACAAAATTAGCCAAGCTGGCCAAAACCAATCGAGCGTAACATTTAATTACTGAGACTAGAGCAATAGGACCAGGGAACTGGAAGAAGCTGGATCATTATCTCTGTCCATATTATCTTTACATTTATTTATTTTGACGCTGTCATATACATATAATTGCCTCTAGTTTGAGACTTGTTTGATACAATTAATCTTTATCAAAAATATTTTGAGCAACGTAAGATTTATCTGCTCTACAATATCTTATTAACAAACCGCATGGGGGCTGAATAGTTCTGTTAGCAGGATATTCAAATGCATTTTGCATTAAATATAAAAATAACTGTTCGTAAATTATTCAATATATATGTTACTGTAAATGTCCGAAATGCGGTAAAACCTAGGATAAGCGTGCTAAACCTAGGATTTACCAAAAGCATTAACTAATTAGGTTAGCCTGGTTATTTGGGGGGTGTTAATGCATTGGTTAGATGGTTATTTGGTGGGGTTGGTTGGTTTTTACTACCACTTGCTTTTGGTAAATCCTAGGTTTTACCGCATTTCGGACATTTACAGTAACATATACATTTTTACGATTTTTAAATCATATTATCATTTGTTAATGAAGTATTGTCTGGACTAAATTAAAATCAGTCGACTCGAACTGAATCTGGGTTTAATTTGATACGCCCTGTATAGAGGTCAGACACTGTAACGGGCATAAACGTATTCGATTGTCAAGGTTGTTTTTATGTTATTTAGGTACATAGATTTAGTAAGAACAAATATCACATTGTGCATTTTAACCCGATCAAACAATAGGAGGTTGACTACGTACTGTAAAAACCAACTGAAATAGAGAAGACGACATTGCCACATCTCAAATTTGCGCCTATCTACTTAAGTTTGATTTGCAGAAAAGGTGACTTTAAAACCTTCACCGGATATCAATAAATCTCAATTTCTTAATTAAATTAATAGTTTATTTTTAAAGAAGCATGCGTAATAATATGTTATTAACCAGAGGATATATGCATTACTATTAAAGGACATGATTACTGTTTAATGTGCTGAAACGTCTAGAACTATTGGCGACGTCGCTGCTAGTCTTCCAGAATGAAATGAGCCGTCCGTCCCACCACCCCTCGCGACGGCTCTTGGTCCGTTATAGCGTACTACGTTTAGCTTACGGTGTGTTTGAAGTCGGAATCAAGGCCGAAGTGAACTTTTCAGTGGTTTTCAGTAGTTTTTGTTTAACGTACTTTTGAATCTGCGAATGTTCAATATGGTAGGACAGTGTCAAATTTGTGAAAAAATAAGCTCAAATTACCCGAATTTGTCTTTTCACAGGTAGGTATTGTTTCCGCCGTAATAGTACATAGGCGTCCCACAAGGGAGCCTCGCAAAATTAATATAATTTTTAATTATATTTGTTGAATTTTGATCTATTAAAACAAGAACGTAGTAGCCGGTAATTGAATTATAATTTGTCTCAATTACTATTAACTGTTGTAGATCATAACAAATTTGAATATAAACGTTGCATTTGGTTTGGTGGGGCCATTGTAACGCACATTTTCAAAATATTTTTGTCAACATACAGGGTGATTCAAACCGCAATTCATATGCTTAATACAGTTCATGAAGATTGGGACGTATAACTAAAATTTGATTGTCTGATTAAGCTACCTAAGTAATGGATTTGTAAATAAACGTAATATTCATTCAAAAGAATATTTCTGTTTGCTGTAGGTAATTTTCTCAGAGATTAAACAGGAAGTTCTAAGTTCTCTTATTCTCTCAGGAAAATACGTAAATAAAAATGACTTTTTAAGTCAAAAAAGTCAAAAGGACAAGTTATTCCAAAAGACTGCCCTTTTCAAAAATGGACAGGTGGCAACCCTATGTATTTCTGGAATGGAAATTTAATGACATATCTACAACTTTAGTTTGAAAATATGTTCCGGCCACCTATGATTACAAAAATGTCTAAAACGTGCTTTACCATTGCCTCCATATTCTAAAAAAAAATTGAAATAAAAGTTACTAACCACAAACCTAATATAGAACTGTTTCGGAAGCCTGAGTCACTCTGTAAGTATTCAAAAGTAACTGAGTGTTTGTATAGAAGTAACTGAAAGTTTAAATTGAATATCGACGTTGGAGCGATTTTCGAAAACTACCTACTAACGTTTCAACATAATGGGATATTAATTATATTATTATATTAGACCTTATAACAAAACTCATCTAACGAAAAAGTGTTAATGTAGTATATTAATATGGAGTAAAAATTTTACTAATTACTTTACTTTTACTTTACTAATTAAATTCGTTCCAAAAAACGATACACCACTGGCCATTAGAACAATCCAAATGCGCCTAGTTGCCGGGGTCGGAAATTTTAGACTTCTCTGTCTCTTCTGTCCTTGTTTGACACATTGGAATGTTTGATACACTACCAACGAGTATTTATGAATGAGATGTTCGGTCTATCTTTATAATGTCTTTGTTTAGGTATCAATAGCGTTTATTAAACACAATTGTTTGTTGCTTAAAAAATTGGACTGTTATCAACCAAAATCTAATCCTATTTTTGGAATACACGAAGCAAAATATTGAGACATAAAATACTATACGATAGAAATAAAGCGGCTTTGACAGCTTGGGAATGAAAATCGATGATAATTTTGGCGGGGTCAAGCCCTAGATGCCCTAGACATCATTTACTTGGCTCGTAGGTACTCTTCTTTATTTCTTAATGGCGCTTACTGCCTTACTTGACCTTAAGATTGTAATTTGTGTTTATATCGAGTAAAATTATTTTTAAATGGTATACATAGTTTAATTTTTTTTTATTTGTGTGTCTGGAAACGGTTCTATCCTTTTTTAATCTTTCTATAATTAGTGTTAATTTTTGACAAGTTTTATGTTTTTTTACAAGACATAATTTACATTTTTACTTTCTTATCAATTTTTCAGTAAAAATTTCATTCCAAAATGATTTATTTCATAATTTATTTATTCACGGTTAGATTAAATAAAATTTAGGATATAAATTTTAAACAAATTTTAAATTTAGGTCGTCAGCGTTGTGCGTAAATTTATATGAATTTTCTGGGTTATTTTTAACCAAGAGAAATTTTATTTTTGTTGTTGATAGACAAGGCCGCATTTTCTCATGTAAGAAATTCATAATGTAAATATTACGAAGTTTTGAAAGATACACAGTTGATAGTTATAAGGAAAGTTATAAGCGTATTTTGCCGCAGTTATTTATGCTAAATGTAAATAGGTTGTTTTACATAAAATTAGCATACAATATTTTGAAATGACAAATTGAACTTGAAATAAGATTAAACGGCTTATGGGTTGGTAATAATATTGAGAATCAACTTATAGGAAAATCAACTGGAGTTTGCCATTTTCTAGCAAATAAAGTAAAAATATTTCTAAGGTAGTATTTAAAAATCAAAAGTTGTAGTCATTTCTGGTGAAAAAGGAAGTGACCGAAGTTGAGAACGTTGTACACGTGAAGTGAAGAAAGTTGTATAGGTGAGCCACTTTTCTCACAAAATAGCCGGTATATTTAATCAGAGCTAGGTCATTAATATAAATAAAATATTCTGTGTGGACAAATATCAAAGAAGAACTTAAAAGTAAATATTTGAAGAAAAAGATCTCAGAAAAAATATATTAGATGACGAATGATCTGTAGTCATTAGTAAGTACTTTGTATTTCTTTGTAAATTAGATCTTTAATTAGATGTACTTGATGATGGCATATCTTGTAATTCAGTTCAATGTTATTCGAAGCATGAAAGTGTGAAGGTCAAATTAAATTGGTGGCCCAGCATTCTCCAAGAGATCATTTGCGCGTTGTTGTTCTCAGACGCTTCGGAGATACAGGTCTGAAATTATTTTCTCACGAAGAATGTTAATAATCATTCAAGATATTTGACATATAGAGATGTCTGTTCACTCACTACATAATAGATCTTTTACAAGGTGTTTTTGTAACTTTTTTGTTTTTGAATTCAATGAGAATGTAATTAATACATCAATTACAATATGCCAATATAGTAGAATATATCCCATAGCGATAAATGCAGTCTCTCTTTTGATATCTTTTCACATAAGTATCATAAAGATGAACTTGCAAGAGGGCGAAAGAGGAAGTGACCCAAACTAATTTAATACGTTAAAAAGCAAATCTCGTTTTTCTTATATGAAAAATTAAAAAAAGTTATATGGGTGAGCCACTTCTGATTTAACACCCGGTATAAGAAATAGCACATTTTATAGGTACCTCAAGTAATAGCTGTAAAATATTTCTTGAAAATTTAAATAGCTTAAAATATACAGGGTGAGTCTTAAATAAGTGCAAATCTTTTTAGGGGTAGTATATTCCGACCACAGAAACAAAAAAAAATTGAAAATTAGGAATTTTTTTAAAAAAAATTGAAATTTTTTTTAGTTTTTATTAAAAAACATAATTTGTTGATAATATGGCAACATAGGTAGAATATTAAATTTACAAGAAAGAAAATTCAGTGGTTCTCAAAATTTTCTCAATTTTTAAAATATTTTTTTAGAAATTGTCAAAGTAAAACAACGGTTATTTTGGATTTATTTGAAAAACGGTAAAGAGAAAATACGTTTCTTTTATCGAGATCTACCAACCGTGAAAATATTTGCACTTATTTAAGACTCACCCTGTATAACAACTTGTTGTAATTTTTTGACATTGCAAAATATTTTTTTTTAATTTTAAATAAAGACAGCAGCAGTGAATTCAGCCAAATATAAAATTAATACTCTTTTTTTTCATTTTAGGTTGGAGACTGGATTCACTTGAAAATATTAGAAATCACACCAGAACTCACCATTTTAGGAAACACATTAGCAGAAGCACTGGAACTTCAAAGAGCACACAATGAAGTTCTACGACAGTTACAAGTAAGTTCATTATTTATTAATATAAAAGGTACTCCGAATTTTAATCGGGAAACTTCTACAATATATTCTGCAGACAAAAATTAGTAAGAAAGTATGATTTCATGTTTTAAAATGCTTCGTTTCGGAGATAAAAGGTACTAACTAACTTGAATGAGAAATAATTGTCGTATTTGTATTGGGCACCACCTGCATATTTTTAACTCTTTTGAAGAGTAATAATTTTTGTTTGTACTTGTATTACACTACTGAGGAAAATATACATTTTCGCCAGTTTTTATTTAAAAATTATTTGGAATCGTAATAATCAGTACATGTCATCATTGACAAAAATTAAATATGTTCACTAGAAATTTATTTAACTAAAATGAATTTGAAATAGTAAACTTAAATCTCGAAAATTTATGATAAAATAGCTCTGTTGAATCTTTGGCACAAAAGCATTTCAAAATTTATTATTTCAGTCTATTATCTATCTAGTCAATATGTTAACTTTTGTCAATAATGACATGTATTGATTATTACCATTCCAAATATCTTGAGGACGGTTGCTCGTAGAGATTTCTATCATGAGAGCTTTTTACTTAAAAAATGGCGAAAATGTATATTTTATTCCCTCAGTAGTATAATACAAGTTATTTGTTCAATTAGGGCTTAAGTAGTAACATTCATACAGATCAGAAACTTCTGCTTTTAATTTTTGCTACATTGGAATTTAAACTTACGTTACTCCACAGATATTTTTCTATTTTCGTACTGCACATTTGCGATAAAAGAGTTGGTATTATAGAGCTTTCAGTTTATCTGAACTGAAATAAATCGGTTTAAAAATACCTCAAGTGGATGGTCGGAGTTTACATTTTAAATAAACGAAATTCCGATCAAGCGTTGCCATTTTGCTATTTTTGTAAAAATACATACACAGAACAAAAATACAACGAATACTAAAAACAATACTGACTGATACATATAGTACTAAAGAAATCATTAGTTTAAAAGAAGGGTACAAACAATACTAGATATTCCTGGAATGTTTAAATATACGTTGTAGATTGTATGGGAGGGGGTGAAGTTAATCACCGCTACCTTTGTAGATCGATTGTGTCCTCCTTTTTTGAGTTATAACTCATCATACAGGGCTTTAACAAAACCCAGTATCTGAGCCGATTTTACGGAGATTAGTTCTCCATCTCCGATATCAGTCATACCAAAGCAAAGTTTATGGCGTATTTCCCCTTTTTCCCCCACAGAATCTGTAATCGCCATTGTTTCTTAACTTCAATCTACTGAGGTGTTTATTGATGGAACAGTGTCCTATTAAAATCTCCGTGACAATCCGAAGATTATACTTACTTAAATCAAAATCCTTGATTTTTCTCGGTCATAAGTCCTGAGAATTTTTTAGTTTGTCTTAGACCTTTTGGACATTCCCATTTCAGGTTACGGATTGAGTCTTCCAAGTTCTTTAATTCTGCTTTGAGCTTCCGTTTGGGAAGCAGAACGGTTCTGGTTCAGTTAGTGGAGTGTTCGCTCCTTTTCTATATAAATCGTTTGCTTTTTCATTACCTTCTATTCTTGGTGGATTGGCACTTAGAGTAGGAGAACTTTATTTTCTTTGTATAATAAAAAAATACCGTTTAAATACTATGAACACAAAAATTAAAGCCACATTTTATGTAATTTCTTATTTTCAGCTATACTGATATTTAATATTTTCCTTCGTGATTAATCACGAAGATAAATATACTTTAGTTTTGTATTAATATAAAATATCAAAAGCCTGACTCCATTAGGATCATTTTGTTACATTCCCATGCCTTTCAGGTAGTTTTTTTACCAAAATAATCCATTAACCTTTATATGAACCTGAAGGAATGATTCATGGCAGTAATTAATATGTAAAATTCAAGGTCTTCTTACTTTTCATCATTATGGCCAGCAAATCTTTAAGTGTGATTATTCTTAGTGTATTATTTCAATTTAATCATAATACGATTATAGTGCTCTTTATAGCAGATTTTCTCATATTCTTATTGACTAATTATTATTTTTATTTTGATTTTTTCAACCTTCAAGCTGTGTAAATTCGATATCTCTACTTAGGCACTTTAAACTTATATTCCATAAAAAACATAAATTTGATTTATTTTTCTATATAAACTAACATACAGCATAATAATGAAAATATTTTAAAAATGCAATGCTAGGAGAAATTGAAAGTAATATGCAAATGTATATTTTCACCTATTTAAAAATAAGGCTATGGTGGGTGTATAAACCATGTTACTGTGTGGGTTAAATATATATGTTTTCTTTGCTTTGTTCAAAGTGTACTTGGCTTTGATTGTATTTGAAATGCTGGTATAATAAAATTGTGAGTGATTAACACACTGAGGCAATGTTAAATCCTAGAAAGAAGAAAGCGAATATTTAACATAATGATTAAATGATCATCATATATTACATAAAATAAATTATGTTTTAATTAATTTTTAGTTTGATTGATTTTTTAGGTACATGTTATGTCATATAACAGTTACTAGTATATGACATAGGTACCTATGTTTTATACTACTAAACCTATTACTCCAAAACTGCTACTCTATATGCAGTGTTATTGGGATGGCTATCAGCCTGTTCTACTGCTACCTTTTTAAATCTATTGTGGTCCTCTTCTGATCCTTAGGTTACTTCCAGTTGTATCCTTTTCACAAAGTCTTGCAGCTTGGAGTCTTAATCCTCTATCTTGTTCTTTAGATGCCTAGTAAGCTGACAATATCTTTTTAGTTTACCCACTAGAGCATTACCCGTCTTTCTGTGTTTGCTTAACAGGTCTGTCGTGAATTTTGGCGAATGTTCTACTACTGAACTTTTTTAACTGTCTCTGCTCCGGTGAATTTCTCCACCATTCTAGATATTTGTTGGCTACCCACTGATTTTTGGCTATTCTTGTGACTGCAGAAGGGTTCTGGACGTAGAAATAGCATTGATGGCATTGACTGATTTCATCAGCTTTTTTGATACCCTTGTGACCCTTGTGCCCCTGTACTCCAGCTCCTACACCTTCTGACTTTCTTGTGCCGTCTGTATACGAGGAACTTGTTTAAGTTACAAAACATATTTTTGCAATTTAGATTAAACTTAGATAGTAAAAAGAATGTTTTATTTTTTTAGAATAAACAAAGTCCGGTGGAAGAGTTACTAAGACAAGCTGATCAGCTGATAGCCACTCAGAGACCCAGAGCTGAAGTCTACGCAGCCATGGCGGAGTCTCTAGGTAGAGCTTGGAGAGATATCAACTCAACTCTTGAACTCAGAAAGGTAAGAACAAATACTATATCTCATATAAAAAATATAAGATTTTATAACCTTTTTTTTAAATTTAAGACATTTTAAACAATATAATTTGTCAGAATAGCTTTTAAACTCTATAAAATATTAAAAATGAAATGAAACTATTAACAAAACAGACATTTTTATAGTTGATACAGAGTAAACAAAGCCATATATGAACCAAATTCAAATGAAGTCTTAAATTTAGTGGTTCTTTAACTGATTATAAAACTGATTATTTGTATTTTTCAGCTTATATTAGATCTCAACGTTCAGTACCACACCAAAGCAGACGAATTTTTCCAAAATAACGATGCTCTAGAGGCCGCATGTGTAGATAGTTCCGTACCAATACAGATAGAAGAAATCAAAGATTTCCTAACAAAAATACATGATTTGAGAAGGCAAGTCATATCTTTTTGGAAATTTAACATCTTTAAACAAATTTTGATTTACCTATTTCATTACGCCTCTATGTATAGGTATACTTTTTTTCTCTAGGTTTGAGCTATTTATTTGAAAAGAAAATACCATACTAAGAACAATATTTCTTGTTTATAAATAAAGTGCTTATCAACAAACTTAAAACAAAAAACAATGCTAGAAAAGTGGTATTTCATTTTGTGAGAAGGGAAGCCTTCGGCGTCGTGTCCCATCCCTTCGAACAAAATAAAATCACTTTTAGCACACATAGTGTAAGTTGATGGTTGCTATGGTAATATTATCGCTTCAGTGTTAAAAGATGTGTTAAAAGTAAATCACGTTAGCACCAGTGCTAAAAGTAAATGACTTTTACCATCAGTGACATAATGTCACATTTTAGGCACTGACAAGCATGCGTTAAAAATTACATTTTAACTGACGTTTGTAGAAAAACAATATTAAGGCGAGCGGCCACTGCGAGCGTAACTAAACTAAGCTAAGAATATGAAAACAAACGGTAATCAAATGGGAACTCCACTGGGAACGATTTTCGCTCAGTAGTCAGCTAAGTTTTCGAATTGTATCTCTGCTATCATAGAACTAATCGCTGCGAAAAATTCGCTGGAACCTGTCACGAACTAAAACGAGCGAAACTAAACTACGATTCGAATCTTCGTTCATATATTTTCGTTTGTGTCGGTCAAGTAGCCGCTGACGCATTAAAAAGTATGGAAGCTAATTTTTACAAATCTTATCTTCCCTTAGTTTAGTTTCGCTCGCAGTGGCCGCCCGCCTTTAAGCTCAGAAAAGCACAACAAATCCGTAAGTTCAAATCACATTCAAATGTGCCAATTAACTAAAACTGTCAAAAATAGGGGGTCATGATGTCATTTCCGTCTCTAATGCATGAATGCATGGATAGTTCCTTAGTTAAAAAGAGTTAAAGAAACATAGTGGTGTGTATTTTTAACTTTCGATAGTCAATTTGTATATTTTCGTGCTTTAGATCGCTGTTGGAAACTTTGATGGGTGCACTGCAAGTAGGAAACTCATTATTGGGCAAATTGAAAGAACTTGGTGCTGAAGGAACCATCGACTCTAGACCCGAACGAATACGAACTTCTGTTAATCGAGGTATTTAATATTTTTTATCTACGTCAGTGAGCTCTTAACTCATGCATTCTGAGAGAGTTAAGAGCTTTTTAACTCACGCATTTTCATTACCGCACTCCTTGTTTACATGACTACCAAAGAGAAAAAATATTTTGTAAAACATTTATTTTGCACTAAATACCTACTAAATAGAAATAGGTAAACTGTTCTATTGATAATAATTATAAAAACATGAAAACTTATTTATTATAAATGTTAATGATACAGTTTGAACAATCTTCAAATGCCTGATGAAGCATATACAGGGTGGCCCATCGAAAACGTTCCGCAAGACATAATGGCCAGGATATTTTTTTTTCAAAAAATCCAAAAACACGTCAATTTTGTTTGTGAGGGGGACAACTTTTGCCCCAAAAATGATTGCAAAATCTTCAACCCTCTAAGCGGGGGTGTCATCCCCCAAATTTTTTCAAATGGGAAGGGGGGTCAAGTGGCGCCGCAATGAAAAGAGCTTTCTATTCTCTATATTTCCCCGCCTCGTTTTTGAAAATCGGTCGAGTCATTGAGGAAATATGAAGGATTGAAATTTGAAAAGTTTATTTAAACATTTATCAGAATAAATGATAAGGATAAATTCCTTCGACCAATTTGGGTTTTTTTCTTATTATTTCTAGATGTTTACTCTATTTTTTCACTTGCCACAAGGTTGAACGATCAGGTGCGGTCTCAATATCGTTAAACTGACCTACAATAGAATTTCCAAAAATACCATCCCGCGACGATCAAAATCGTTTCCGTTGAGTTCTTGTACCAACTGAATTTTGTACGGGTGGAACTTGTGTTTTTTTAATATCGTTTGGACACTTGTACGATTCACGCCGGTCGCGGTCTCATTGGCTAACTTGGCCCAATACGAATACCTCCATAGCTTCATTTACTACAGGATTTTCCCTCTGCCTCTTTTTATTCATAACGGAACCAGTTTCGTAAAATTTTGCTACTAAATCGCGAACAATTTTGCCATAAAGGTGTTTGTCAGGATGGCGTTCACTGAATATCTGCGCAAACCGATTGCCACATTCATTATTTTTAAAATAAAGTTCGATTATATCCACTTTTTCTGCAAGTGAGTACACCATAATTGTTAAAAAGTTTAACGATATTGAGAAGAACTTCAATGCACAAGACACAGAACAGCTATCTAGCAACTACCGCACCTGATCGTTCAACCTTGTGGCAAGTAAAAAAATGCGTAAACATCTACAAATAATAAGAAAAAACAGCAAATTGGTTGAAGGAATTTATCCTTATCATTTAGTCTGATAAATGTTTAAATAAACTTTTCAAATTTCAATCTTCCTTATTTTCTCAATGACTCGACCGATTTTCAAAAATGAAGCGGGGAAATATACTTGACCCGCCTTCCCATTTGAAAAAAGTTGGGGATGACACCCCCGCTCAGAGGGTTGAAGATTTTGCAATCATTTTTGGGACAAAAGTTGTCCCCCTCGCAAACAAAATTGACGTGTTTTTGAATTTTCTGAAATAAAAATTACTCTGGCTGTTATGCCTTGCGGAACGTTTTCGATGGGCCACCCTGTATATATATATTCATTTTAATTGATATCATAGTATGTATATGTATCATTGAATAGAAAGCCCACAGAGATGAAGGCTTATAAGTAGCGGATAAATTGGAAAAATATGTTATGAGTACCTTTTCATTTCCATAGTTGCGTACTTTTTTTTCAGTGCACCATTTTTCATACATAGGGTATGTATATTCATACTTCCGTTTCTATCTTGCTGGAAGCAATCCAAAAATGACAACAACAACAACAAACAAACAAACAACGCTTTATTGTGCAAAAAGCCAAAACAGCTTCATCGACAAAGCACTCACAAACAACAAAATCACAAAAAAATACAAACAACAAAAAATACACAATACAAATAATACAATTCAAAAAAATTTAAGTCTTCAAAATTACAAAAAGAATAATGGTTCTGAATGCCTCTTCTTCAATGTCAGAGAGAATACTTTCCGAATCGCTCAAGGATTCACTAATTCTATAATTTTTAAGCCTCAATTAAGTAAAGTTTAGTCAGATGTGTATATAAATATTTCTTCATACCTGCATATAATTTATAGTTTCTTTTTTGCGACGTCCGGATTTTGTCCGGATTTCTGACTTCAGTTGTCCGGAATTTCCAAAAACCTTTATGGAGACCCTATGTAAAAACGAAAATATTATTTTTAATGTAGGTATATAAAAATATAATTATTGATTTAGATATATTTTTAGCTATATCTCAAGTCCAAGGCTGGTTGGACGAATTGCATCTCAAACGACAGTTTATCGAAATTAGTTTTAACAGAAGAAAAACACAACTCGAACAATGCTTAGGATTAGCTTTACTAGCTACTGATTTGTCAGAACTGGAAAATATCCTCCAGGATAGAAGGAATCTACTAGCCAGCAGCAACGAATTAGGTATGTATGTTACTGTAACAGAGTTAGAAATCAGCGAATGTTAACAATTCCTGCATACACCAGAAGTTTCACCTGCGGATAAAAATTTTGTATTTGTGGGGCGGATTAAGTCTGTGGCAGGCTAAACCTTCGGCGGACCAAGCCTGTCACAGGCCAAATCCGTAGACTTCATCTGTCAGATTAGATTTAAGAAATGATCTAAGGATAAAGTCGCGGACTTGTAAAGCTTTTTCTTTCTAAGCGGCATTTTTAATTCCGATAAACTTCAGTTTGCAGTTTTAATTTCGATAAAACTTCTTTTTTTGGTCATAGGTTATTTAATAATGATTTTAAGATAAAATTCTGAATAAAGCCATAGAAAGATTATAATAGACTTTTTTATCTTTAGGCGATTCCTCATCCTGTGCAGAACTGTTACTTCACGAACATAAGAAACTTCTTCCCGAAGCCAGACAGCTTCAAGAAAAAGCTTTAAGATTAACTAAAGCCACAGAACAGTTGCTAACTTCCGGCTGTTATGGAGGTGACAAAGCCACTCAGCAATCGTATGTTATTCTGTCTTCCACGTCAGAATATCTTGCTGACTTACAGAACAGAGAGTCATTGCTAGAAAGAGCGATAGCTTTCTTCAGATCATCACAAGCGGTAATTAGAAATTATAATGATTTTATATAAAATTTGGATAAATTCAGTGTGAATTTATGTTAAATAAAATACAATTAAGCCATCACATTCACAGACTTTCCTAATATGAAAATTACTTGAATGAAGCAACTATTTTTATGGTTCAATTACTTTATTATATCAAATGTTTTATGGAATATAAGATGATTACCTAATGTATCAACTGATTTAGCAAAATCGAGTTGAAAGGCTTAGTAGCATGCAAGTAAGTTGGCAGCTTACTTTGATGTTAAAAAGCCTACCGACTCGACTTGAAAAAACAGTCAGTACAAGCAGCATTTTGCAAATACACTTATATCGTGTAATTCCACCTTTATACCAAGTAAATTGGTATCTAAAATATCTAAATTTGTACTTAAGTCCATTTAAAAAAAGTCACGTGGATCATTTTTATTCTAATCGCCAAAATTGATATTGGAGTCATACAATTAGGCCAAATAAAAACATAATTACAAATATATTTCTCACTGGTCATTTTTTACAGGTTTTGACCAAACTGGATCAACTAGAAATCCAACTCAAAACCACAGAACTGCCAAAAACATCACCGAAACTTGCCGAACTGCACGCACATTGCGCAAGAACGATAGAAGAAGCTACCTCAGCTCCAATAGAAGAAGGTTATTCCATAATAAATCTAGCAGGCCTTTCTGGTGGAACTGAAGGTATTAATTATGCAAAAAATAAAATTACTGCTTCTAAATTACTATCTTTTGGGGTACTAGGAGTCAAGAAAATGGTGGAGGAACTAGAAAACAAGAAAATAATACTGAGTGGTTTGTGTACGGCGCACAAAGAAGAAAATAAGAGAGTTACAGCGGCTCTGAATAACTTTCTTGATGGTTATAACGAAATTAATAATTGGTTGGTGACCATAGCTGAAGGATTCCTTAAAGGACACCAAGATATGGGAGGTGATTTGAGATTAGCAGAAGATTTCTTGCAGTTACATCACCAATTACAATCTGATCTCCAGGTATGTCTGTTAATAGTTTAATTTTTGGGGTTTAGTAAAACAGTATGACATTAAATATTGTACGTCATTCGTCCTCAATTAACTTCTACAGTATTTGTTTCGAAATTCTAAATATCTTACTCATACTGTAAAATTTGATTTACCAGACTTGTAATATTTAATGGTAATTAAAATTGTGGTTAATGATTAATTCTATGAATATTCTTATTTTAGATCAAAGGAAATGAAATTAACCAACTTCTACTAACACTTCCTTCAATACTCGAATATTTAGAAGACGATCAAAGAAGAGACGTGGATTCTAAGGTAGAAAACCTCCACGAAAAATGGATGAATCTCAAAAACATTCTAGAAACTAGACTGGAGCTTGCCAGAATATATGTCAAGTTCCATATGGAAGCTGACATAGTCAACAAGTAAGAATCTTTTCAATTTTGTTTATATTTTTGTTGTAAAGCTTCATTCAGAACCTCGAAATTAGTAGAATAAATTAGTGGTTTCAATCATACTTTATAATTTTTAGATTACGATCTTTCAGAATAGACGCCCTTACACCGGAAAACCTGGCCTGCGGATCCGGCCTTCAAACCCGGCCTGCGGACTTTATCTGTCACTTACCAAAACTGTCGTATTTTGGTTAGCAAACTTGGTCTCTGACAGACTTGGTCTGCCAAAGGCTTAGCCTGCCACAGGCTTGGTCCTGTCCACAAATGCAAGGATTTCATCCGCAGGCGAACTCCACAGGCCAAATCTTCAAGTGTATGGGGGGCTATTGTCTAAAAAAATAAAATTAAAATTAATAGAATATCCTAGCAACAGGATGCGGTAGTCTGTTGTATTTATAGAGGAAGCCTATAATAATAAGCTTATAAAACAAAAAACCTTTTGTTTCTAACCACAATTTCTCTTGACGGATGATAATCAAAGGCCAACATGAAATTACTCGCTAATTTTGAAGTATAATATTTAGTGGCAAAAATTAATTGAAAATTACTATCACTAATTTTGACTTTCTGAATGCTTACATTAAAGTCAGAGGAACAAACTTCTACGCTATTTTTGAAACCACTAATTTATTCCACTAATTTCGAGGTTCTGAATGAACCTTAAAGTCATGGTTAATTTTAGATATATTTACTGTAGACTAAAGTTTGTTAAAAATAATGATTTTTTAAGGGAAATGGATAAATTGGAAGCTTCAATTAAGGACAAGGATCATGTGGATGAAGAAAATATGAAAGTGATTGAAGAGAAATTCGAATCTTTGATACCATTCTATCAATCTGCTAAAAACACTGGCTTGACTTTCATAAGCGAAATCAGTCGGGTAAGTATTTCCAATAGTTTTTTTATTTTTTTTTTGAAACATATTGTAGCTTAGATTAGATTTTGGAGGTGGCTACCGGCTTCTTCCACTCCGGCCTTTTCAGATACCGAATACCGATATACCTTCCACTCCGGCCTTTACTGTGGTCGTCTTTTGATCTCTAGGTTTATATTCTCCAGTCCCATCTTTTTTCAAAAAGTCTGGCAACATGGAGGCTAAACCCTCCATATAGTTCTTTGTCAGTAGTTTACCATTGCCTAATATAAAGAGCCAGGTTCAGATTGACAAAATCTTGGTTTCGTTCGCCAATCTTAGCAGTTTACGATTCTTCTCTTCTCTCTTCGACGTGTAAGATTTTGCAATTTCCTGTTAGGAGACTCACTATAGCTTTGGCAGTCTTAATGTCATTTTCTTGTCAAACCAGCCGGCTTTACTACATCCACCGACACGAAAAACGGGCACCTTAAAATTTTCATGTATTTTAAAGTGTTATATATTGTGTTCTAGTGGACCGATTTTTATAATTTTTAAGCAATTTGTAGCTAAATTATTTAACTTTGAGTATCTCTTTCGAAATTAAAAATGAAGTTGCCATCTGTCAATTATACGAGGGAAAACAAAATGTTGATATTTTGGTGAAAGTTCGAAACACCTTGTGGAGTACGTTAACAAAGCAAAGAATTTAAGAATAATTATTTTATCATCTAGTTGTATCTTTTCTCGATAGTTTATTTTTTGATTCATCTTAATAGCCTAATTTTTTTTGAAGATATTCGCTTTTGAAGAAGACACACACATTTTTTCGAATTTTTTACATTAAAACCGCGCCTTTGGTTTTGGTCCTAGTCAACAGACCTATTAAATAGAGTTTATGATTTATGTAATGTCACTGTCTTTGAAAACTCATATTATTATTGTTTGTTGGGCAATTACACTAGCAGATGTGGTTTTAAGTTCAAAAGTATCTAGTACTAAATCTACCATGATCAATTAGAGCAGCAATAGCCGATACTTCAGAACTTAAAACCATCTCTACTAGAGTAAACGGCAAAAAACAATAATAATATGACATTTCAATGTCAGTGACATTATAAAAACAATAAACACTATTTTATAAGTGTGTTGATGAGGACCAAAAATCAATGCTAAAATTGCTTTAAATCGTTAGTGTCTTATTCAAAAGCGAATTGGAGGTAATAAAAATAAGGTTATTGAGATGAATCAAAAAACAAACTATCGAGAAAAGACGTAGTTAGTGCTAAAATTATTTTTCAATTACTTGCTTTGTTAACATATTCCACAGAGCGTTTCAAACTTACACCAAAATATCAAAATTTTGTTTTCCCTCGTATAATTGACAGACGGAAACTTGCATTTTTAATTTAGAAAGAAAAACTAAAAAGTAAAATAATTTAGCTACAAGTTGCTTAAAAATCATAAAAATCGGCCCACTATGAATGTGAGCATATGAATGATATTGACGGGTCTTGTTTGGCCATTTTATCAGCCCTTTTATTGAACCTCGTACTATTTACTGTATTTAGAGCACGTACACAATCTTACATGAGTCTAGAATTGACTTAGAGTGCTTAAATTGACTTTTCTTTATAATATTATTCAATATAGAAAATACATATTAATTAAAAATTGGTAGCTTAATATATTTTATTCTTGCAGAGTTAAAGTATTATTATAGTAAAGTGAAAAATATACTAATATCTATACTATTAATATTTTGTTAAATTAACAAAATCCCTAAAATTTTCTTTGCTTCAAAACTGCCGTAGGGAAATGTCATTAAAAACCGCAATGCAGTCGTAAATCTCAGCAAAAAGTGAGTGAACACGTCGCCGTTTTGGTTTTAGTTTGAAAATTATTTTCTCTCTAATTTTAGAAGAGAATGAGGAACGCAACGGGCACTATTTTATGTTTAGCTATATAATAGTAAGTTGCTTTCTTGGAAATCCCAAAATAATTTAATTATGACATAGAGAATACTACTATAGATAAAGGAAGTATCATAAAGGAATTATTCTAATGATGGATTTAGGTGTATTTCTGTTGTGTGTTATAACTATCCTATATGACTACTTGAAAAAAACTAATATATACTCAGGAGTTATACTAAATGTGGTCCAGTTAGTGAAGTAATCGCTCCTTTTCTAGCTAGATAGTTCAGATTTTTAGCTTTTTCATTACCTTCTATCCCTTGGCGGGCTGGCATCTAGAAGATGGAGGATTTATTTTGCTTAATATGTTCAGCTTCTCTAGGTATCCTTTGACCAACTTCGAATTGATGGTTACTGAGTGGATTGCTTTTAATGCTACTTGACTATCAGATAAGATAGCTATTTCTTGTTTCCGATAGTTCCTATCTAAAATAAGTTGTACGCACCTTTCGATAGCGTAGGTTTCTGTCTGAAGGATGCTGGGGTATGTCAAAGGTACTATAGAGATAATGATAGTTCGATTCTATCTTCCTGTACTGTCAGTTTTTTTTACGTTTTCCAGGGACCGAGTTGAAGTTCGCGCTAAAGATTTTAGACAGTGACAGTTATTTTTGCATTTGACGGACGAGCGCACAGTGCGGCGGAAAAGATAAATCTAGCGGGACAAAACCGTTTGATTAGAAATAAGGCAAAAATATTTACTGATAAGAATAAATAGTAGACATTCCAATTGATATAAAAATGAATTATTTTTTGGTCGTATATATTCTTTGTATTTCGATACATTTTTATCAACCAAATTTGATCTTTTTCTGCTCAGCAAGGCAGAAGTCATAGGAAAACAAAATATTTAAAAGTGCTTATACATTTTATTCCAAAGCCAAATTATGTTGAAGATTGTCAAAGGTATGTACTTTTCTACTGTAGGTATATTATTTGTTAAAATCCTTCGTGCCTTTATTCTGCAAATAGCAAACTTTCACTTTTTTCAAATATTGATATATTGAATGATGTAGGTCTTAGTAACTTTTTTTTTGAGTTACTAATAGTTACCAACACAGGTAGTCAGTTACAAGGAGTTCAAGCTTAACAGGTGAATACCCAAAAGTTTCATTTCAATCGGATAGTATAAAAACGAAATAAAGACTCTTTAAAGGGTTAATTGAAGAGCATTCAAAAGAAGAATTGGGTTTTGCAAGTACTATGAGCTTTAGGGCTAGTGGTAGTAAAGAGTAAGGATGCTGCTGTAATTGTTGAAGCCTTAACTCCATCGAAAGGCATTGAGTTTAAAAAATTAATAGTTGCCCATACACGGAAAGGCCCGGCCTTCGGACTTGGCCTTGAGGCCGGGGCTTTCACCCAATTTACCATAGCGGAAATTAAGGCAAACCTATGGTATTTTGGGTTAAAGGCTCGTACCCAATGCCAAGTCCGTAGACCGGGCCTTTCCGTGTGTGGGCAGCTAATGAATGACATCAATAGTCAGTTCGGCAATTTTCCTCAAGACAAAAACATCCAAATGATGTTCTAGTTAAATAAAGCATGACGATATGCCAAAGCCTGTTTTACTTTCTGATAATTTATAATAAAACTAAATGATTATTTCTAGTTTTAATAAAAGTTTAAAAAATTGTCTTAGATACTTACTATATATGAATTTACAATTACCGAATGATAAAATTAAAACATCTTATTTATTATTTTTAAAATAAAATATACAGGATGTCACAAGATTACAAAGTAATTAAAAAATAACTGCTAAAGAGTTTTTCGTAAGTATTTCACCTGATATCATAATTTTATGTATTTGGCATTAGTTTATAGTACGGTTTTTGTGTGTCATGTACGAATAATATCATAGTTTTATATCTTGTATTTATTTATTTAAAGTATAGTTTAGTTATAAATTTAACCATATGGTTGCTATATATTAGACCATTTGCTACGTTCTTAGATTTTAAGTCTCAAACATCACTCCTGAGATTTTGTCCCGCTAGAATAACCATCCGTCGCACTGTGGAGCGCTGGTAACCAGGGGGGTGACAGTGAAATAGGAAAATTGGAAACAGTCATTAGTGTCATTCCTGTCATCTCCTGACGACAAGTATGGCCGCCTAGACAAGGACAGCAATGTTTCTCTCTAACTATTGTCTAACTTCACAGTTTAGAATTGACAGATTTCAGAGACAACTTCAGATTTGTTCTAGAACAAATTTTGACGCCATTTTAATTCTCTCCGTTTAGTTTTGTTTTGTAAATTCAATTTGATATTTCGGCAGAAACTTATAAAAATAAAGGTAATAAAGCATATAAAATATATATTACATGAAAAATCCTGGAGAAAAAGACGTTTCTGCAGTACTAGGTATGTCCCATGTATATTAAAAATAGGTAGTAAATAAACACTATTTCTGTATTTTTTAGATGCAAGAAAATTTTGTTATGTTTATGATCGGCGATTTTTTGAAAATGGAAACAATTTACAGCAAGGTAAGATCATTTTTAACTATACCCAACATTAGTTATCTCAGTATGTGCGATTTATTGTCAATAATGCAATAAATCTGACTGATATAATCCGATTGTTATCCGACTAAAATTCTCTTTTTTGCTTCTTTTTGATTTATAAACCAGGTCTCTTTGGGAATAATGGACGCTTTTTTTAAACAGTATATTTATATTTTATACCTACTGATATTTTTATTTGTTAATTTTAGTATAAAAAATTTGTTTTTCTGTTTTCAGGTTTTTTGTATAAGGCTCCCGTTTTCATGTTCCTGCCCCGTTTTCTGTCCCTGATGGCTGTGAATACATGTATTTATTTACAAATTACTGTAAGTCATGCTTATACCTTACTAATTTACGTTAAAATTGCATATAATTAAGTAATTGCTGTTGGAAATCATTCAATTCTTTATTTTTTATATATATTTAGTCACGTTGTCTCATATTTCAAATAAATATGTTTGAATAAAATTTTGTTTTGTTTTATTTATGATAAGAAAGAGTACAAAATACATTTAAACTGAAAGAGGGCCCGCCATTGAATAGCCGGAAACGGGGAATAAATACGAAGCCATCATGTCAACCTGTCAATTGGAAAATTAGTTCTCCAGACGACAACGAAGGCTTTCGGTGGCGTATCGTGTTTCCACGATTTAACACAGAGTTGACACTTCTTTCTAGTTAATTATTTTATGCTGGTAACTGCGTGACGTAAGTATCCACGGTGACTACGATAGCAGCGATTTGACGCGATCGAACAGTCCTTTAGAATATATACAGTCCTGGGGGGTATGTTCCTATTCGTTCAGAGTATTTAGTTGCGGCCTAAATACTCTTATCCCTGTTCCTGGTTTGGTTTTGGAAGGTAGATGATGTTACAGGGGGATCAAAAATAACGTGAGTTGCTTCGAGAAAATGATGGTACGGTTGTTTTCTACTTGGCCATTGCCGCAATCATTGGCCGTTGCCGCAACATATTATCTTTAGCCACGCTTGTGTTTTATTGCGTTTTAAATTTAATTCTTTGTATATTTTTGTTACGTCGTAAAATTATTGAAGTGGTACCTTTTCAACCATTTCCGCATGCACTATACCTCGACTTCGACCACTTGGCTACGGGCCGTTTTATGACCCGCGACTAAAAACTAATATCTCGAAGGCGTATATCGCTAATAAACCTGTCAAAATGAGTTACAGTCCAGGTTATATATTGCTAATTGAAAATTATCTTCGCCATTTAGTATCGGCATTGTTCAAAACTTATTCTCAAACGCGAACAATAACAGCAGTTTCTTTATTTTGTAGGCTTCAATAAAAATATATATTTATTATTCTGTCGTACATTTTTATTTTGTTTTAATAAATGTCCCCTTTCTGCAAGCTTTCTTCTGCTATTTTATATTAAATATAATCAACGATATTAATATTATGTAATATTTGTGAAATTGACATATTTATCAATGTAAAGAATACTGTTCTTCAATACAACTATAGAAAAGAAATGAATAGTTATATAATCAAGGTTTATTCTCATTCCGGCATTCAAAACAAGGATACAAATTGAACATAATGGGCGAAGTAATGTTTTTACCGATACAAAATTGAAATTCTGAGCACAGTTTAATTATTTATTAAATATCGGTTTCAAACTACTGTTAACTAGCAAGTAACAAGCGAATATGGAACAATATAATAAGGCCATATTAAGATATGTACATGCTGCTTTCTAAACTTATAAAAATATGTATAACTCACAACACATTATTTAATTATTGCTTTGTTTTGGCGCTAGTAATAACACTTGATAAATACTCCAATTTCTTAAATTTATTGCCAACCAAATGTTAAAAATCAGAATAGCCAACTATTTCCAACACTTTGTATGGCTTCGTACTTTATACTGAAAAATTTAATGTTTAATGTTTTGTAACATAATATTATATCTGCCAGTGTTATATTTATAATAATTGTTTAATGCGGTCTTTAAAATAAAAATTATGCAAATCTCGTAAATGTGCAGGCGATTTGCCAGAATCTCTACTACACCCGTAAGCACTATTATTGGAAAGCTCATTAATGTAAACAGTGGCGTAACATGTTTCCGGTGAAATCAATAATTTCCTTTTAATTTAAACTAAAAAAATTGATAACTTTGATGAGTAAATGAACTGAAATTATGAAAGAAGTTCTTATACAGAGTTGAGTATCACGGCTTAAGTATTTATTAAAATAGATTTTTCGAAACAATGTAAAATAATTTCATTTCATATCATACAGGGTGTAAAAAATAGTGTTGGTTTGGTTTGGTTATAAAGCTTCAGTACGGCGTTTTTTGTATTAGCGAAATTTTTGATAGTTATCTAGTAGGAATTTGAATTGAGTGTCCGGAATCAAAGTTACAAATATAGTTACGTACCAGATATGCTCTAAATATTTAGAAGATATTATGTTCTAAGTGATGGCTTTACGAGCTGTAACTTCCCCAAGTTATGTAAAAATGTAATAATTAATTATATGCTTTGAAAAAATCCTGTATATTTCAGAATTTCTTCAAAATTATCAACATTTGCTTTTCGGAAAAAAGCTTATAGGCGTATTTCTGGGGTCTGAATATACTTGAAACCCCTAAAAATATTTGCACTAATTAAGATCCCTGTATGCAATCAAAATAATTTGGGAAGTGAGATACTCTGTATACATAATTCCATATTACATAGCATTAAAAACAAATTCAATTTTGTCTGATGAAATACACTATACCAGGTGCGTCTCAAAAGTGGCTCACCCCTTTAATTGATTTTATTTTTTCAGATAAAAATACGAGATTTGGTATGTTAGTATCGTATGATCGAGAAAAAAACGGCGTCCAGTTGGCTGGGAAATGAAGATCGCTGTCATTTTATATGTAAATTTATATGGGAAATGTCATCGATCGTCATTTCCCAGCCAACTGGACGCCATTTTTTTTCGATCATACGGTATGTGACATAAATTAGGATTGATTGACGTATTCAATTGTTTTTGGTCACTTCCTGTTTCACCGAAAATGATGACAACTTTTGATTTTTAAGTAACACTCTCGGTATACATTTACATTATTCAATAGAAAATGACACTCTGAATAGAATAACATATCATATACCAACTTTTGACATTTTAGAATATGGTTGATTTGAAATTGCAGCATGCGATTCAAAACGACAATTTGACTCGAAATACCAAGTGTGTGGTACCAAATTATTCGTAAAAAAAACTTTTTCCAAATATGCTAATTAGCCACCCTCGTTCCATTTACAAAAATTGAGATATGATTAAAAATACGATATGATTAAACGACCAAATCTATTTTGCCAAGGCGTCTTAATTAAAAATTAGTGTTTTTAACACAACCATGGCACTCCAGATTGAAATATAAAATTCAATTTTGTTTTAAGCAAAAATGTCAAAAGTTGACATATGATATGTCATTCTATTCAGATTGTCATTTTCTATCGAATAAAGTAAAAAAATAGCGAGCCGTTTAAACATCAAAAGTTGTAATCATTTCCGGTGAAACAGAAAGTGGCCGAAAATAATTGAATACGTCAATCAATCTTAATTTATGTCACATACCGGGTGCGTCTCAAAAGTGGCTCACGCCTATAATTTTTTTATTTTTTCAGATAAAACAACGAGATTTGGTATGTTAATATATGACATAAATTAGGATTGAATGACGTATTCAATTGTTTTCGATCACTTCCGGTTTCACCTGAAATGACTACAACTTTTGATTTTTAAATGGAACTCTCAATATTTATCTATTTTTTTACTATATTCGATAGAAAATGACACTATGAATAGAATGACATATCATATATTATCAACTTTTGACATTTTCGCATATGGTTTATTTGAAATTGTAACAAGCGGTTCATAACGACAATTTGACTCGAAATATCAAGTGTGTGGTATCAAATTATTCGTAAAAAATGCTTTTTTGAAATATGCTAATGAGCCCCAAATCTGTTTTTCCAAGGTTCCTTGATTAAAAATTAGTGTTTTTAACACAGCTATGGCACTCTAGATTGAAATTTAAAATACAATTTCTTGTTGAGCGAATATGTCAAAAGTTGACATATGATATATTATTCTATTCAGAGTGTCATTTTCTATCGAATAAAGTGGAAAAATGGCGATTATGCCATTTAAAAATCAAAAGTTGTAGTCATTTCCGGTGAAACAGGAAGTGACCGAAAACAATTGAATACGTTAATCAATCCTAATTTATGTCGTATACTAACGTACCAAATCTCGTTTTTTTTTATCTGAAAAAATAAAAAAGTTATAGGGGGTGAGCTACTTGTGAGACGCACCCGGTATTATTTATATGAAATACACCTTTAAAAAAATCGCTGTTCCAAAAAACCCTAATGGAAAATTAATGTTCGTACGAAGTGAAGCCGATTTTTTTTGGAAAATACGAGCTAAAATCTAATTGATTAAAGGCGCTCCATCTAAATTTATACAAATGCTGTCCCACGCAAACCGCCGCGCCATTTTAAATTTATTTTCCAGATATCTGCATCTTCTCCTATCTGTTTCTGATAGTTTACATTCGGGATACCGGCCAGACTTGTTCTGAATAAGATACTATTTATCACGCGGCGTTTCAATGGTGTAAGCCATTTTGGTTTTCTGTAATTAATAACAGGTAATTAAAAGGGTAAGTCAATTATCTGTTTTTTATTTGTGGATTAATCGATACATTTATGTATTAATGTTTTTCTTAGTTCTACCATACGCTTTATAAAAATCTTTAATTACCATAATATCCAATATACGATATTATGATGAATAAGAATGTTGGTATTGATGATTAATTATGATATACAGGGTGGTCCGAACTGTATTCCGGAAACTTTGGCTGCGTATTCTACAGATAAAAATAAGCAAAAGAGTTCATATAAATTGTATGTCCTGAAATGCTTATATAGTTTCGGAGATACGTGGTGTAGAAGTTTAATTTTTATTTCGATTGTTTCCAAATAATTTCTGAAGTAACATGGAGGATGAAAATTGGTGTCTAACAGTTTTTTGATATGAGAAATTTGTTTTTGATGTCAATATGACTCCTACTTGTAGAGGGCGCCACCTACATATTTTTTAACTGATTTGAAGAGTAATAACTTTTTGTTCGTACCCGTATAAAACTACTGAGTAAAAAATATACATTACGGCATTTTTTACGTAAAAAAGGTCTCTTGGTAGAAATCGCTACGAGTAATGGTTCTCGAGATATTTGGAATCGAAATTATCAATACCTGTCATCATTGACATAAATTAAACATGTTGACTAGATAGTTATTAGACTGAAATCATAAATTTGAAATGTTTTTGTGAAAACCTTCAACAGAAACTGTTCTATCATCATTTTTTCGAAGAAAAAATTATGATTAATTTAAAAAAATAAAAAGTTCGCAAATTTATCATTTCAATCAAATAACTATTATTTACTTAACATGTTTATTTTTTGTCAATAATGACGTGTATTGACTATTTCCATTGTAAATATCTTGAGAACGGTTGCTCGTAGCGATTTTTACCGAGAGACATTTTCTGCGTAAAAAATTACGGAAATGTACATTTTTTTACTCAGTAGTTTTATACAGGTACGGATGAAAAGTTATTACTCTTCAAAACAGTTAAAATACATGTAGGTGGCGCTCCCTATGAATAAGAGTCATATTGACATCAAAATCAAATTTCTCATATCAAAAAACTGTTAGACACCATGACACCAATTTTCATCCAAATATTGACATTACTTCAGAAATTATTTGGAAAAAATCGAAATAAAAATGAAACTCCTATACCCTGTATCTCTGAAACTAAGCCATTTTAGGACATACATTTATATGAACTTTTTACTTATTTTCAACTGCAGATTATGCTGCCGAAGTTTCCGGAATACAGTTCGGACCACCCTGTATATAATTATTAAAGAATTACATTACATAGATATCCAAATTTAATATAATAACACTGGTCTGCAAAAATATTTTTTTCTCCATCCCTGGTACCATTTCTGCTGAGGTTCATGTAAAATGACGCCTTGAATCTGAATCCAAATATATATCCAGTTTTCTTCCACCACTCACCATTTTTGGGGTAGCTCCTGCTCTCTTTTTTATTATATTTTTATCAATTTTTTATAATAATTTTATGAACATGGGTTGGAGAGGTGAAAAGAAATATTTTAGATGTAAACAATAATATATAAAAAGATCTCCAGCTTTATTTAATGCTTGCTTGTCATTTATACCCCGAGGTATATAAGTTTCTCGTTCCAGAAACCATTAGTAGTCCGCCAATAGGCTAGCATTCAATTTCCCGAAAAATATTTTCTCCAGCTTAGCGATGTATTGATTGTAAGATGGACCAGTTCCTCTATTCATCTCCATTCAAGTCCATTCAAGTGCGCGAAAGAAAATGAACTTTAAGATCCATGTTACATCCCATGGCCTTGTATGCTAAACAATTCCTCGCACTGAGTGACATAATCATCACTTCTGTGGTTACACAAAAAGTTCTTACACATGTTTTGGATAACACAAGTTTTGGATTATTAGTATTGAAAAATTGAAATGCGCCACCTGTTTTGTCCGTTGCTTTCAGAAACTGGTTGATCAAACCTAGTTTGATGTGCAATTGCAGCAAGTAAATATTTTCTATTGGAACCAAAGGATTGTGGGCGACATTTTTCTGATCGGGAGAAAAAAAAGAAAATTATCGTTTCTATACAGGGTGGTCCGAATTGTATTCACGAAACTTCGGCAGCATATTTTGCAGATAAAAATAAGTAAAAAAGTTCGTATAGATGTATGGCCTAAAAAGGCCCTTTTTAAAGTTGAAATTTCGGTTATAAGTTAACGAAAGCCGATATATTTTATCTGTTATACTGGGAGTATACTACTATTAGCAAAAATACTATTCATTTCCGTTTGTTATAAAATTGCTCAAATCTTTTATATCGACTCTAATCTTGATCTTGATCTTTTAAATTCAACCCTATGCATATTATTTAAAAAATCAGAAGACTAATAAAATTGCTTTTCAATGATATATCATGTTCCTATACCTAAACCTTCCGGTATCTGAAATAGTAAAAAATTTAATAATTCTATTATTATACTTTCATTTCACGAATTTTGTTAGCATGACAATTTTAGAAATTTAGCACGTAAACTCTAATTGATACTTATGAAGTTTGAATATTCGTCATGGTGTCGATTTTCTTTAAACGAAACAGTTATAATAGAATTATTATCTTTTAAATGGCTTTACTGAAGAAACCAGAAGATTTAGGTATAGGAACATGATATATCGTTGAAAAGCAATTTTATTTGGGTTTCGATTTTTAATTTAAAATAACAATCATTTGAACGATTTTATAACAATCGGAAATAATTATTTTTTCTGACCTCCCTGTTTGATATCCAGTCAGTTGATTTAGATAGATCGAATATGTCGACTTTTCTTAACCTATAAACCAAATTTTAGCCTTCAATATGTCGAATTTTTTATTTAACCAATGCTTTATTCAAGATCATGTTTTTATCAATTTTACACATGTTTTATTTTTTAACTCGAAAACTATTTGAGATTGGTATAGGTTAGTATAATAGAAAAAATTTGAGACATGGATATATTTTCAAAAAATGTGATAATATACCGGGTGTTCCATTTAAAATACTACTACTACTGCTATTACTCGCTGACGAGTATTCGACACGCATCAAAAGATGGTCACGCAAGGCGTTTTTTTTTCATGAGCTTTTCTGTGACTGAAAACCCCGATACGTGATGTTATTTGCCTACCGCACTCCGGACATTCAAAAATCTCATTGCTTTGTTGCCTCTTTACTTTTTGGTTGTCGCTGTTAACTGAGTTTACAATTCTTCTCCATTGAGTTCTATTGTGAACTGCTTCTTCCCAATGATTCTGCATGTTAATCCCCTGTAAGTTTTCGTGGAAAATGTCCTTGTACCTTTTGAGTTGTCCACCCGGCCTCCTCTTACCGTCGACAAGCTCACCGTAAAGCAGAGATTTTGGTATGGGGTTTTCTTGCATTCTGCATACGTGACCAGCCCATCTTAAGCGGGATTTTGTAACCATGACTTCAATACTCTCGCAGTTAGATTTTTCAAGGACCGATACGTTTGAGACATGATGGAACCACCGGATTCTTAAGAGTTGTCTAAGGTGTCTCTGTTGCAACTTGTTTAATGCCTTCATGTGTCGGCGGTACGGTACCCAGATTTCGCTCCCATATAACATGGTGGGGATTATAATTGCTCGGTACATAGCCAGTTTCGTTTTTGTACTCAAGCCATGATTGTAGAAAACCCTGTCTTTTAATTTCCAGAATGCTCTTGAGGCGCTGCTAATCCTGTGCTGAATTTCAAAGTCGATATTGGCCTTTTCCGAAATCAAACTGCCGAGGTAATTAAATTCCGCTACATATTCCAATAGTTCCTCTCCGATTTTTACAGCATTGTTATGGTCTTCCGGGGGAGTGCACATGATTTTGGTTTTGTCGATGTTTAGCTTAAGGCCTAAAGCCTCGTATGCCCAGGTATATGTGTTCAACATTTCTTGTAATTGTTGTAACGTGTTTGCAACTAGAGCGCAGTCATCAGCGTTTTTTTTTATTTAAAATAACAAAGATGCTACCACTTTTAGTGTGAAGCGGCAACACTGTAGTGCTGAAAATAATTTACACAGATGGAGCAGGTGCCTTTATGCAAAAATCCAAATTTTCAAAAAAATCCTGTCAGCGCTTCTCCATAAACGTCTAACGTGCCATGGCCGCGAATCACCCTGTATACACTATTCATACTTGTCGGTTAATACACATTTCAAACAACTCATAAAAAAAACTTACATCATCCTTTCACAAATATTTTTTTCTATAACATCAAAATACAGATCAAATAACTCATACCCGAACTTGACAGAGTTCAACTAAATCTCCAAACCCAAAACAACCTATAGTGGTTCTTTCGTTTCTATTTTCACCCAAACACACCTCTTGTTTCCTATAAATCCTCTCTCTCCCGTTTCCTTTTCCTATACACTCTCCTACCCCTATTCTAAATATACCCATCCATTCCACATTTTCTCAGCACAGAGAGCTTTTCTTATTCTTCATCGTGTCTCGTTGTTGTTCCAGGTCTCGGAACCGTCGCCGCATCTGGACGCGCGCCGCGGCGCCAAGTACGTGGAATCGGTGCTGGACAGGTTGGCCGGCCGGCAATTGGACGTCACCAAGTGCTGGAACACCTTCAGGGAGGACGTGGTGGAGAGGAGGGAGGTGCTGGTGAGGCTGGAGAGGACCATGGCGGAGAGTACCAAGGTAGGGAGGACAGAACATTTTTTTTACTGCAGTTTTTTTAATTTAATCTGAATAGTGTCTTAGTTTTGATAACATGACTGGAACAAGTCGTGCGTCTAGAGTTTATGTGTTTATAATACAGGGTATTAAAACATGACGTGTATACCGGGTGCGTCTCAAAAGTGGCTCAGTCCCTATAACTTTTTTATTTTTTCAGATAAAGAAAAACGAGATTCGGTATGTTAGTATGTGAGATAAATTAGTATTGATTGACGTATTCAATTGTTTTTGGTCACTTTCTGTTTCACCGGAAATGACTACAACTTTTGATTTTTAAATGCCACCCTCGGTATATTTCTACTTTATTTGATAGAAAATGACACTCTGCATAGAATGACATACCATATGTCAACTTTTGATATTTTTGCATATGGTTTATTTGAAATTGTAACATGCGGTTTATAACGACAATTTGACTCGAAATACCAAGTGTGTGGTACGAAATTATTCGTAAAAAATGATTTTTCCAATTATGCTAATGAGCCCCTTGTTCCATTTGAAAAAATTGAGATATGATTAAAAATACGATTTGGGCATCTTTTAACGGACTAGGACAAGACACGAATAACATTAGACGATCAAATCTATTTTTGAAGATCTCCTTGATTAAAAATTAATGTTTCTAACACAGCTATGGCACTCTAGATTGAAATTTAAGATACGATTTTTTTTGAAGCGAAAATGTCAAAAGTTGACATATGATATGTCATTCTATTCAGAGTGTCATTTTCTATCGAATAAAGTAGAAATATACCCAGGGGACCATTTAAAAATCAAAAGGTCCAAATCAAAAATCCAAATTCCGGTAAAACAGAAAGTGACCAAAAACAATTGAATACGTCAATCAATCCTAATCTACGTAATATACTAACTTACCAAATCTCGTTTTTTTATCTGAAAAAATAAAGAAGTTATAGGGTGAGCCACTTTCGAGACGCACCCGGCAGAACTACCACATGATCGGAAAAACGGTGTTAGCGATGGCTATGAAATGAAGATCGCTGTCATTTTAAATGTAAAATTATATGGGGAATGTCATCGATGTTCATTTCCAAGCCAACTGGACGCCGTTTTTTTTTCGATCATACGGTAATATTATTAATAATAATATTATTAATAATTTGTTGCAACATTTAACAATAAATATTTATACCATTATACAGATAACAATAGTAATATACTTATAAAAATACACTACTCAACTAAATATACAAAACAAAATACACAACTCAACAACGCCAGATACTACAATTATTATCGCACATTTGAAAAAAATTAATTATTATATATTATCTATTTCTAAACGAAGCATGCATTTTTTTGCCTTCCTTTTGCGAGTTTTTTTAGGATAATTGGACTACGCGCTGATATGCTATGTTTAGTCGGCCGACTGTTTAGTTGCAAAACTAAAAAGTGAAAACACATTCTTATGTAGCCTATCGGCCGAATATTTGATTGCAATGCCTTAGGCTATGCGCTGACAGGCAATTTTTGGTTGGCTGACTATTTAGTTGCAGATTTATAACCAATATGTTCTTAGATAGCCGTACGCTCACATACAATCAAATAGTCGGCCGATCGGCTCCATAAGTATGTATTGTTTACACTTTTGCATCTAAATACTCGGTGGGCTAAAAATTGCATGTCAACGTCGGAGTCTTCAAAGTGGCTTGTTTAAATATAATATAATCTGTTGGGAAACATCAGAAAGTCAAAATATTGCTGTATATAAAAAATCCTTTTAATCTATGTCTATAATCCTGTCAACAAATGTCAGCCTGGCACTCCGGATATAATATCATAAATAACAAAAAATAAAGAAAAAATCATAATTACACAAAAAATAACAGAGAAAAAATAATATTTTACTAATAAATTAAGTTTTAAAGAAAATATCTGGGTTAAAAATAGGAAAGCAACAGCTACTTCCTTCTATCTAAATAATATATCGATATTTTTACGCGTCTGTATATATTCTATCCAGACGTTTATTATAAGTTTCTATAAATACGTTGGGCGTTCTTTGTGGGCTTTCGCTGTTTATGACAATTGGCACACAAGATCTAATTTTATGTAGTACATTAGAAAAATATTAACTACTCAACATGTGGACATTAAAGCATCGCTTGGTGCCAATTACTATCTTATTTACAGATAGTAACCTCTATTTTTGATTAATTAGATTTTTTAAAATCCTTGTCCATTGTTTTATTTAAATTTGGTTTGATATAATACAAATTCTAAATATTTTGGTTATAAATAGTTATTTTATGTATCAAGGGAATTATAAATGTGTTAATTACCGAGATTACTTGATTAGAGATACAGCCGAGGACTATTGCTAGTGGAACACCCAGTAAATATTTAAGTTTTATTTACACCCTGTAGATATAAACTGACATGAAAATTTTTAACTACAACTTCTACCAAAAGATTCCTTAGAGATGGCCTAAATTAAGAAAAAGAAATGTGATCATTCGGGGTTGCGGGACGAAAATGCACTAAAAATCATTCAAATCGTATTTCTCTCACTACTATTTTCGAATTTCGTCTAAAAATATACCGCACGCAGCTTGTTAGGCCTGTTAAAATGCATCCGTTTTAAAATTGGGTGGGTTTGGTTTGGATAAGGTCGTTAGTTTTTTACAGATGTCAACGATAAATGTGGATTTGTAGCTATAGTGTGCCCAAATCTGTCCAAACGAAAGTCATGACAGTGGCAGTTGTCTCTCATTTTAATTTAAAAGTAGATTGTATCAGATTTTATGTTCTGTCAATTTTTGCATGTTGTCTGTTAAAATTGTGTCTTCTCTCGTTCACAAAATTCAGGTACCTATAAAATAGGGCCAAGTGGTGTAAAAACGAGATATTTTTCAAAACTTTTAGTTTTTTGTTAGTTTCAACCATTTAAATACAAAAGTATTTCATCTATAAAAGGCATTTGGTGGTAAGGCAATTATTGCAAAACTAAAAATATACCAAAAATGTCCCATGGGGCCCGGCCCCCCCCCTAAAATGTGTAAATTGGGTTAAATATTAGCTTTTTGGGTTAAAAATGACACTCTAAAAAGCATATTCTGTATTAATTTTTTATTTGGGTCCCCCCTAAAATAAATTCCTGTATCCGCCCCTGTTCACAGCTATATTGAAGAAACGTCAAACGTATCACAGCCACCTAGATTTTATCAAATAATAAAGATCTTAAAGGTGCCCGGTGGCGTAGAGGTACAGGCTCTCGTCTACCAATCTCAAGGTGTGGGTTCGATTCCCACACCCGGCATTTCATCAGCCGACTATTTTTATTAAAATAAAAATAGTTTGGGTACCTAGGTCGACTCAGCCTTAAATGAGTACTTGGGATTCACAATCCTGAGGTAATAATAGGCGGTTGAAGCGTAGTGCTAGCCACATTACCTTCCTTGTATACCGAACGGCTCTAGTATAGCAAGCTGTACCTTACTAGTCCCAAGGCGTTAAACGCTATATACGGGAGCTATTATTATATATAAAGATCTACTTACAGTAAATCATAAAAATGAAAATATCTAGGAAAATCTTTGATGGAGGGGTAGGCAATCTAATAGTATTTTGAAGAGACATGAATTCCCATTGAATATCGAAATAATATATGGGATGTTTCATTTAAAATAAAAGAGTAATTTGCTTTTAAAGATGACCAACGTTCAATATTAATTTTGTCTCACCCTGTAAAACTTTTTGGGCCTTGTTTTAATTTGATTTAAAATACTATTGTTATTTTAACTACTTATTGGGCTATACCGAGTAAATTAGAATTTAGGTAGCTTTTATTGAAATTTAAAAATTGTTCTTCATTTTTAGAAAATGTTAAATATGTCAAAAACCTTACATTTTAGTCGTATACTTCTATAATGTGACTCACCTTTATTTTTCTCCCAGAATCCGAAAATCAATTAATATATGGGGTGTTCCGTTACAAAAAACACAACTTTGATGTGTACCTTTTTTGGGAACATCCTGTAGAACTCTCTATATTTTTAAAAAATGCTCTAGATTAACCTACATATGCTACAAAATTTCATTTCAATACAAACTGTCGTTCTCCTTGGAGCTTCCACGTCGAATGAGCCGGGCCACCTAGTATTAAATGACGAAGTAAAGATGAGACTAAAAGGATAGAAGCTAGATAGAAATTTATATTTTTTTATTAATATACACTGCACTAGTGTAGTAGTTTATATTAGTGTACACTGATGTATGTTACGAGTTTGTTTAGGGTTACGCAGATTATTTTTCTTTCTTTTTTTATTAAAAAAAACTCTAAAGAAACACTAAAATTTTAAACATTTATTTTTGGCGAAAAAAACCTCATAGACTTGTTCCTAGGATTGAAATATACCATTCCTAAATATATCGGTCCTTATGTTACACCCTCTCTGTTACACCATTATTACAAGATCACGATGAATAACAAAGATACAGAAATAGTTCTAGAAATACTAAATTTGTTTTATTTTTTTTAGACAATCAGTTGGGTATCAAAACTGCACTCCCAACTCTACCCTGCTATCACAACGTCAACAGCAAACCCAGGTGAAATTGCCTCATATCTAGAGCACAAACTAGAAACGGTACTGCCAGACATCAAGAAAGCTCAGAGCGAAGTCGACGAAAAAATCAGAAGTGCTGAGGCCCTGGTTGCCCAGGCTGGTGCCTCGGATGAGAGAACGGTGGCTGTGAGGAGCAAATTGAACGAGCTGAGTCAGAAATTGACAGAGATTTCGTCAGAATACCAAATATTATTACAGGTAAACATTTACAGCCATCCACAACCATATACAATTTTTAATTTTACTTTATTGTTGAACAATTTTTTTGGCTTCGATCTTCCTCATTGTAGTCACTTTCAGAGTCCAGGATTCCATTCCATATAAAAGCACAGAATAAGTGTAGCACTTGACTATACGATATCGGGAATTCAATGTTAGATCTTTGTTAAAAAAATTGTTTTATTTTGAGGAATGTTATAATGATAGTTTTAATAATGATTTTTCCAGGTACTGATTGGCTACTTCCGCAACTTAGAAGAAATAGACAAGAAAGCAGAAAAATATAACACAGAAATAGAAAACATCGATTTGCCAAATGACGTAGAGAAAATAGAACATGCTCTAAGAGAATCGGAGGTGACCAGGGAGACTATTTTGGAAAGATTCAGATTTGCTCAGACCGAATGTGACCAGATAAAAGAAAGGATTAAAAATCAGGTAAAGGAAATAAATCATTTTCTAGGTAATTCTTGCCTGATCCACAACGACTTGTTCGGATCTATTGTGGTTCTCTTCTGATCCTTACATTCTCCAGTCTTATCCTTTTTAAAGAGTCTAACAACTTAGAGTCCTTCATATAGCTCTTTGTCATTGGCCTATCATTGCCAGTAGTACAGAGAATAGCACATTTGCCAGACTATCGCACCGAAAAATATGTTTTCTCTATATTTTTTTCTATATTTCTCTATGGTCAATACCATCAGCTTTCGATGGCTATTAAGCTATAAACTTTTTTGCCTGTCACTATCCTGGTGAATGTCTCTACTGTTCTAGAGATTCGTTAGCCACCACATTGATGAGCATGTTTGGCCATTTCATCTGCCTTTTCGTTACCCTTGTGACTCTCGTGCCCTGGCACCAAGGCTAAAGTAACATTGCTATCCTTACCCAATGTATCTAGTCTAAAATTCATTTCCACTAAGAACCAAATTCATTTCCGTTTTATTCCAGGAACCACTAGAGTCAGCAGAAGAAGACATCAGCAGACTTCAACACGTCATAGACTTGAGACGTTCAGATTTCGAAAGACAGTGGATTGAAAGACATGAAATTATAAAATCCTTCCTCAAAGCTAGTCAGTTTACTAAAGAAACAAAGGATATCACACATACCATCGAGGAAATCAGTCGACAAGTTGTCGAAATTAGAAATCAAGCTAGTGAATCACTCAGTTCGTCTAAGGCAGCTTCTGAAAACTTCAAACAATTTACAAGAGTTACTGAGGTACAAGCAGTGTATTATTTTTAATTGTTATTATGTCTAATTGTGTTGTTTCTATTTTCAGGCATTAGATGTAAGAATTATTAAGCTAAAAGATAGTAGTAAAAACCTTCAGAAAGAATATCCAAGTGAAGCTCCTGAGATACAAAGTCAAATAGATGAAGTGGAACATCAATGGAAGAATGTGAAGTCTCAAATTGATGATACAGAAGATATTCTGAAGAAGAATGTTAGATACTTTGAATTAGTTGAAGAGGTAAGAATAAAGTTGAATTTTATGGAAGAAACACTCTTTTATACATTTTGAATCTTAAAATTCTTTATATTGAATTTTCTTTATCCTCCTTACGTAACTCACTGTACAAGATGTCCCATTTTCGTGTGTTTTATATTTATCACGTTTATGAGTAGTGGTACAAAGATGCGGTTTTCACATTACCGTGCTACTTTTTTCTGAAACTATAGATGCTACATACAAATTTTTCTTAGCTGTTTTAGTTCCTGAAAAACAGGGTGAATTTGAAATTGTTGCATTTTTTAACTCAAGATAACACGATGACATGATAATAACATGATGAAAAGTAAAATTATTTGCTTTAAATTAAATTAAAATGATACTCTATAAAACTAAGTTGGATATGTTAAAAAGTTACCTTATTTCTGAAAATAATCATAGAATATGTTATATTTCTGGAAAGCTCATAGTAAGGCCGCTATTACACTATCAAATTTCTTTTTTAAATATCTTTTCTATAAAGGATATTTGGTAATAAAAATTTGACAGTATTAATATATAATAATTTATAAAAGCACACAAAATCACACTGTCAAATTTTTCATAAAATATATTTAAAATAAAATCTTTGACAAAGAACTTTGGTTTCATAAAAAAATAGCAGAGCTGCTCACAAACTATAACTGCTCCTATAAAACCCAAGAAAAAGGGACACCCTGTGCAGCAAATAATATTACAAAAAAATTCAGTAAAGGTATACAAAATAATCAATTTGACACCATTATGCCATCTTTTATTATTTGTTTTAGGCTAACGATTGGTTTCGAGATGGTAGCAAGCTTCTAGTACTGATTGCTCGCAAATCTACATCAGTAAAACATCCAGAAGAAGCAGACAAACTCCTCCAAGAAATCCACTCCTTCCTTCAACCAGGAGAAGGTAGACAATCGCAAAGAATACATGAAATTTCCAGCCTGGCCAGAGAAATTTATGGATCTGACGAGACCAAACATGCCCTTGTCATATCCGGCAACAAGGAAATGTTAGAATCATTCACCTCCATAACAAACGAGCTAAAGCAACTGTCTCAAAACTTGACAGCTGCTGAAGAAGAAAAACAAAGATTATTACGAGAACAAGAAGAAGCGAGAAAGGCTGAAGAAGCTAGAAGGCTGGAAGAAGAAAGAATAGCTGAAGAAAGGAGACTTGCTGAACAACGAAGATTAGCTGAAGAAGCACGTTTAGCGGAGGAGAAAAAACGTTTGGCTGAAGAGCAAATACGAGCCGAACAAGCACGTCTAGTTGAGGAAGCTAGATTAGCCGAAGAAAGACGCTTGGCTGAAGAAAGACGATTAGCTGAAGCAGCCAGACTAGCCGAGGAACGCAGAAGAGAACAAGAAGCTCTTTTAGCTAAAGAAGCTGAAAAAATCCAGGCTGCTAAATTAGAAATTGAACAGCTCAAAGCTCAACAAGTAAAATTCTTGGAAGATGCCAAGAAGGCTGAAGAGGAAAGAAGAAAACTTGAAGAAGAGGAAAGGCATAAATTGGAAAAACTTAGACTTGCTGACGAAGCTAAGAGAGCTGAAGAATTAAGGTTACTTGAAGAAGAAAGACTTAAAGTTGAAGAAGCCAAACTTATTGAAGAAGAAAGAATTAGGGCTGAGCTTCAGAGACTAGAACAAGAAAAGTATCGTATAGAAGAAGAAAGACAGAGAGCTGAAGAACGGAGATTACAAGAAGAAAGAAAAATGGCTGAGCTAATTAGGTTAGAAGAAGAAAAATTAAACATTCAGAAAGCTCAGTTAGAAGAAGAAAGAATCAAAGCTGAACATGCTAAAGTTGAAGAAGAACAGCGTAGAGCACAACAAGCTAGGTTAGATGAAGAAAACCGAAAAGCTCAAGAAGCTAAGCTAGAAGAGAGACGCAGGGTTGAAGAAGCTCGTTTAGAGCAAATGCGCCAGGCAGAGCAAGCAAGGTTAGACGACCTTAGACGACAGGAAGAAAAAGAAAGAAATAAAAGACTTGAAGAAGAAAAAGCTCGACTCGAACAAGTTCGTATAGAAGAACAGAAGAGAATTGAAGAAGAATTACGCAAACAACACTCAGTTCAAATAACCGAAATAACTGAAATTCATAAAGTTGAGTCTTTCCAAAAAGATAAGAGCCCCACTGTTGAAGAACCTCAAGAATCTCCTGTGTTTATTACACCTCTCAGTGATGCAGTTATTCAGGAAGGTTCTAAGTTTAATTTTGTCTGTCAGGTTACTGGAAATCCTACTCCAGATATCACTTGGTTTAAGTCTGGAGTTCCTATTGAGAATAATCCTGATTACCATACATCGTTTGATAACGGACTTTGTTCTCTTACCATTGAAGAAACGTTTGCTGAAGACTCTGCTAAGTATACTTGCAAAGCCAGTAATTCTGCCGGAGTTGCAGAAACCTCTGCAATGCTGTCAGTGAAGGAAACAGAACCAGATGAGCAACTAATCGCGCCTTCGTTCTCAAAAATGCTACAACCTGCAACAGCGAAAGAGGGAGCTAGTTTCCAGTTTGAGTGTAAAGTTGAGGGTAATCCTCTACCAACTGTTCAGTGGTTTAAAAATAACGAGTGTATAGACAATTCTCCGGATTATGTGATTACGTATAATAATGGAGAAGCCATTTTGAAGTTTGAAAAAGTGTTATTGGAGGATAAGGCGGAGTATACCTGTAAAGCTGTCAATGAACTGGGAACTGCTCAGAGTACTGCAAATCTGATAATCACACGTAAGTTCTTTCTTAATATAAATGTAACTCAATTTTTATTTTTTTTTACATTTTATATGCTCTTCACTTTGAATAAGAAGACTAAGGAAGGAGCATAATGCTATCCATGTATTCATGCATGGTGGGCGGAAAAGCCACCATAAAAGCTCTCTAGGGTGGGGATCCTTGACAGTTCTGTTTGACGATTCATTTGACACATTTGAATTTGATTTGAAATTTTGTGGATTTGTCGGTCTTTACGGAGCTTATTTTATGTTATTTATTATTTATTCTACTACTGATAGTTGTATAAAGGTAGTAAATCTAGATGGAAATTGTGGCAGAACTTAAATTAACAGTGACACTATCGCGATTTATTGAAAAAGACTCTAAACTTTTTGGTTGTCGCTGTTAACTGAGTTTATAATTCTTCTCCATTGCGTTCTATTGTGCGCTGCTTCTTCCCACTGATTCTGCATGTTTATCCCCTTTAAGTTTTCGTGGAAAATATCCTTGTACCTTTTGAGTTGTCCACCCGGTGTCCTCTTACCGTCTACAAGCTCACTATAAAGAAGATATTTAGGTAGGCGGTTTTCTTGCATCCTGCATACGTGACCAGACCATCTTAAGCGGGATACAGTAATCATGACTTCAACGCTCTCGCAGCTAATTTTTTTCAAAGATCGAGACGTTTGAGTATACCATTTTTTTAAAAATGTAATATTGTAAATAATTGGAAACATTTTTTTTTAAATTAGACATTTTGACAAGTGACTTTAATTGTCAAAATATATAACTTCAAGGTCAACAAAATTGGACACTTACTTCAAAGAACCCGACGTTTATACTGTCGCTTCTGTTTATCCACGCTTTTTCGTTAAAACCAACCATAAAATTAATTGTTATACTTCCTAGATCTGATCTTGCTTAAGTAACAAAAATAAAATATCTATGGATAGATATGTAAAACTAGGTCAGGAATATTATTTTTAACCTTTCAGTCGAAATAATGGTGGACAAGAAATAATTTTAGCGTAATTTTGTGTCTGTCAACTCCAGTCTGAGAGTTTGGTTCGTTGAACTCTGCGAGATACAAGAAAATATACAGTTTCGACGTAATGATGTTAGAACGTTTACATTTAGAACCAAATAAAACAGGTGTAAAAATAAAAATCAATATAATTATCCAGGGAGCAACTGAATTTAAATTCATGTCTCAACATTATTTCTTTGTACCAGATATTTTTTTAACTAAACCTTAAACATAACATGACATATCTAGCTTTATTATATTTTGAAAAATTTAGAGTTGAAAAAAGTAGATATACAGTAAACTATATCTATACCTTTGTAGCGGGTTTATTTCTTGAAAATACTTCTGGGTTTTTCGCCACTGAAAGAAAATCTACAAAATATAAAAGCTATTTCTTGTAAACATCACTGCGTTGGCGGAGACCGATTTGTCAGTGATATTTCACTAATAAATATCGAATTTGCCTAACCGGCAATGTTTCAGTATATCTCCTCCGGTCGTCGTCCGAAGCAAAAAATAAAAACAACGGTTTATAATAGACATATCTTATAAAAAACTAATGTTCTTGAATAGTTGCATTTAGATATTTTCAATAGTTTCTTATACCATTTATTTTATGAGAGTAGAGGTTACACAAGACGATATACACAATTATTTAGATTATTTTTTGCTGTATTAAAAAATTGGTTTGCAGAAATATATAATTTCGGCTACCAGTTTTAAAATAGAATAGCATTAAATGCGTTAAAACCCACTGATGTTTATTATTAGAGTATCTTGATTTTATTATCCGATTTCATCTACTATTTTGGCACCAAACGGAGGACAAACGTATGAGTAAATATGTAGAAAATGTTTGATTTTTTTTTGTATCAAATTAAAATGTTACATATCATATTAAGATAGCTTGGTCATGTTAATGAAATAATTGAATTTTTACAAAAGTTTTTTACAAAAAAGTTTTATTTCGAGGTTCATTTATTATTATAAACTAGGTAAACATTCACACTAGGGTAGGCATTTCTGGCCTTGGGTGTCGATTTTCGTGTGTACGAAGAGTACGGTCAACAGGCTTAGTAAAATAAGATGTACTGAATAAAGATAGAAGGCAAGTATTTTCCCAAGCGCATGGAATCTAGTGTCAGATTAAGTGGTTATGTAATAAATACTTCGTATTTTTGCTCTCTCCGACTTACTAGATTGTCATAGCTATTCACTTCTATACATGTAAACGTCCACCCAAGGTTTCGCTTGCCAGGATGGTCGATAAAAACTAACTAATAACAAGATAGTAAAATATCATAATATTTTAATTGTTAAAATAATTCGTACACAATTCTTCTTAAAAAATCTAAATTATCTACCTCTTTCAAAACTCTATTTCCTCAAATACATGCTTTAACGGCTTTTTCAACGAACTATATTTACTTTTAATCTTAAATTTGACGCGAAGTAACACAAATATAACTTAATAAACAATAATAATTTCTAAAATGTGTGCAAAAATCATGTTTTTCTTTTGCGACATCTGTTACAAAAGTATCTTAAATAATATGTCTGTTATTTTATAATTGCAAAGAAACGGTCAATCATACTCTTGTAAATTATGAAAACAAAATATTAATTTAAAAATATTGTTTTTACCGTTGTGGCGTATCCATTTCCAGGAAAATATTAGCTATTTCCATACTGAGACAAAAATTTCAAATATAAAAAAGTTGCTTTTTGGGTAAAATGTCACTGCGTTAGAATACAAACGCAGATCAGCTTCAGTCAGTGGCTTTTTACTCGAAAACAAATTTTCCTAACCAACAAAAAATGCCTAACGTTTCATCGGGTATACCTCTCTCCATCTTCAGGGGCAAGAAACAAAAAGAGTAAAGAAAAAAAAAACGATTTAAAATGTTTAAATTTTCTACTGTGTAATTTGATTGGATTAGAAAAAGCTACTTTTATTTGTCGTATAGTATTTTGGAATTGTTAAAGTTGTCTTAAAACAACTTATTTCAATTTATATAGCAACATTTTTCACAAAACGGCGGAATGTATTTTATATCAGTGCCATAACTGGGCAAATATGCAGTTCTTTGTATTAGGCAATGCTAAAAAAAGGCGCAGAAAGTGACAGAACTGGAAAATATAAGTTATAAAATAAAAATATTTTAAAGTTTAATATATTTTGTTTAACTAGGCCGATTTTGACGATTTTTTGAGCAATTTGTAGTTAAATTATTTGATATTTTAGTACCTCTTTCTAAATTAAAAATGAGGGTTTCCATCTGTCAATTATACGAGGTGAAACAAAATTTTGATATTTTGGTGAAAGTTTCAAACACCCTGTGGAATATGTTAACAAAGCAAGGAATTTAAAAATTATGTTGTCATCTAGGTACGTCTTTTCTCGATAGTTTATTTTTTGATTCATCTCAATAGTGTTATTTTTATTGGAGATATTCCCTTTTGAATAAAATAGCAATGATTTACAGCAATTTTAGCATTGATTTGGGATTCTCATCAACACAGTTATAAAATAGTGTTTATTGTTTTTGTAAAGTCTCTGTCATTGAAAAGTCATATTATTATTGTTTATTAACGTTTACTTTAGTAAAGATGGTTTTAAGTTCTGAACTATCGGCTATTGTTGCTTTAATTGATCATGGTAGAGATTAACTTTTGGACTTAAAACCATATCTGCTAGAGAAACTGCCCAATAGACAATAATAATATGATTTTTCAAAGACAGTAACATTACATAAATCATAAACACTATTTTATAGGTCTGTTGACTATGACCAAAAGCAAAGGCATGGTTTTAATGAAAAAATTATAAAAAAATGTTAATATCTTCTTCAAAAGCGAATATCTCCACAAAAATAAACCTATTGAGATGAATCAAAAAACAAACTATTGAGAAAAGGTACACCTAGATGATAAAACTATTTTTAAATTCCTTGTTTTGTTAACGTACTTCACAGGGTGTTTTAAACTTTTACCAAAATATCAACATTTTGTTTTACCTCGTATAATTTACAGATGGCAATTTTCATTTTTAATTCAGAAAGAGATACTAAAAAGTTAAATAATTTAGCTACAAATTGCTTAAAAAATCTTCAAAATCGGCCCACTAGAACACAATATAAAAAAATGAGTAAAGATAATAAACTATAATTTAAATTTGTTTAAATCAATGCGGTTAAATACCAAGACTAGAACTCCAGAAATAAACCCGATTCAATGTTATAGTTATTATTGAATAATATTTGTGTTGTTCCAGCATTGAAACCTGCCGAAGCTCCAGCGTTCAGCGCTCCCCTGTCCAACGTGATGGCCAGGGCGGGCCAAAAAATCAAGTTGGAATGCGAGGTGACGGGACTGCCCGCTCCCGCGCTGACCTGGTCGCACAACGGCAAAACCGTGAAGGAAACGCGTGAAATCAAGGTGAGTTTATCACGAAAATCTAATCGGGACGCTCGTTCGCTTTGTTCGTGAAATTTTGTGATACCTCTCGATTATCAACGGTGAGTTTGGTGATCTTTGTTGAATTGTGTTGGAAGATATTTTTGAAACGTTATTCAACTTTCCTGTGAAAATAATGAGTGCTCTATAAGTTATAATGAGATTTTCGCTCAATATCAGTGATACTCTTCGATTGTGATATTAATTTTTCAAGATGGTGATAGGTAAAACTTATGTAGCAGTCCAGTCAAGTTATATTTTTAATTGTTAATAAATAATCAATACACTCTACAGGGTCAGTCTTAAATAAGTGAAAATATTTTTAGTAGTAGTATGTTAGTATAGAAACACGTCCACGGTTTTTTTTTCGCGATTTTTTTATGTAAAATTTGGAATTTTTTGAAAATTTTGGTAACATAGGTAGCAGATTAAATTTGCAAGAATGAAAACCCAGAAAAGATCCTGTAGCTCTCAAAATTCAAGCACAATTTTTGTTTGAAATTTTCAATGTAAAGTAACTCGGTTATTTTGGGCTTATTTGAAAAACGGTAAAGAGAAAACATGTTTCGTTTATTGAGATCTATACCAGTCGTGAAAATATTTGCTCTTATTTAACGACTGATCCTGATATTAGTTGTAGTATCATTATTTCAATAAATTACTGATACTTTTCTTTGCATTAAGATTCGCAAATATACAAAAGTGGATAGAGAAGATGTATTTAGTACAAAGGGGGTTGAAACTTTTGGTGCTACGACAGCAAAATAAAATACTAATTCACCGCAATACACCAAAACACTTTAATCAGCAGATGATTAAAACTAAAGTTTTTTAATCACCTGAGTTCATCTAAACGAGTTTAATTTTAATCATTTGCACGTTTTGGTGTATTGTGGTGTGTTAATGTTTTATTTTGTAACAGAAGTTGTATCTGAATTATTACTCCATTAATACCACCAGATATAAAATATTCATATTTAATTTTCTTGGAACTTTCCAATAAGGTTAGTAAAGGAAGAGAATCTCATTTAATTTCTACAGGAAATGAGGTTATCTTGAAGTTTCTAAATCATTCTGAAGATTTAGAAACCGCTCTCATTTAGCACTTCTGTTATACTAATCAATTAAACAGATTAAATTTTTTTATGTTTCTTTATAAGAAATATTGAGGTTTTAGTTCAACTTTATGTAAAAATAACAAGTGATACATGTTTCGCCTGAAATTTTATTATTAGACGTATTGTTGTGTTTTTGGCTGAGGCATATAGATGCAGTGCTGGCCTTTTAAATATATATAGGAATCTCGGAAACCAGAAGACATACTAAGATGAAGCCTAACAACGTTATGTTTCTTGATATAAAATATCCGATTTAGATAAGATATTCTCAAGACAACTCTGTCCAATACCCTGCTTGTTAGGGTAATAATCTTTAGTATACATTTTTTGGGCAAGTGTCCTACGCCATTGTATTTGGATAGTCATATGCCTCATTCAGAACCTCGAAATTAATGGAATAAATAGTGGTTTCAATTATATTTTATATTTAAGAGTTTACGATCATTCACTGTGTGTAAAAAAATACAATTAAAATTAATAGAATATCCTAGCAACAGGTTGCGGTAGTCAGTTGTATAAATAGAGAAAGCCTAAAATTAGCTTATAAAACAATAAACTTTTCATTCCTAAAGCTACGTTTACATGATGCAAGTTTTGCTTGCGCAAATACTTGTTTGCGAGTAGGTACTTGCAACTGAACATTTTAAAATTGTATGTTTACACTAGTCAAGTTATTGTGCAAGATATACGTTAAGTGTCATACGTTAAGTGATGAATTGCGTACTTTGTTAGAAAAAAATCAAAAAACAAGAGTATGAGTAAAACCATGGATAAATCTGAGGAAAAACTGTTTATTCCAAAACTCTTTCAGAGGCAGCATCGCATAATTTGATTTCTATAGTGTACACTAAGGTGTACTACTCTTCTAACGATCTACAAACATTCGTGCTTTTCGTAAATTGTTAAAAACCTCATAATTTGGTCGTGAGACAACCTGCTTGGGGCCATTCTTTCGTGCAACTGCTACTGCAAGAACTTGACAACGTGTTTACATGTAAAATTTTCGCTCTGCAAGTACTAGCGTGCAAGAAAAGTAGACCGTCGATCAACTTTACTTGCAAAGTAATTTTTCTTGTACAATCAGTTGAGTAATTACTTGAACCACAGTTTACATTAAGCAAGTACTTGCAATCAAGTTCTTGCGCAAGCAAAACTTGCATCGTGTAAACGTAGCTTAACCACAATTTCACTTGACGGATGACAATCAAGGGCCAAAATGACATTACTCGCAAATTTGGAAGTATAATTTTGGAAAAAGTTAAAAGTTTGTTAACTTTTTCCAATAATTGAAAATTATTACTACTAATTTTGGCATTCTGAATGCTTAGATTGAAACTAGAGGAAGAAACTTATATTTTATACTTTATGGGTTCATTCTCCTTAAAATTTCTTATCGGTGTATCATATCTCATCAATGTTTGCTGAACCGTTTTTTTGACACTGAAATCCCATTTTATATAAAGTAACCTTACAAAAATACAAACAAAATCCCGAGACCCAGACTTATTAAAATTATCAAACTGATAATTATTTTTGGCATCTGTCTGCTTATTGGCAATAGCTTGGCTGCTCAAGATATTTTGGTTTAGATTTTTTTTAAAGCCGGTTACCAATAAGATTAAACGATTCAGTGTCTTCATGGGTGTTGTGTAAGGTTTACTAAATAATTTTCTTTAACGAGGGGTTGCTCAATGTTTGTTAAAAACTATGTGTTATGAATAATTAAATAAAGAGTGTTAACATGGCTTGTCGATTGGATGAAACGAATTTCTACTGGGAAGACTTCGCACCATATTTTGGTGTAATAGTTTTTGTTGTTGTGATTCTATTGTATTGGCTAAAGGTAACAAACATATTTTCCTGTTTAATTACTTTTTAGATATACAAATTTTATTTAATATTTAAAGAGTCCACTGTAACTTTTAATACTTAAAATTATACGAAAATAATTTCTTTTATATGAAGGATAAATTTTAAAAACAAACTGCTGGGTGTTATAAGAGAATATATCGTGTATATTTTTAAAACCAAACGAGACAAACAAAACAAAGCTAATGAACTGAAAAGAAATGTATGGCAAATTGTGACTATTTCGGTCCAAACTCATTTTTTTTCGGTTGGCAACATCCATTCGATGTATTTTTAAACCTTCAACTGCAGTTCCTTAACTTTTTTAGTTCTTTTTCTGTATCTCTTATTGTTTAGAATCTGATGTACCTACAATAACTACAATCTATAGAAATAGTCAGTTTGGTTATATATTATTACACCATTTATAATTCAAAAATTACTGAACCGATTTTAGTCATTTTTGATTTGATGGATTTGTTTCCGCCCTGAATAGTAGAATAACTATCAAAATGTTTGAAAAATTCACGGATAAAACATTAATACAGAAAATACATTTTTAATAGTTAATTAGGTTTGGAACTGTACCATATTTCGCAATTGACTAATAATTTGTAATTTGTAATAAGTCAACTGAAAATTGATTGTGGTTCGAAGTTAGCTGGACCAGCTAATACGTAGAATAAAAAATATTAATTAAAGCTTATATTTTTTTCATTAAAATGTATAACGTTTAACATATTCAATAGAAACATTCTTAGAATTATTTTTATGTCTTACAGCTCAGTGCAAAACTATTCGTTTTCTATGAATCAAGATCGACACAGTTTACTTCTTCAAATAAACAGCTGATATTTTGGAATATTTTAAGTACACTTGAACAAAATATATTCTAAAAATAGCAGAATTATTTTGTCTCTATGGAAGATTTTGTCGAAGTTTAAGTTTCAAAAATGAAAAATTCGTTCAATAGTAACGTCTAATTTTCTAAAATTATCCAAATTTTATTTAAAAAGCTTCATTCAGAACCTCGCAATTAGTAGAATAAATTAGTGGTTTCAATTTTATACTTTATACTTAACCATTTACGATTATACACATTGTCTAAAAAATCCAATTAAAATTAATGGAATATCCTGGCAACAGCTTGCGTTAGTTATTTGTAGCCATACAGGGTCTTAAAATAAGTGCAAATATTTTCAGGGCTGGTAGATCTCGATAAAAGAAACATATTTTCTCTTTACCGTTTTTCAAATAAATCTAAAATAACCAAGATGTTTTACTTTGAAAATTAAAAAAAATGATTTTTTGCTAAAATTTTGAGATCCACTGGATCTCTTCTGGATTTCCTTTCTTGTAAATTTAATATACTAATTATCTTATATTATCAACAAAGCCATATTATCAACAAATTTAATTTTTTAACTAAAAACTAAAATAAATCCATTTTAAAACTCACCCTGTATAGAAAGTCTAATAATGAGGTTATATCAAATAGTATAATCTACATATATAAAATGCTAATGTTTATCTGTGTCGTCTCTACTGAAGTAACGACTTGCTCTAGAAAGTTGTTTTTTACTAAAAGATAGCTAATTGGCTCTTCTAAAAACTTTTGTCGCCGGATTTTCTGTTTTTCGTTTAATTAAAAAAAATAAAAAGTATTTTTTCTCCTGATGTCGTGGCGGATGCGCCAGGCTTCAACTAGTAGTATAAAATTTAGTGAAATCTTCTGTTGTATTTCAGCTACAATTCGAAGGTAACAAAGCCACATTAGTCGTTCTCGAAGCATTTCCGAAAGATGCCGGCGTCTACACTGTGAACGCGAAAAACATTGCGGGCGAGAGTTTTTCCACTTGTAATGTGTCAGTGAAAGGCCGTCTACCGAACGAAACTTCCGACAGCGAAATAGCCAGCGACATGGAGCCCATCAAGCCCTCCATTCAGCTACCCCTAGCTAACACAGTAGCTAAAGAAGGTACATAATTATTTACTTTTTGTGGCCATTGCTGTGACTGCTTTTGCAGCGGCGTAAAAGGGTTCTGTGCCTATGAATGGCATTGGTGAGCCTTGTTTGGCTATTTAATTTGCGTTTTCGTTACCCTTGTGACCATTGTGCTCTGGTACCTAGGCTAACGTAATATTGCTACGCTCACTCAGGTATTTACTAACTAAACATTCACACTCAAAAAATATGCAAATGAAACTATCTAATTGTGAAAATAATCCGTTTCTACAAGTGTTAATTTTTTAAGAGTTCTATAAACATTAACACAAATTATACTATATAAACTTTAAAATTTCAGGAAACAGAATTCGATTAGACTGTGTCATTGTCGGTCAACCAGAACCTGAAGTTATTTGGTACCACGATGATCGTCCTGTCAAGGAATCTCCAGATTTCCAGTTGCTCTTCCAAGGAGACCGATGTTCCCTAGTTATCCAAGAAGCTCTCCCTGAAGACGCAGGTGAATACAGGGTAGTCGCCTTAAATTCTGCAGGAGAAGCTTCAAGCAAGTGCATTTTATCGATCGAACCCAAAGAACAAGAAGCCAAACCTGAAGAACCTGGTGGTTCACCTCCTAAGTTTGTTAAATTGTTGACAGATGTATTGGTATCTGAAGGAGATAAAGTTATACTGGAAGGTAAATATAACATTTGTTTCATTGAAGATTATAATTACCTTTGTTGATTATAAATTCTACTTTATTTTACTCACTTTTTTCATAAACTTCATTAATTTTGTAATACTTAATTATTTATAAGTAATGTTTCATTAGTTTTTTCTTCGTAGGAAATGTCGTTGGTGAACCAAAACCAGAACTAAAATGGCTCCTAAACAATCTACCAATAACCGACGCAGATCACTTCAAAACCTCTCTAGACCATGAAGGAAATTTCAAACTCGAAATCGACTCAGTCCGTCCAGAAGACAAAGGAGTATACACCGTCAAAGCATCCAACGTATCCGGAGAAGCAAAATGCTTCTCACAGCTTATAGTTAAATCCTCCAAACTAGCTGAAACGATTAAACCATACGAAGAAGTGAAATCTCCTCCAACTTTCAAAGAACTCTTCAACGACAGAGTAGCTTTTGAATATACTCCAACTAAATTTGAGTGTATAGTTGCAGGCAAACCAACTCCAAAAGTGAGGTGGTTGTTCAATGGTAACCCTATCTCTGGCGAAGGGATCTTAATTTCAACTTCAGGAGATCGTCAAGTTTTAAGCATTTCAAATTTAAAACCAGAGCACCAGGGAACGATTACTTGCGTTGCTGAGAACGAAGTTGGAAAGGCTAGTTGTGCCGCATCTTTAACTGTACAGTCATCAGCAGATATCGCACTCCCTGAACAAGTTTTACCAACTTCAACCACAATAGTTCCATCAGATTTAAAGCAGCAACACATCCAGTCATCTTACTCAGTTAACCGTGAAGTGGTTACTCAATCCTCGACAACTTCCTCAAGTAAAACGATTTCTTCATCAACCCAACTCGCTGAACCTCACATTGAAGAACACAGAACTGTTTCTCAAGAATCAAAAACTTTCAAGCAAGTCAATCAAGATGCACCGCATATCCAAGGCACTCACAAGATCGAGGAATATCACAAAATCGGAAAAGAACCTCCTGTGATTACTGAAAAGACTTACGTATATGGAGATCAAGATGATAGTAGTAAAAAATCTGAGATTAAGAGTACAGAAAGTCAAGTTGTTTCAAGACCAATCAAAAGTGCAAGTACAATTAAATGGATATCTCCAATCACAGGAAAGATAATCGATCAAGGCGTGGATGTTGTTCTTGAAGGGATTCTGGATGCTAGACCTCCACCAACTATTCACTGGACTAAAGATGGAAAGGAATTAACAGAGAGTAACGAGTTGAAAATTAAATATGACAGAAATAAAGTTTGGATTGAAATTAAGAACGCAAACGTTAATAACGGTGGAAGATACTGCTGTAAGGCAGAAAATTCTGCAGGTACTGCTGTATCCACTGCTGATCTAGTTGTCAGAAGTAAGTAAAAATATCATATAAGTACAATCGTATTTGAAATATTATGAACATTGAAAATTAACAAATTAATTTTCTTCTGTAGAAACTATATTTCCTCCAGTTTTCGGAAGACGTCTGCAGGCTCAGGTTATCAAGAAAAACGAACGAATTATTATGGAAGTTGAGGTGACAGGAACTCCTGAACCCACAGTAACATGGTACAAAGATGGAGTACCCCTTAGAGATGCTCTGAGGGATATAAGGGTGAAGTCTTTGGGACAGTCTCATTCTGTTACAATTGACAAAGGTTGGTTTAAATGATTTTGATTTGTACATTATTGTAAAATTAAGATGTTCTTGCAAATATTTTTTGTATAAAAACAAGTCTTATAAAGCGTTTTAGAAAAAAAAAAATAACTCTCTAACCATTTCAGCTGATCTCAAACACAGTGGACGTTATATGGTAAGAGCTACAAATGCCGGAGGTGAAGCACAGAGCATAGCTGACATTGCTGTATATGAACCTACACCAGACACTATGGTAGAGGTCGTTAAAACTGTCATGTTTGAAGACGTGAAAAAACACGAAACGTTGGTAAGAATAACTTCATTTATATTTTTTTATTTTTAATGAAATGTTGTTTTTGTGCCAAATTTTTTTTTGGTAGAAAGCAGATTTAATATATCACTTTTAATTCCTTTCATAGGCTTCTACAGCTGACAAGACGTCATCTACTGTCACAACTGCGGCACCCATAGTGCCAGTTAAAGTTCCCATTAGCAGCGAAATATCTCAATCCTTCACCTCTAAATCGGAGGTAACCTCGAAAAGCGAACAAACCACTTCTCAACAATCTCAAACCTATAAACTTGAACACAAAACTCCCGATATCCCTCTTCCAAAACCCATTGAAAGGAAAGAGACTTCCTATCAGAAACATACAGACTACGAAATATGTCATGAATTAGGACCTGAAGGAAAGCAAGAAATTATAGAGGAAAAAAGAGAAGTTACTGAAGAGGGTGGTATTGAAAGTAGCTCAATTTCGAAAGAATCTTCATTACAGTACTTTGTAAAGAAGATAAAGGAAGGTGAATCTGGACCACCACCTCCAAAAGAAATACCCATTGAACCTATTAAACCCATCAAGCCTGAGATATACCAAAAATTCTCTTCTACTGAATCTCAAGTTAAGAAGGATGTCGAAACATTCGTTATTCCTCCTACACCTTCATTTAGCGAAACAAAATCATACGAGAAAATATCAACTGCACCAGTAACTCAAGAATACAAATCTTATTCGTCCACCAAGGAAGTTAGCAAAGAAACAAAGACACTTCCAATAAGTCAAGAATATAAAAGCTTCTCGTCTACTACTCAAAAGGTTTCTGAACCGATTACTCAGCAATTTAAATCGTTTTCTTCAACGACTCAGAAAGAATCCAAACCTTTTACTCAAGAGTATTCTTCATCCTTCTCTTCAACTCAGCATATTTCAGAACCTCAAGAATATAAAGCTTATTCTTCAGAGGTTACTAAAGAATTTGATTTAAAACCTGAACCTCCTGCTGATATATGTTACTCACCTAAAGCAGACACCAGTAAAAAGTCTGAAAGTGTTTTAACCACGACTCAAAAAGAATACAAACCATTTACTCAAGAATATTCTTCATCGTTTTCATCAACTCAGCATGTGTCAGCTCCTCAGGAGTATAAATCTTTTTCTTCTGAAGTTATTAAAGAGTATGATTTAAAACCTGAACCTCCAGCAGATATATGTTACGCTCCTAAAGTAGAGTCCAGTAAAAAATCAGAAAGTGTTTTCGAAAGAGTGCAGAAAATATCTGAGTGTTCAAAAAGCCTGCCAGCACATGAAGTACCCCAGGGTGGAGTTAGGATTTTCCCACCAACTGTACAAGAAAAACCAGCTCAAGTCTGCGAGAAAAAAGAATTTTCAGAGAAATCATATCAAACATCTTCATCGTACCAAACTTCGTCCTCCTCATACAGTCATCGATACGAATCAACATCATCTCCAGCTTTTAGGCCGAAAACTCCAGAAATACCTTCCACTCAAAAGATTTGGTCCCCGAGACACGAAATACTTGAACGGCCAGCTTCTGTCGCTTCCTCAACTTACTCTATAGAAAAACAGAGTTACAGTCGTCCATTATCTTCTCTATCAGGTATTGCAGAGCCACCTTTAGATGCCTTGCAAATGGAGAAACAGTGGGCTCATAAATTTACTGATGTAGGTCAAACATGGAACCCTCCTCAAGCCCAAGAATCCAAAACAACGAAATCTTGGAGCACGCAAAGCACGTTAGAGAAGAAATGGGCCCCTGTACAAATACAAACTCAGAAAACCGTACACGAGAGCAAGACTTTTTTAGACAAAACTCCAGTTCTAGTACCTCACTATATAGGGGAAGTGACTCGACTGGAGACGACAGTTAGGGACCAAAACTTCGAATCGTTATCTACGTCGAAATCGGAACATATAGTTGAAGAGAGTAATTTGAGACCATCGCAAAGATCTTGGCCTCCGCCTCAACCTGTAAAGGAATATGTTCCTCCACCTCCTAAACCTTATCCAACCATAGAATCGTTATCGATTAGACCTGTTTCAGTTCAGGATATTACTGATGAGGTTATTCTTGAGCCTGGACCTCCCCCAGAAATTGCTTATGCCGAACCACCTAAACAAAGAAGGCGTTCTTATGTTGAAACAGTAGAACAAGAATTAGAGAGGGATTTACAAAGAGAACCCACTAAGGTTCCTCCCTGCGCTGTAAGAACGATCCCTCCACCTCTGCCGCCTAAAAAAGAATTTCCTCAAGCCCCTCCTGTGCCCGCCAGACCATCTAGGCCAGTAGAAATAAAACCAAAGAAACCTCCAAAGGAATTACCTTATATTCCTTTCGAAAAATTCCCTGAACTGGAACCGTTTCCTTTCAAACCCGATCCAGAAAGACCTAGACCACCTAGAACAGGTCCTCCACCTACACCTTCAAAGTTTATCAAAGGAAGATTTACGGATAGTGATTACGAGAGTGATTTTGAAGCTGTGAGGATTCCTCCTAAATGGAGGCCTTCAATGAGTGACACTGAAGAACCACGGTATAGGAGAGTTCAACCGCCCAGATCAACATCTGCAGGCAGGTCAAGGTCGCAAGAGCCTGAACCTTTACCTCCTTCAAGTTTCGAGAAACCTCCCCAATTTCACGGACCACCAAGACCAGAAATAAATTTTGAGGAATATAGAAGAAAGAAGGATGCATCACAGATTAAAAAAATGACGAAACACTTTGAGCAAGTGAGGAGAGAATCTTCTCCTCCCAGGATAAAGCCAGCAAGTCCTCCTACGTATGTTTATCCAGCAGAAAAAAAGCCGGATTCTCCAAAACTGAAGAAAAAAGTGGTTATCGATGGGTATATGGCTGATACAGACGAGCCATTTCAACAAAGAATAGTTAAAACAGAGCATTTCAGAGAAGAGCATACAGAATCCAGGCATAGTTCTCAGTCTAGTCAGAAAATTTTTGAGTCTTCTACCTCAACCCAAAAAGTCGTCGCTCCCAAACCAAGAGTTTCCAAGTTTCCTGTCAAGAAGCATCATCAAACATCGGTTTCTTCAGCTAAGAAGGTTGGCTTCTTGTGTGTGATGCTGTTAAGGATTGTTGCATTGCTATTGCTGTTTTCTTTTATTATTTTTTATTATTCAGTTGCAATTTCCCAATGAATGGCTTTTTAGATTTTTAAGTCACTTGCTTATTTCGAACCAGATTCACGAATGGAATTGTCACGTATTATTAGTTGATGTGAGTTTAGGATGACTTTATTTAATATCATTGTTTTTATAGTGTATAATATCAAGAAGTTTTTAGTTATCTCAGAAGATTTTAATATATTTCTAAGGTTTATTTTAACATACATTATAAATACAATGCTAATACTAAACTTACATCTCACCAATTTCTGATTGACATTAATAAAAATAATCTAAAGAAATCTCACTTAAGCTTCATTCAGAACCATAATTTTTCCACTAATTGTACTTACTTAAAATTTGCGAGTAATATCATTTTGGCCTTTATATAGGGTGTCGCAGAAATAAGTGCAAGTATTTTAAGGGTTTTGTAGATCTCGATAAAAGAAACATATTTTCTCTTGATCGTTTTTCAAATAAGTCCAAAATAACGGAGTTATTTTACTTTGAAAATTTCCAAAAAAAAATATTTTTTGCTAAAATTTCGAGAACCACTGGATATTTTCTGGATTTTCTTTCTTGTAAATTTCATCTACTACCTATGTTGTCATATTATCAAGAAATTATGTTTTTTAACTAGAAACTAAAAAAATTTCCAAACATTTTTTCAAAATATTCCGAATTTTCAAAAAAACATTTTCGCGAAAAAACCTCATAGGCGTGTTTCTGGGGTTGAACTATACTACCAGTTAAAATACTTGCACTTATTTCTGGGACACCCTGTATGTCATCCGTCAATAGAAATTGTGGTTAGAAAAAAAAAGTTGATTGTTTTATAAGCTAATTACCTTCTTTAGTCTTCTTATTCAAAGCTAATTACGTATTATTAGGCTTTCTCAGTGAATACAACTGACTACCGCAAGCTGTTGCTACGATATTTTGTATTTATAAATTAATTGTATTTTTTACACATTGTGAGTGATCGCAAACTCTTAAGTATTGAGTATAATTGAAACCACTAATTTATTCCACTAATTTCGAGGTTCTGAATGAAGCTTTATAGATTCCCACAACATTATATATTGTTTGTCTGTTTCAATAACGAATTAAATTATTAATAACATCAATTTTAATTTTTTTCTGTGTTCTAGTTATCATTTAATTTTTTCTTTGCACGTTGACTGTTATTTCAGTAGTTGCAGGGAACGAGTTGTTAAGATTACCTATCCTAAACATGAGACAAAAATTGTAAAAGTCTTGATCAATCTAGTAAGCCTTTTTTTTCTATCGTTTCTATGAATGTGGTATATAATGATTCAGTATTAATACTGATTTGATGATACTAAACTTAGGGCTTTCATTGTCTTTAATTATTTTAACTTACACAACTTTTCGGAATTTTAGTACTTTCTTCTCAGTATGTAATAATTGGAAATTATTTATTGATTCCTTTTTTTGAAAGATTGTTTTTTACCACATTAATTTAAAAAAATATTAGTATTTCTTCTAGACTAATTTGAGTAGCCACTGAGTCATATGTCTAATAAAATAGAATATTTTTAGTAGTGGCATACCCAGAATATCGTAATAGTATACCCTTATTACAGGCAATTTAATACTTAAGAACTTGTTCCTTGTAGCCTCATATTTATAACCCAAACTATTTAATACGCTTGGTTATTCTAACAAAGGAATGTTCGTCTGTTCCAGGAATTTATAGCAACACCGATCGTAACTAGCCAAACGACAGAACAATTTTCAGAACAGCACCAAAAAGAAACTCACCTGGAATCACTTCCATATCATCCTGAACCTCCAAGACCTAAAAAATCGAAAGGACCACCTCCACCCAGCCCTTCAAAGTTTGTAAAAGGTGAATTTAGAGAGAGCGACTATGAAAGTGACTATGAGGGCAGGATTCCTCCTATCTGGGGTCAACACACTGATAAGTATTACAAGCCTGTACGACCAGTACTGACTCCAAGCCAGCAATACCATCAAGGAGGTAGAACTCCTACACCTCCGACGGAATTCGATAGACCTCCTCTGATTGATGGACCACCAAGACCTAAGTTTGAGCCGATTGAAAAAATTACTCCCGTTCCTAAACCTGTGGTTTGTAAGCCTAAAGCTATGTCAGCTACTTCGGCTGTTACTGATGTAGTGGTAGCTACTCCTGCTGTTCCTAAGAAGACTGTATTTATTCAGCCTGGAAGTCCTCCAGAGATTGGGTATGCTGCTGGACCTAGAAGAACACAATTTTACAGGTACTTTTTGCTAAAAAAAATAATGAAAATATAAAAATCTTGTTATACTTTTAGGTCAACCACTAGTGCTCCATACCAAAACGCAATCCAGACAGAAACATCCAATGTAGTCCATCTAGATGAATCCACGGATACTTGCAAACGGACGATGAGCGTCCAGCAAACCCATAAGGTGATCAAATTCGGAGATCAATATAGAAGACAGGAGCAATCAACCAAGGTAGAACCATTTCCTTATTCGCCTGAACCAGCGCAACCCAGAAGAGCTGCCAGTGTTCCACCACCAGTAACACCTACTAAATTCATCCCTGGAAGTTTTAAAGAAAGCGATTATGAGAGTGAAGTAGAGTCTACACGGATTAGACCACTTTGGACTCCAGGTGGCAGTGATACTGAAGATAGGCATTATAGGTAAAGCTTTTTTTATTTATTTAAAAATTATTCGAGCTTTAATTTTCTTAAGTGAATTTAAGAACAGACAATATATATTTGGTTAGAATTATAGAAAATTGATGAAAAAAATTAATCTTTAAAAATCGAATTGAAAATAGCGTTTGTGGTTATTATAACTATGATGTTTAATATTGATACAAGCAAAAGCTTGGCAAGAGTAAAATTGAGAATTTATGTGATAATAAATTGCAAAAGTTTTTTAAAACTCACTGAAACATGTGATAATGATGGTAATCCTGCAGCAATTCTTGCGGAAGCTCATGAAGCAACTACCAATTTACAGCCAGCGAAGTCTAGAGAACAATATTCCACTAGTGGAATATTGTCCTCTCGCATCTTAAACCATTCATATGAATGAATAAAACACAACTTAAAACTTTACATTACACAATAATTTATTGTTCACGCAGCTTGCAAAAGGTTCATCCAAAGTTTCACAATTTTTTTAGACGAGTTACAGCTCCAAGCGAGTCCAAAAGTTACGACCACAGAGTTAGTTTCCAAGAAAGAGTCCAAACACCCATGGAATTTGACAGAGGTCCTGTCCAATCGACCCATATTAGCAGAACATCAGATTACGTCGATGGAGAAACAAGAAGACATCAATCCTCAAGCTTTAAAAGATCTTCAGAGAGCAGTTCAAATCAAATAATGAAGAGGAGCCATTCTTATGAACCACCAGCAAAACTAAAACCAGGTAATTTGGGAAAAAATTAAAGCTTTATTCAGAACCTCGAGATTAGTGGTTTCAATTAGCGTAGAATATTGTTCCTCTAGTTTCAATGTAAGCATTCAGGACGTCAAAATTAGTGGCAGTAATTTCCAATTAGTAGAAAAAGTAAACAAACTTTTAACATTTTCCACTAATGATATCTTAAAATTTGCGAGTAATGTCATTTTGATCTGCGATTCTCCTCCGTCAAGAGAAATTGTGGTTAGAAATGAAAAGTTTATTATTTTTTAAGCAAATTATTGGTCCTTCTCTATGGATACAAGTGATACAACTGACTCTGGCAAGCTGTTGCTAGGATATTCTGTTAATTTTAATTTTGCTTTTAGGCATTGTGAATGATCGTAAACTAAAAAATATAAAGTGTAATTGAAACCACTAATTTATTCCACTAATTGCGAGGTTCTGAATGAAGTTTTAAGTATAAAGTAATATTGAAACCACTAATTTATTCTACTAACTTTGAGGTTCTAAATAAAGCTTCAATGTAGATTGTTTTATTTATACCTACTTTAATTTTTCGTAGGGACCCCACCTGAATATGGTTATGTGGCAGACCAAAGAATGACAAAATGCACCGCTACTAAGATGGCGTCTCATCACATGGACAGTATGACGAAGGAATTCAAGTCGAAAACGCAGCAATTTGTTCAGGACATTGTGAGCGATGTCAGCAAGAAACAGCAACAGAAACCTATACTGAAAACTGGTACTACTGATGCAGACGCTCAGGTGTACCGGGAAGAGTCTAGGACTGTTGGACATGGTAAGGCTTTTAAGAAAAAAATACCCAAAATATTAACCGGTTTTGTAAAATAAATTACTAACCTTAAAATTTTTGAAAGTTTCACATTATCTATTTTTACCTCCATTTTTATTCATCCTTTTCTTCCACTTGTTTTCATCTCTCAGTTCTATTGCTTCTGCAGCTTCTCTAAGTTCTGACAAGACTCAATGTTAACATCACTTTCGTGATACTCGTTTTTGTTATTATCACTTTCTGATAACCTGTTGGCTATATTTGATTATAAACGAAATTAGAAGAAACAAACGATAAATTCCAAATTGTCAAAAGTTATTATATTTTACTGGTTTTGAATGTGTCAAAACCAAGAGTAAACATTTTTTGTCATTTTTAATACATTTTTCATTTTCAATAGAATGAATATACTTATGTTATAAATCAGGTAAATCGACTTTTACTATGAGTGAAATGTTTATTGTGAGAATTTCGAAAAAAATACTCAAGTCAAGTTTCAAACTACTGCCAAACTATTTCTGGCTGCTCTGCGAATGAAACTATTAAGTACCTTATTTTTCCAACTCTAATCAAGTATGTAAAGGTGTGTTTCACTATACAGTATAAAATACTGTACCTCCTTTTTGTTAATGACGTGATTGTAAATAATAATAAATAGTATTTAAGAAAACGAAATCAGTTTACATTTGATGTGGTCCTTCTGATCGAAACGTATTGAGTAAGTAAAAATAAATAGACAATGGGAGTCTGAAATTCTTTTAGTTTCAATACTGAATCATTGTCTACCATCTTGTCTAAATAGTATTCAAGTTTTAAAGAAAAAATTCGTTGTCATATAAGTACTAATTTTTTGATAAAATTTTTAATTATTACTGACACACTTAAAATTACACCACATAGCATGGTATACAACCCTACTTAAAATTAACTAATTTATTAACACTCTTAACCATAACCTTTTAGGAACAAAACACGTGGATCCAGACACAGGTCTGATCTACTTCAAATACGACTTTGGTTACGAATTCGGCATCATCCTACCAGGAGAAGGAAAGTCTGGTGAAATCCCAGTTCCTAAGAAAACAGTGATAGAACCTCCCAAACGAACGGTGGACATCGAAATGCCGGTGTATCACGAAACCACGACCCATCCAAGCGGCACTTATAACGGTACGAGCACCTACAACCCTCCAACGCCTCAATTCAAGCCGAAAAAGTTCACGAACAAATGGGATCCGACGTCAGAGAGTGAGATGTCAGAGTACGAGGGCGATGCGTCAAAGAAGAAGGCCGGATTAAGTCAAGGTTCGCGATGGGAACCTTCGTCTTGTAGTCCTGTATCGTTGTCGCCTAGTTTGCCCAGCACCTCTCCAGCTTTTAACCATACTTTCGCAGGTACTTGGTGTGCTTCGCTCGCTTTCTAAGGGATTATTGGCTTTCTGCCATTGAATAAAAATACTATAAGCAGATACTATTTTTATATTAGGTTTGTTCCAACACAGCAATGTGTACCGTTCTAGAACGGTAATTATTAGGATCGTCGCTGTCGGATTTGTACGCCTGTGTCAACTTGGACAGTTCTGTTACGGGTTGGAACGGTTTTTGGGCTGAATTTAGAATCAAATTCATAACCTAATTTTATATAGGTGGTGCATTCTCCGCCAGTGCTGCCACCATATGAGAATATTTTAGACAACTCGTACTTACAAATACATGGGTTTAAATAGCGAGAATACGAAAAATGTATTATTTAATTATTCTAAAAGTGTTAGGAAGTGTAATTTGTGAAAATTCTAAAAATAAAAATAAAAAAGTAAATATTTTGATATCTTCAGAAGGTCTAACTTGTATTATAATTTATTATTCCAGTTAAAAAAAACTTCTTAGAAGAGTTCAACTACGGTAACGAGCATAGTTTTAATCACCGGTTTTGCTAGTGGGGCATGATTTGGGCTATTTCGGCTATATCAAAATTTTTTAAAGGTACATAATTATAATTTTAGAAGATGTTCATAAAACATTTAATCACTAGTTGATTAAAAAAAGTATACCAATAATATTGCAAATTATATTTTATCCTCTCATAGTATGTCTTTTTAATTTTTTGATTATGAGCACTTTGTTTACTCACTTGTTTCGTCGAACTGCTTGAATCCATTTTTGTTTTTGATTAAATCGGTGTGGAGAAACTATGAAGCTATAAAATGTTGTTTCGGGAGAGTTGAATATCTGGGAAAGTTGAATTATTGAATTTTATTGCATCTAAAAATGCCCTAATTACTCTCTTTTACGCGTTGACGTTTTTTCGGCACTTTTATTAACATTTGAAATTATCACAACACAACACGACGCGACGCCTAGTTCGAATTCCTCTGTTACATCACACAAACCTCGTATCTGAGTGTTTTATAGTCTCAATAACTGCACTAGCAAAAAACTAAATAACTTAAATATTATGACAAAACCACTATTTCAATATTATTTTAATGCGATCAACATGACGGCGCGGGGGCGTGAAATAGGTAGGGATAATTTCTGATTTTTGCCGTTGAAGCGCTGCGGTCGGAATTTGTTGACATCAACTGAAATGCACAAAGCCTATAGGTTTGATATAAATTTCAAATTTTGTATTTATTTACGGATTATTGAATTTATTTATCTTTTAATTAGGAAATCACCTTTATCACTGTCCTCGTCATCACCTCTCATATTTAGTACAACAATATAAAAATAATTATTTAAAATATGTGTAAAAACGATAAATACCAAATAAAACTTGAGGAATCAGCAAATTAAAAACAGAAAATGGACAAAGAAATAAAAGAAAAACAATCAATAATCAGCTGACGTACAGTCTTAATACGCAGGTCAGTTTTTTGATTCTTACTTCTAGGATGGTATCGCAATCACCGTTCCCAATCCGGTTCACAAACGATTACAATTCTGTTAGAACACAAAAGTTATCGTTTGCTAATCGATTCTCTCGTTGTTGAAACGCATTTTCTCTACTGCGCATAAGCGTAACCGTACCAAGAACGATTCTCTGCTATGTTGGAACAAACCTATTATAAACCAAAATTGTGAATACAAGTTTTTGAAGCAGCTTTTGTCAGATTTTTTAAATTAATAAAACTTTGTTTTTTTTGTTGAGTATATTAATATTTGTTTTTTGAGTATATCACGCTTTTCTGTGTTTACTTTGTATCATTTCTTGATTTTCTTTATTTTATAATTTTCTTGATTTTATGCGAAGCGTATAAATCTGGAAAGATATATCATCAGGATATATTATAGTGAAAATATATAAAAACACGAAAAACAATGGGACAGTTTCCTTGTTTAGTCTTTCTATTCAATGGTTTCCACTAACTTTCTTTCAATATACATATGCTTTAATATAAAGAGAATGGGTGTTATTACCTCAGGCCTCAGTTTCCATTGGAAATTTATAGGGTCTAATTAAAACTTTGTACAGAGTGGCCCAAGGGTAGACCACGTCGGCTGTTGTTCCCGAACTGTTAATGACGGAACTTCTGGAAAAGGATATTTATAGGTAAATAAGCAAGAAAAGTGAATATTGCAATGTGGAAAATTCCGTAGAATATCATTACATTTGATTTTTTTGGAGGAAATTTGAACATTCTTTGGAAATTTTGGAAACAACATGTAGCGACCGTTAACAAAGTTATAACATTACAATTTATGGCTTTACAATAAGTAAGGCAAAAAACACCTTTTCAACACCAAGTGGATTAAAATTGGTTCATCTCAAAAGAGACATTAACATTTGAAAGTAAGAATGCTTAACCTTCCCCGGCCACTTTATTTTTGACAAAAATAGTGACAAAAAAGTGCCCATGTACTTTTTTGAGGAATACGATACTTCTATTTTCAAAATGCTCATATTAGTGAAATTTAAGACAAAATTATTATTTTTGAATATGTGTTGCTTTTACTTTCGATCTTACAAGATAATTTTCTTTGACCGATGTACCTATACGTATTTTTCAAAGCTCTATCATTAACTGTTCTCGAGTAACAGCAGAGTAAAGGATCTCTCTGGATCTCTCTCTCATTGGACCACCGTATATGGACTAAATGGGTGATTGCGCATTAATATTTTATAGTGAGGTATTTCACTTCGTCTTTTCAATATACTTCTAAACGATTTGAAAAAATGCTTTGATTTGTTTTTTTGCTGCGTTTACTTTTTGTGCTTGCATGGATCTTGAAAATATATTGCAAAAATGAAATTCTATGTTTCTGGATATCTAATACTTAATCTGCATAGAAATAAAGCACTATTTTTTTTCAATTATTTAGATGCTGGAATGAGAGCTCAGACGCCTCCAAGTTGTCCCAGTACTCCCGGCAGTACTAAGCTAATCATACAGCCTGGACAGCCGAGAGCTCCCTTATTTATTACGGTAATGCATAATTTTCTTGATACTATAGAAGTAATATTAAACATTTTAATAATTATTGCAGCCATTAAGAGACATAGCCGTTGTTAGTGGCCAAACAGCCAAATTCGAATGCATCGTTCAGTCGGAACCAGCTCCGAATATCCTATGGTCAAAGAATGGAAGGATAATAGCCAACTCCAACGACTATCAGATCCATTATAGGAACGGAGTATGTCGACTGACTATAGCGCAAGCTTATCCAGGTACTGTAATGCAGAAAAGTATTTGTTTTCAATTTTCCAGCTCTATTTTTGGATCAAAATTTTGGCAAACAAAATAAATTAAATTGAATTGAAATATTGTAGAATCTAAATATAAATTTCGAAATTTATAGAACGTGTTTCAAAATGAATTTGATAAGATTTGTTTTTGTAAGAGAGATGGTATTTTTAAACTATTATTTTGATTACAATTATTTTTGTCACTTATTTCCAATAATATAGGGGTATTTTTTCTTTTACAAAAAAAATACTTAAGATGGAATAAACAAAGCAAAAATTTAATATGCAAAGCTTTAATAGGTATACAAATACTTGCAACTGTGGTGTGAAATTATTGATTTATAACTAATTAATACCTAAAACTGACCTACAATATTTCACTTCTCAGTTATTATAAATTATATTGATACAGAACAAATAAACATTATACAGGATGGTCCGAACTGTATTCCGGAAACTTCGACAGCATATTCTGCAGATAAAAATAAGTAAAAAAGTTCGTATAAATGTATGTCTTAAAATGCTTAGTTTCGGTAAACAGGGTGTAGAAATTTCATTTTTATTTCGATTTTTTCCAAATAATTTCTGAAGTAACGTCAATATTTGTATGAAAATTGGTGACTGGGAGTTTTTTGATACGAGAAATTCGATTTTGATGTCAATATGTCTACATGTGTTTTAACTGTTTTGATGAGTAATAACTTTTCGTCCTTACCTGTATAAAATTAATGAGTGAAAACATATACATTTCCGTGACTTTTTACGTAAAAAAATGTCTCTTGGTAAGAATCGCTACGGGCAACCGTTCTCAAGATATTTAGAATGGAAATAGTCGATACATGTCATAAATGGACTAAATAAAAAAAAAAATGATCTTCCGATGTGCAATGCAATGGGCCAGACAGCCCGCACGCTATTCCAGAGAGCATAGTAAAAGATAAATCAAAGAGCCAGCTTTCTTAAAATACTTGTTTTCTCAACATTGCTGGATCTCGTACTAGAAGTCCAGACATAGGTCTTTACCATCTTCATTTAAAGCAAGAATAGCCGATACAGCTTCTGGATTTAAAATTATCTCTGCAAAACAGTTATTTAATTAATAAATGATTTGGGTATGATTTATTTATATACAATTTTTATATATTTTTTTCAGAGGATGCTGGTACTTACAGTTGCACAGCTTCGAACACTGTAGGCACTGCCAACACGACGGCTACTCTTCAAGTACCAGGTGAGAGAAGATCACAGTACTTAAAATAGACAATGGTGCTGGGCCTAATACGTACTTAATCAATATTGTATAAAGTAATAACCAATCTCTGTATCGACTTGAAAAATACGACTATATTTTGATAAACGAATCACTGCCACAGTTTAGCTTTGTGGAGTCTGAATTTCAATATTTTATATCCAAATTACAGTACGATTTTATTGGTGGAAGTATAGACAGGTAAAACACATTTTTTGTGCCTTATAATTATAATGGTTATACCGGTATTATAGGCTGATTTTGCGTTTTCACAGAATATATAAAATACCTAAGTATAAAAATAGGTAACTGATTTTTAAGTAGTTATTTTTTAAGGAATCCGGAGTTATTTTTTTAAAAAGTCCATGTAGAATTTTAATAATAATATTTACTGAATAAAGACTCTCTTATATATCATATATAAGAGAGAAGGTAAATTTTGTTTTGTCATGTTTTTTTCAGGAAAAATGTTAATTTTGACCTGTACTGTCTAAACAACTGTGGTGTTGTCAAATTAAATTTTGACGTATATGATTTTTCAATACTGAGATAAGCTTCATTCAGAACAGCTTGCGGTAATCGGTTGTATCCATAGATAATTAATTACTGTCTAATAATTAGCTTACTGTCTAATCAACATTTTTTTCTAACCACAATTTCTATTGACGGATAATAATCAACAGCTAAAATGTCATTACTAGCAAATTTTGAAGTATTATTAGCGGAAGAAGTTAAACATTTGTTAACTTTTTGTACTAATTGAAAATTAATGCCACTAATTTTGACGGTTTAAATGTTTGTATTGAAATTAGACGAACAAACTTCTACGCTAATTGAAGCCGCTAATTTATTCCACTAGTTTTGAGATTCTAAATGAAGCATTATTATTAATTATGACAGAACCAAATAAATATTATACAGGGTGTGTTTTAAATAAGTGCACATATTTTCAGGGCTGGCAAATCTCGACAAAAAAACATATTTTCTCTTTACTATTTTTCATAAGCATTTAGCGATATAAATCACAACCATTTAGTGATTGAAGAAAACAATATCTTTATTTTAACAAAATAAAAGACGTGCATTTAGCACTTTGAAAAAACTATATCATTAATAAACACCGGTTTTGATTAAAATTCATATTAATTGTTTTTCCAATACTAGATGACTAAAAAGAAAAAACAAACAATACATTAATAAGAGAAAATTAAATTCAATATATTTTTTTAGTGTTATTTACGTTAAATTAGCCTATATAAATAAAACCGTACTGTAGATAAGTGCCTTAATACAATGTGTTCTCAGATAAATAAAAATGTTTTAAGCTTTCTCAATTAGTATTAAGCCAATTTTTCTTCTTTATCAACAAAATGTTACTAAATTTTTTTTGTTGACTGCTTAATTTTTTTTCTTTTTATAAAATTATTAAGTTAATAAGAATCTCGGAGATATCACCCGTATTTATTATTTTAATTAGTGTATTCTATTCTGGTCATTGACGCTTTTTTTATGTACGATATTTAGAATTTTAAGTGTATTGTTTTAAGCTGATGAATGTACTTTTAAGGTTATGTTTTAATTATATTCATATATTTATTGTCTATATTAAAGCTTTTTGCAAGATAATCTTTTGGTAGTTAATTTGCACTGTCCTATTCTCCTTTTTCCTGTAAATAACTTTTTGTCCTTCTGGGGTGTTGGATTATAAAATATAGTGTTTGTACATATCTGAGGTATTCTAGAAGCAAAAATATACTAAACCAACTTAATAAAAATTAATTGGTAAGTGGCTGTTACGGAAAATAAAACAAATAATATTAGGTAATAACAATATTAATAACTAAATTATGTCTATACCTTTGTGGAGGGTTTATTTACTGAACAAATTTGGGATTTTGGTCGCTGGAAAAGAAAAATTCTATAAAATAAAAAAAGTTATTTTTTCTATACACTACCGTGTTGAACCTAAAGGGAAACCAGCTTGTCGGTGGGTATTTACTAGTAAAATAAATTTGATTAACCGACAATAAATGCTTAACGTTTCAGCAGGTATAACTTTTCCCATCGTAAGAAGCAAAAAAAAAATACATCTATTATAAACCAAAAACATTTGTATTGATTTTTAACAAGGTAGCACAACGAAGTATAAAAAAGGCGCTGGGAGCTAAATCTGGTAAACACGGAGGATGGTCAAGCAGTTTAAAAAGTGTAGATAAGTCTGTAAAGAAATTTTCGTCATAACAACCGCAGATTTACATATATTTTTTATAAATACATATACTATATTGTACTTAGTATATACAGTCTTAAATAAGTGATTTGAGTGCAGATATAGTTCAGGGTATACCTACACAAAAGAAATATATTTTCTTGTGGTTGTTTTTCAAATAGGTCTAAAGTTATCTATATTAGATCTAAGAGTTATTTTACTTTAAAGATTTAAAAAAAATTCTTAAATTTTGAGAATCACTGGATTTTTTCTGTTTTTTTCGTTACTCTAAATTTAATCCATTGCCATCGTATCAAGATAGGTAAAAATTTAAAATTTTTACAAAATATTCAGGAAAAAACGTCTTACACTTCTTTCTGGGGCCAAAATATACCACCCCTAAATATATTTGCACTTATTTAAGACTCACTGTATAAAATATAAATGAATGTGCCAAAACAGATCACAGTGGTATTATAAGAAAAATAAATTCACTTAGATCTATTTTAAGGATAATTTTTGGGCAATGATCCATTTAAATCTCAGATATATAAATTATATCAAAAACAAATTTTCTGCATCAGAAAATAGAAGCTCTGATATTTATTTTAATTTGACAATACCTATATTTACTAATTTTGTATTTGATAGATACTGTTTTTAGTTTTAAATATTTCGAAAAAAAACGTATTTTGGCAAACATTTTCTACATTATAGCTATACAATGATGTCCATTTTTAATTGTTAAATTAAAAAGAAAACAACTACCCAAGATTATAATACAGACCTTAATTTTATATTTCTTTTTTTGAAATTTTATGAAGCAATATGATGTATGTAGTACAATTTGACCAAAAATTGTATAATAAAGAATATTTCTATAAGAGGCAATGTGTTAGAGAGATATGGATATACGGATATCACTCCGATTATCTCTCAGCAAAAAAAAAACAAGTAACAATTTTTTAGATAAGTGTGATACATCATTTGCTGTCCTCCATTTACGCAGTTGTGCAGCTCTGAACTGTTCAAGAATGCAAAACTCTCACTCCATTCAATTAAGTCATAAAGTTCAGAACTGTTCCGCGCCATATGAAGGCACGAGGGCACAGCTCCTTTCAGAACCGTTCTCGAGTAGCCCAGGGCGTAAAGCACTGGAACTTGAAGGTTCGCGAATGGAGGAACACTTGTAATTTTAAGAAATCGATCGGTAAAAGTCTTGGGGGTATAGATGTTATTATTACACTAACAATCTAGAAACCCGTCGACATAAAGCATAAAGAGCTTATCAGCGATAAAAATACTATTGCCTATTATGCCGCGACCGCACATGCAGCCTTTCCAAGCGCAACTACACACATGCGAGCATCGCCGAGCTCTGATCGAAAGGGCCCATCAACAATTACTGTCATCCATTCACGCAGTTGTGCAGCTCTGAACTGTTCAAGAACACGATACTCTCGCTCCATTCAATTGAGTCATAAAGTTCAGAACTGTTCCGCGCCATATGGAGGCACCAGACTATCGCGCACAGCTCCTTTCAGAACCGTTCTGAGTAGCCCAGGGCGTAAAGCTCTGGAACTTGAAATTCGCGAATGGAGGACAGCAAATATAAAGGCGAATCGCCGAACTCCAACCATCGACAACTTATAGAGTCCATAGACAAACATGGACTCCAACTTCCCCGTCCACACTGATCGGCGATTTCGGCGAAGCCCTGTTGACGAGTGCTCAGAAATCGCCAAATGCCGCATGTGCGGTCGCGGCATTATAATAAAGCTGAAGATAGATTAAAAAAGTCCACTTTTTTGTAAATGGAATGATAAAAGCTGAATTTTTGTTTTAAGGTTTATGTTTTACATGTTACAGCGCTTTCAGATGGAGCGGATTGTCCGCGACTTCGAGCAAGTACCATGAGTTTATTTTATGGACAATTTCACATGGGTCGCGTATGCTCCGTCTGGATGATTTCGTCCGACGTGCGACGGCTATCTTGAAAAAACACGCGGACGCTCCGCTTCATCTGAAAGCGCTGTTACGTATTTGTTAATAATGAAAAAATACCTGTTTTATATATTAAATAATTGTTAAATCCATCGTATTTAACATTTATAACGTCAAAATATACTTAAATGTAGTTTTAGACTATAAAAAAGATGCCTTAAATAGCTAAATTTCTGGACTCATATTATTTTTAAAAGTAAATCCATTGATACATAATCTAGTATTTCCTTCAAATTTCAAATCTCGATAGGTAGCAGTTAAATAAGAATATGACAAAATATCAACTCCAGCATAATTTTCTTGCTAAATTTTAATACAAAATGATATTTATAGTTACGCATGTTTACTCATTAATTTTCAACTTATTTCTCGAAAATAAAGTGACCTAAATAATAGCGACATTCGGTGTGGAATCGGTGACTACAGAAATAGAATCTCCCATGTTATTGAAAAGTATACAAATAGATATTTTCTAAGTAAATTTAGAGAATTTGATGATTTTTTAACTTATTAGTAAATCATTTTATTAACAAAGTTTTAAATTTGAAATTAAAACTTATTTTTTATTACTTATTATCAAATCTGTAACCGCTGCAACAATTTAAAATAATAAGATATGATATTATTCTAAAAACTTACCAGAGAAATTGTTTAATATAAGATAATTTTATAATTTTAATACTATTTTTTCAAATTTCTTTTCCGCAGCAGATTCTTTCAACTAACTTTTAACTAACTTTTAAAATAAAATCATGATTGCCATGGATAGATCCATATAGATCTCTTCAAACAGCGGCCTTCGATTATTACTAAATTGGTCTAGTTAGATGCTGTCATATTTTATTTGTAACTGTTTCTATTTCATTTTTTAATCCTGATAATTAAGATAGTAGTAGTATTACCAAATAGCTCAAATGTAGATAAATATGGTTATATTTTACAATAAAAGAGGAAACAAAAATGTGTTGTGTTAATATGCGGTCATGTGATTATATCGACAATAGCTTACATAATGTTGTTTCGACTAAAACAAAATATGAATAACAGGAAACACTGGACTAACAGACAGGTATGTTTATACAAAATATCATTGAAAGAGATGAAAATTAGCTAAAACTTCGTATTTGTGCACCTATTACCAAGATATAAACACAAAAATAATAGTATTTGATATTTATATATCACCAGTTGCTTGGTTGCATATCTTTACGGCAAAAACGCTATTTCAAAAATACAAATCTCAGATTCTCGCAACACTCGTTCTATTTTAAAACATTCTTTATTATGACTAAACAAAAATTTTGAAATCTGAGACGAATCACGGGGAAAAAAGATTTTAGCTTAATTTTAGAAAACAATAATAAATATTAAATTTAATTAATAATTAGAGTCATTAAATAAGTTAAAAATTTTGTTTAACTTAAGCTTTATTTAAATTATTAATATATTACTCTGTACTCTGTTTTGGTTTGGTTTTATGCATATGCTATTTTTCTCAAAAGCCATAATTTAAGTAGTAAAGTATGTGGCGAATTTGTCATAGTTAATCCCTTTTTAACAGGGTGGTCCAGTATTCCAAAAATACTCTCTTAGAACTGATTTGAGATTTTCACTTAAAATCTTTTTTATGAAATATGGCAGGCAATGGTAAAATATTTAAATTGTTTTTGATGACATACAGGGTAGCTCAGGCTAATTTTAACAGCAATGTTTTTTTAGTTTAAATGAAATGGTGGACATTTATCTCGTAATGAAATAATTGTCATGAAATTTAAATACTGAAAGTACTACAATGTCATACCATATAAAGTACGTCTACTGGATGTGTGTCTATCAAAAGAATGCGGACAAAAAACAAATAAATAAACAGCCATAATATTTTATAAACCGCTACCTATATAAAAGCGGCAGAGAGTCCACGTGGATTTGACAAGTATGTCATCGCAAAACACTCCGCCCACCCATTTCATTGGCTACTTGCAAATTTGTTGAATTTTTATTGATGGGACGCATCGTCTAATTTTTTACAAATGATACGCCACTGACTTCATTTATTTCAACAAAATCTTTTCAATTCATCAATATCTCATTTATTTCTAAACAATTCTCATCTCTTATTTTCCTTTCATCCAAGGCATAGGTTTTGCTAGGAAAATCGCATATCCGAATACAGAAAGATATTGAAATATACCTAGTGTTTTTCAAAAGTGGCTCAACCCCTATAACTTTTTTATTTTTTCAGATAAAAAACAGATTATGTATTATTATAATATTATTTCAATGACTAAAGAATCCAAGGACAAATAACATCCGAGAGCAAATTGTGACGATGTCACCAAACAGTGCCGTGGCACATATTTTTCCTAACCTAGCTGTTTGAAGCAATATTTATATTTTTTGATAATTGTTTTGACTACGCCTATGGTGTATCATACTAATTAATTACGAAAAAAACGTATTAAAATGTTAACAAAAGGTACAAAACTAGTATCGACGTATAGCACATATCAAGTACATATAGATGTTAATGGAAATTGAAGAATAATTATCGAATTCAATAAGGAAACGCTAAAAAGTTGGAGTGGACTGTTTATTTACCTATGAAACGTAACTCCTGGCTCTTTCTTATCGCTGCTGCATTTACACTTGAAAGCTGAACAACTAATTACCATTGTAATACAGTTTATACAAAGTTTACTACACACAAACTATTAAAAATCGCTAAAATTGTCGCTGGTGACCAAATGATGACTCATTGTTGCCATCAAAAGAATGGCCTCTAAGGTCAGAAATTCTGCTGCAGCCCGTATATGGGCGTTACATGTGCTTATATTCTTTAGTCATTGGGTATGTTAGTATATGACATAAATTAGGACTGATTGACGTATTCAGTTGTTTTCGGTTTCTTCCTGTGTGTCACCGGAAATTACTACAACTTTTGATTTTTAATTGGTACCCTCGGTATTTTTTACTTTATTTGATAGAAAATGATATTCTGATATACTTCGAATCGAAATGCAAACAAAAATATAGATAACAAAAGACATCAAACGGTTAAATCGGTTAGCCTCAATCATTCTATATCATTTGGTCAATCAATCGTTCGTACAACAAGATTGACAAAAAAACTCCCACTTCAATTCTATATAGAGGTACGAAGTTAGCCGGGTCAGCTAGTTGTTTAAGGAGCAAAATCTCAAACACGAAACATGGGATATGGGATTGACTATATGTTGAACACTTGTATGTGTATATTTCAAGTAAAGAACGTTGTAGGAAGTTTAATGAGATGAAATCAAATTCCCCCAAAAATATAAAAAATCTAGCTCACCCAAAGTACCTCCTTATTGGGATACTTGATTACATTATGCCTTCTGATACGTAATTTGTTTTCAAATAAAAATCTACAGAGAAATTTATTTTAACCTAGGAGTTTTTTACCTAAAACCTCCTTACTTTGTGATTGCATAAATCTTTAAAAAAAACTAGTGATTCGATTCTAAGTGAAATCTAATACAAAATGTATTTTTTCTCGTATAAATCACTTTAAAATTCGTCATTGCTTAGTCTCACCAGGTACATATCATAGATCTAAATTTATCGCACGGACAAAAATGCCGACGAAAAACAACAAACAAAATGAAAAACCTTCTGGCACAGGCCTTCGCAATGAATCACGGCATTTTGGCCAACATTTATAAAAAAATATTTTCAGAAAATTAATTTTTATAAAACCTTTAAACAATTTACATGTAATAATTATGCAAAATTGATTACTAAACCGGTTTTTTAAAAAAGTTTTAGTAACCCGTTTTTAAACATCCAGTAAGAGCTGAAATAAAATTTAGTTATCTGCTACTTCCATACTGCTATTACTGTTACTTCTACTTCGACTTACAAAGTTTATATAAATACAATAGAAGGAAAGTTGCCGCAAATACAGAAAGATATAAGAGGAAACTAAACGTTGCTCATCCAATTGCATTAACATCAACTTAACATCAACCCCTATATAGATTGGAATCTAAAAGGAACTTCTTAAAAACTACTATTGATCATGGTGCATTACCGTCGATGGCGCGACAAAACTTGAGTGAATACTGAGAAATGCAGATATCGCATTATTGACCCCACCTTTTCAAGTTCTTCCCCTAGGTGCAGACCCGCAATGGGAAACTCGGAAATCCCTTAACAGACTAAAAAGTGGGATTGGAGGAACAAAAGATATGTGCTCAAATGGAATTATACTAGAGATCCATCAACATTATCCAGATATCGAACAAATTAACCACCGATATCGATATCCAGATATCGAACAAACCAGATATTTATACAACAACCTTCAGTGTACAGTTTTCTGCAAGCTAGCTGACCTGTTAAAAGCCAGAGAAAATGCCGTCAATACTACTATGCTAATTTTTGGTCTGATTATATTTAGTGTTTGTACCATGATTGTACTTCCTCTTATGCATTTCGTCTATATTTTTTATTTTGATATGTTTCCTTTAAATAAATAAATAAATAACAATATAGATTAGATTAGATTATTTGAGGTATTGTATATTGTATTTGACTGTGACTATTGTTATCTTCTGATCTCTTTCTTAAGTTTCCAGTCCTACCATTTTCAAGAAGTGTAATAACTTGGAGATTAAATCTTCCATATAGCTGAGATGATCGCCTATTTAAATCTATTTGAATCTTTATATTCAAAACACTCAGTTTTAAGACACTCTATATACATAAACAATTATTGATTTTTATAATTTCTCAAAACTAGGGACAGGGAAATCAGACAACGAACAGAGATGATAGGTGTTATGTAATAGCTTTTATACTACCGTTCTCTACCGAATAACTCATAATCTAAAGATATTTGCACCAAACCAAAAAAAGACCTTAGTACGCGGGTGGGGATCTGCTAAAGTAACAATAACTTCTTCCGTTTTGGATGTAATAAATGTGGCATGTTTTTAATGTATTAAACTACAAACCTTGGTCAGAATGAGGACAGTTTTTGTATTATTATTATTTCTCTTTTATTAAAGTCCAGAACAGCATAATTGGATTCTTTAATATATCGAAAAGTGATCTGCCAACTGGCACTAATCAGCACGGGTAAAATTAGCGAACGGCCTAACCAACCAAATTTGTATTCGCAGAGGAGTAAGGCAGGGGTGTATACTATCGCCGCTCTTGTTCAATATATGCCATCTTTCAGGAGTCGCTAGAGGACAAGGGAGTCTGGATAAATAACATACGATATGCCGATGACACAGTTTTGGTTGCGGATAACATGGATGATTTACAACAGTTGGTTAGTATGGTAGGAGAATGTAGTCAAAGAATGGGACTTGCCATTAACACAAAGAAAACAAAATTCATGGTTGTCACGAGAGAGGTGGATGAGTTTAGAGACGTCAGCTTAACGTACGAAGGAAAATTCATAGAACGAGTCGAAAAATTCAAGTACCTGGGAGCTTGGCTTCACGAGGACTGGTCATCTGACAGGGACATTAAGTGCAGAATCGAGCAAGCTCGGGGCGCATTCCTGAAATTTAAAAAAGTATTCACCTGTAGCGATTTCGACCTTGAGCTTCGGTTGAGATTTATGGAATGCTACGTCTGGTCGGTACTCCTCTACGGCGTGGACAGTTGGACACTAAAAGCAAGTGCCATAAACAGACTGGAAGCTTTCGAAATGTGGATATACCGCAGAATCCTCAAGATACCATGGACGGCCAAGATAAGAAACGAGGATGTACTAAGACGTATTAATAGAGAACGTGAACTCTTCAACACAATTATCGAGGGCAGAAGAGGTTTGGGACGGAAAAAAATGTCGTGGCTGCGGAACATAACACAGTGGACAGGCATTAGTAACACACAGACGTTGATCCACACAGCCAGAGATAGGGAAGCCATGGAAAGTGTGGTCGCAAACATCCATTAATGGACAAGCAGAGAAAGAAGAAGAAGTGATCTGCCGTGCTGTTTTATTGTGAATTCTAGACAGAGTACGGCACTCCTTTCATTTCATTTAATGAAATAAGTAGGACTATTTATAAATTTAGCGTCTGATTTACATAACGTATGCGCCTCAAATTTCCCTAATATTGCTTTTGTCGAGCGCATCCGAGGTAAGTCAAAATAAAAATAATATTTTTAACACAACGCAAGTTCCTTTATTCTATTTAAATTGTTTGTTATACAGTTGGCTAAAAGCTTACCTCTTTAACTTGGTTAAAGGACCGTTGTTATACTACATAGCTCTTTGTGAATGGCTTATCATTGCTTCATACAAAGAACTGCACATTTGTCATGCTATCTCACTGACGTAAAATTCCTACCTTTGATTGACAAAATCTGTACATGACTTCGTTCGTTAATCCCATCAGCTTTAGATGCCTGAGCTTGCAATGCCCTATTAGATACATACAGTATAGGGTGTCCCATTACAGGTATCCATCCCAGGTGTCCCATCCCAGGTACCCACATTACATACAGTACAGGGTGTCCCATTTTAGTTGAAATCATACGGTATCTCCGTTATTAGTGAAGATAGAAGGAAGAAAATTGCAAAACTTTCAAAAAAACCCTGTAGCTCAGAAAAGAAGACGACGGCTATGAGATTTTTGTTTACAGCATCTTCAGTTTGACAAAAAAGTGGGACAGATTGGTGCAAACCGCATCCTCCTATCTTTACTAATAACGGAGATGCCGTATTATTTCAACTAAAATGGGACACCCTGTACAAGGTTTACAAAAAATAACTTTATGACATTTTCTAGCGACATCTAATTAAATATGTCGAATCATTTGAGTACTATATCATTTGTGATTCATTTGTTATTTTTAGGAGTACCATCTCATATGTACGGCACATATAGACAGTTGCACAGAAATTCGAAGATGACACCGTTGGATTTTTATGAGCTGCAATCAGAATTTCCAGAAAACATAAAAGATTTTTTTCAGAGTAAGTATAATTTATTATTATTATATCGTATAATATGCTGAGAAGGCTTCTACACATATGAGTGGAATTATTGAAATACTTTTGCAACTTTCTGGGTTGACTGGGGGAAGACTGTATGATGATTTATAACTCGTTATAACTCATGAAAGGGGAACATATAATAGATCTGTAAGGTCGCGGTGATTAACCCGTTTTTCCTAAATATTCTACATTCTACTTTCTGGGTTGCTTAAATATGATGAGTCTGTCACTTTCTACAGTGCGGTTCACTAAGTATGTAATATATGGGAATTTTTATTAGAAGTCCTACCCAAATGGCAATACTTTCTTTACTTAATTTATATTTAAGATTTTCATACTTCACTAATTCAAGCTCAATATGTGAAAAATAGTTAATAAAAAGAACTCCCAGTTTATTCGTCTTTATCCGGACATCCGCGAAACTTATGTACGTTTTTTTGGCCTACCCTGTAGGTTGTTTGACTTGCAACCATTCAAAGTATCGCTGATATGGTTATTGGACATGCACTAACATTTGATAGTATTCCCATTTGGATAGGACTTCTAATAAAAAAATTCCATATGTTGCATACTTAGTGAACCACACGGTATATCTGCGAAAATTGTCGAAAACAGACGATTTTGATTGGACCGGCTGAGAAATTGGTACATTTATTTTCTTGTACAAATTTACTGTGTTGTGCAAATATTTTAAATTTTTTAAAGATTTAAAAATCAGCCCTATGTCAACACATCTTTTTGTCGTTGAGTCAATATTTAGATTGGTATCTTATTAAGATTTATTCAACATACAGCAGATTATTTTTCATAATTTGATAACTAAAGTATTTAAGACACCACGGTAATGTCGGTAACTAGTTGTGAGCAAGATTATTCTTGGTCTTAGTCTTGCGATTATCGGGGATGAAGACATACGTGAATAGAATGACTTATCATATACCAACTTTGGACATTTTCAATTAAGAAATAGCATTTTAAATTTCAATCTAGAGTGCCATAGCCATAAATTAGGAAAGACAATTTGACTCGAAATACCAAATATGTATGCGGTACCAAATTGGTAGAAAATACTTTTTCCAAATATGCCAATGATCTACACTCGTTCCATTTGAACATCTTCAGTTATGATTAAAAATACGATTAGAGCATATTTAAGGACCGACACGAAAAGCATTAGACTATGAAATATATTTTCCCAAAGCTCCTTGATTAAAAATTGATGATTTTAACAAAGCCCTGGTACTCAAGATTGAAATTTAAAATATTATTTTTTTTTAATTAAAAGTGTCAAAAGTTGACATCATATGTCATACCTACTATTCAGAATGTAATTTTCTATCAAATAAAGTTAAAAAAATACCGAAGGTGCCATTCAAAAATTAAAAGTTGTAGTCATTTCCGGTAAAACAGGAAGGCCATAAAATAATCCCGATTTATGTCATATTATACTAACATACCAAATTTAGTTACTTTTATTTCAAAAAATATAAAGTTTATAGAGTGAAGCACTTTTGAAAAACACCCGGTATGTAGGAGTATGTAGTGTATATAAACTAGAGGGTATCTGTACCGGGTGCGTCTCAAAAGTGGCTCACCCCTATAACTTTTTTATTTTTTCAGTAAAAAAAACGAGATTTCGTATGTTAGTATATGACGTAGTTCCTGTTTCACCGGAAATGACTAAAACTTTTGATTTTCAAATGACATCATCGGAATTTTTTTACTTTATTCGATAGAAAATGATATTCTGAATAGAGTGACATACCATATGTCAACTTTTGACATTTTCTCGTATGGTTAATTTGAAATTATAACTTGCCGTTTGTAACGAAAATTTGACTCGAAATACCAAGTGTGTGGTATCAAATTATTCGTAAAAAAATGCTTTTTCCAAATATGCTAATGAGCCACCCTCGTTCCATTTGAAAAATTTGAGATATATGATCGAAAATACGATTTGGGCATTTTCTAACTGGCCAAGACAACACACTAAAAACATTAGACAATCAAATCTATTTTTCCAAGGCTCCTTGATTAAGAGTTAGTGTTTTTAACATAACCATGGTACTCTAGATTGAATTTTAAAATACGATTTTTTATTAAGCAAGAATTTGTCAAAAGTTGACAAATGATATGTTATTCTATTCAGAATGTCATTTTCTATCGAATAAAGTACAAAAATACCGAGGGTGCCATTTAAAAATCAAAAGTTGTAGTCATTTCCGGTGAAAAAGGAAGTGACCAAAAACAATTGAATACGTCAATCAATCCTAATTTGTGTCATATACTAACATACCAAATTTCGTTTTTTTTTATCTAAAAAAATAAAAAAGTTCTAGGGGTGAGCCACTTTTGAGACGCACCCGGTATAAAGAATAATTAATTTCGACAAAAAAATATCCGAAAAAAGGACAATTTGCTGTATAATAGTAGTTTCATATTAGTAAAACAACTTTCATGAATAATAACCCCACCTGCGCCCATTATACCATCTCAGCCGACTCATTCAGATTAGCATAGCCAAATCTAAAGCATTATAACACCACGATACAGCTCTCTATCTCCATCTCACACCACCCGAACGCCTCTAATGCACCTGAACTCGCCAATATCCCGAAAATAGCTCATCCAGACCCCCCTCCGCCCGTTAAGACGTCCCGGCGCACGGCGGGAGACTCCCGGTACCCTCATTCTTCGCTCGCAACTCGTATACGACCGATGTCTCAGACATATCGGGGATGATGACTTGAACATCTAGCTTTACACAGCCCCCAGCAGGCAATTCCATACATAATTCGATGAACATTAGAATTAACGCTCTTTTTCGTGATATATATATTTTTTTTCGTGGTGATATACTCGTAGTGTGCTAATATCTCCCTTTTGATTAGTGATAATACATATTTTCTTTTATTTTTTTGATCGACTCTATTAATTATTTCGATATCTGTGAAACGTATGTGGTGAGAAAATGAATCGACAACAGCAAAGTCAGCAGCAGCAGAGTCAGCAGACTCAGCAGCAGAGTTCTACTCAGCAACAGCAAAGGGTGACGAGGACAGAACAGCATGTCACCCGACAGGTCACCGGGCACATGACAGGTTAGGATCTAGTGTGCGATCTTTGTTATAACTGCTCAAAGTTACTAAAATCTCAGGTTTTCGTCATTCTTTCATATCTGGTTCACGTTGAGTTATTTTTTGGATAAAACCAGCTTCAAATACTGCAGTTTAAAGCTTCATTCATAACCTCAAAATTAAGAGAATTAATTAGTGGTTTCAATTAGCGTTAAGTTTGTTCCTCTAATTTCAATGTAAGCATTCAGAACGGCAAAATTACTGGTAGAAATTTTCAATTAGTAGAAAAAGTTAACTGACTCTTAAGTTTTTCCACTAATTATACTTTAAAAAATTCAAACAACTAATTTATTCCACTAATTTCGAGGTTCTAAATGAAGTTTCACAACAAAAATATATAGAAAAAACTGAAACGATTCTTACTTGTTGACTATACCAGCTTCCATGTGGAACTTGACATATAATCTGGGAAACTCCAGTCTAGTTTCTTTTGTTTAAATTTGTCTGAATAGGATCTTTCAAAATTTTGACATAAAGTTGAAGACATTAGTACATCAAGAAATGTAGATTTTTATGCTTTATGATCTTCATTAGACAAAATCTTTAATAAGATTTGTCATACATAGATCACAATTAATGTGTTCTTCTGCTTTCTGTCCTAACCTAACCAAACAGTAAAAAGGCAAGTTTGAATTAAGTGTGTTGTTTTTTTTTTCTATTTCCTTTGTTTTATAATTTGAAACTTAAGACCATTGTGTTATAACATTCTTCTGAGAAGAATGCTACTATAATACAGTCTTAAATTTAAATTTGCATATTATATTGATATCTAATCAAAGAAGCTATCTCAATTAGGAATCCTGGGGAGTCAAATTTCTCAGAAGATCTTTATTGGCTATCTAGCCAATATTTAGCTCTATCAAACAAAACCAAACACAAATTTAAATAAATCACAAATTGCATTAACGTTGTAAGTGGGTCTTATATACTTGGTCTTGCACAAAAAGCAATTAATCACCGCGATAATCAATTTTCTTGATATGTAAATCATCATACAATCCAAGGGGTTTGACAAAAGTTAGTATCTGAGGCAGTTTTACAGGAGGTAGGTCCCAATCTCCGATATTAGTCGTACCAAAGTTTATTGCACGAATGGTTGTCGTATCGGCTTACTCAGTGATGAGGTGTTCTGGTATTTCCCCATTTTCCCCACAGAATTTGCATTCGCCATTTTTGAGGCTTTAGATGATCTATAATGTTGATATTGTCAATCTAAAAATAGTAGATTTGATGATCAAATCTCAATATACTGACTAAAGCAATAAAGAACTGCAGAACTAAAAATGGAAATTTTTGATAAACATTTGCATAATTGCAGAAAATTTTCTTATAGCGACAATCATCTATCATCATTTCAGGTTAAAAATTTTTGATCGCTTGGTATGTCAAGTAAACTCTGTTTGATTTTCTAACTTATTTTTTTTCGCTAAGCATTCCTTTACGTGTCGTAATCCCATCTAAAATAACCACGTCTCTTGGCACAAGAAAGGTGGCCATCAAGACGCAAGCGCGCCTTTTGCATTTTTGAAATTATACCGAGTGGTCTAAAGTGCCGGGGTATTTTTAGAACACCGATTGAAGGTATTTTTAGAAAATCCTCTGATGCGGGTCACGTCACACGCGTATAATATTATGCGTTTCGTCAGATATTACAATCGAAAACACGAAGCAATAAAGAGGTTATGAATTGACAAATAATCAATTCTTAAAAAAAAGAAGAAGTCTAGCATATGAGAATCAGTAAAAGTTGGAGTGTACGTCATGAAAAATTTTCACGATTGCGCGTCGCAGTGTTGCCACGGCTTACTTTTTTACTTTGACTTTTGACAAGTGTTAAATAAAATTCGTAATTTTGTCACAAATATTTTTTTTAAATCTACATTATTACCTTGTCTATGATTATTACACAAAGAAGCTCTAATTAAATGAAGTTATTAGCAATTTGAATGAAAGCGGAACCATATAAAGTTCTAATTGGTTACCATTAGTGTTCACTTTTTGTGAGATTCTACTCATAGTCCGTAAACCAATATTGAGCGTAGCTGTAACACGCTGAAAACTACATAGATCTAGTTTCAATAAAAGCCGCAAAGCTTAAACAATCAATCAATTTTTACCTCTCTAACGCATGTTAACGGCAAAAGGGGCTCGCCATATTCTATTTCCTTTTCAAACTAATTGAGTAGAGATGAGACAAGTTGGCTGATTTCGACTATTTAGTGGCTTTGGCATTTTATTGCACTGAAAATCATTAGTTTTAACTAAACAAAGCGAAGATTTAATTTTTAATTTGTCAGAGAATACTCAGAATAAAATTGAGAGTGACAAAAAATGTCAGATTAGAAAAAATAAATAAATTCGAAAATGGGAAATATCAAATTTGCAAAGAAAATTATCATAACAGCTGGCAACATTTGCCATGACTACCAACATAAAGTCTGTTTTATGAACCAATCTTTACATGATGCGACAGCGTGCTGTCTCTTTCTAACAAGTATATAAGGATTATAATGAAAAAGAAAAAGTTTTAAACGAATTTGAATTTATTAGAAATTTAATTTGATAATAGTTTCGATGATTTTTCGACGTATTTGATGACATACACATTAACTTTTATTGATTTGTATTCATGCATAGAGGCGGAATCGACGTAATTAGACGTGAATTTTTTACGGTTTTATTTGACATTTTACTTGACACATTCGAATTTGATTTGAATTTTTGCTTAATTGTTGGGCTTCTTTGAGTTTATTTATTTCATCATATACTCTCGGAGCTTTGGTAAAAGCCAGTATCTGAGACCGTTTTGCAGAGGCTAGTTCTCCATCTCCATCTCCAAGTTGTACCAAAGTTCATGGCACGAATGGTTGTCATCCCGGCTCAATCAGTGATGAGGTGTTCTGGCTTTCCCAATTTTCCCCACATCATCTGCAGAATCTGAGACAGTGTTTAAAAACCCCGTGACAATCCGAAGATTGTTCTTACTTAAATCAAGGAAAATCTTTGACATTACTCGGTCAAAGTTCTGAGACATTTCTTTGAGTATCTTAGATCGTTAGAAAATTCCCATTGCTTCATTACAATTAACTAAATTTGATTCCAGGTTACGGATGGAGTCATCCAGGGTCTTAAGTTCCGCTTTAAGTTAGTTTCCATTGGGAAAGCAGAATTGTTCTCCAATTAGTGGAGTGTTCGCTCTTTTTCTAGCTAGATCGTTTGCTTTTTCATTGCATTCTATCCATTGGTGGACTAACACCCAGAGTAGGAGCACTTTATTATTATCTTTGACTAATTTGTTCAGCTTCTCTAAGCATTCGACCAACTTCGAATTGATGGTTACTAGGTTGATCGCTTTTAATGCTGCTTGACTATCAGATAAGATGGCTGTTTCTTGTTTCCTTGTTTGATTTACGAGGGAAAACAAAATATTGTTGTTTTTGGCGAAAGTTTGAAACACCATGTAAAACGGTTTTCTAAAGGAATTTGAAAACACCTCTAAAACACTTTATCCCCAGCTTGTATCTTCTCTCAATTGTTGATTTTTTGACTCATCTCGATAGATTTGTTTTTGTTGGAGCTATTCTCTTCTAAAGAAGACAGGAACGACTAATTACAGTTTTAGCTTAAAACCATGTCTTTGCTTTTAGTTATAGTCAACACAACTATGTAATAGTGTTCATTGTTTTTGTAAAGTCACTGTCAGAGATGGTTTTAAGTCCATGAGTTGTATCGGCTATTGCTGCTTTAAAGTACGGATCTGTAAATCTAAAGTAAGTCTACTGGATCTGTGTCTATCAAAAGAATGCCGGCAAAACCATTTAAATAAACAGCAATCTGTTTTATAAATCGCTACCTATGCAAAGCGATAGAGAGTCCACGTGGACTTTCACGTGTCGAGTATGTCACCGAAAATACTCCGCTCACTCATTTCATGGGCTATTTGCAAATTTGTCGAATTTTTATTGATGGGACGTGTCGTCTAATTTTTTACGAAATATATCGATTAAACAGTAACAGATAATATCGTTTCCACCCTTACGGATACCCTGTACCTACAGAACGGATAGACTGTACTGTAATATAACATGGTATACAGGATTGTTCACCACTTACGACACGGAGTATTGTAGCTAAACGATTAGATTTTTACAAATTGTAAGTTTTGGGTTCGTTGAAGGACTATTAGAGCTACAATTTCAAAATATTTTTACAAGATACAGAGTGTCCCAAATAAATAAAAAATATCAAAGTTGTATTTTTTTAAATGGAACACCCTGTATATTATTGAATTTTTTAGTTTCTACGATTAAAATAAACGTAAATTTGATTAAGGTTTATTACACTTAAACATTACCGTTCTTGAAATATTTTCAATTTTGTAAAATTGCAGTATAAATTTTAAGGCTTCATTTCTCCGAGGGTATCAAAGTTTTTAATACTAAATATTTACTGAAGCTTATTTATTGACCAGTTATTGTGTTGCAATAATAAAAATTTTACTACCTTATACAGAGTGTCTAAAAATTTATTTTAAATAATTACTAGCTTTAAACGGCAATAACTTGTTTAATTTAAATGGAATACCCTGTATATTTTATGAGAATCAGATGCACAATTTAATTGTCTATCAAATTGTATTATATCACTTTTTACCTATCCCTTCAAGTTTTCGTAGAAAATGCATTTTCTTATAATTTAGACCTCATTTATCAATATACCCGTGGAATATTGACATTTTAGATTGTTTTAAAACAACAAATGTACAAAATGTACAGGCTAGGAATATTATCGTTTTAGTAAAACGATGATATTACTAGCCCATTTGTATGCAAAAAAAAAAACTATTTAAATCTTTATAAAAGAGTCTACCATTAATTAAATATACCACCGGTATTTCCGCCCAAATTCTAATTAATTACATACTTAATTGTGTTCGTTAATAAATTATTCTAAATAAATGTGGATTTGAATCAGCAATCAATATAATAATAAGTTATGAAAATGAACGTCTCTGTTGTTATAAATAAGCATTTGTCAAAAAATGAAATATCATTTTTAAGGTGTTTTTTTACCACACTGTCTAATACACATAAATAATTCAGTTTTTTAGTATTTGGAGCAATTATTATTAATCAACGCAAACAGTCAATTAATGTAGTTTGGAATCATATTAATTGGACCTCTTTAACAAATATTTAAATAGTTTTTTTATTTTTTAATGAAATAAACGAACTATATTGACAATATTAGTATCTGTGATCTTTAAAAATTTGGTACATCTTTAAAAGTAATCTAAAATGTCAGTATTCCATGGGTATATTGATAAATGAGTTCTAAATTACAAGGAAATGCATTTTCTACGGAAGATTGAAGAGATAGGTAAAAAATGGTATAATACAATTTGATAGACAATTAAATTGTGCATCTGATTCTCTTAAAATATACAGGGTGTTCTATTTAAATTAAACAAGTTATTGCGGTTTAAAGCTAATAATTATTTAAAATAAATATTTAGACACTCTGTATAAGGTAGTAAATTTTTATTACAGCAACACAATAACTGATCAATAAATAAACTTCAGTAAATATTTAGTATTAAAAACTTTGATACCCTCGGAGTAATGAAGCCTTAAAATTTATACTGCAATTTCACAAAATTGAAAATATTTCAAAAACGGTAAGGTTTAAGTGTAATAAACCTTAATCAAATTTACATTTATTTTAATCGTAGAAACTAAAAATGTAATAATATACAGGGTGTTCCATTTAAAAAAATACAACTTTGATAATTTTTATTTATTTGGGACACTCTGTAACTTGTAAAAATATTTTTAAATTGTAGCTCTAATAGTCCTTCAACGAACCCAAAACTTACAATTTGTAAAAATCTAATCGTTTAGCTACAATCTTCCGTGTCGTATGTGGTGAACACACACAACCCTGTAGATCAACTTCTAGAATTAAAACTGTCTTTGCTAGAGTAACTGCCAACAATCAAATAAAAATATAACTTTTCCATGTACCATATGATCGAATAAAAACGGCGTCAGCGATGGCTATGAAATGAAGATCGCTGTCATTTTATATGTAAAATTATATGGGAAATGTCATTGATTGTCATTTTATACACGGTATAAAGAAGTATAATTGAAACCATTAATTTATTCCACTAATTCGAGGTTCTTTCTGTTTTCTTCTGAATTTCGAAGCTTCAGGTTAAAATACAGAAAATTCAATTTATAAAATTAGGGCGATATTTTTTAAAAACGTATTTCTGTTATAACAATTATTTCTTATTTTAATTCATGTTATATATTTTGCACCAATACAAAGTATTTTCCAAATAAAACAAGCAAGAATCCAAATCCTCGATAAAAATACAAATTGCGTAGGAGTACAACGAAAATATAACCCAAATTATTCCCGAAAATCCGAAAGGAAACATAAACATTCATATTTTTCTCGGCCTACTCAGTCCTGTTTTCAAGATTACCATTTCTAATTGTCAAAAAATAGGCGACAGTGTCTTTGGACATTGGCCAGGTTTTCACAGAAGGTTCTAAGCGACAAAATTCGAGTTTTATTTCAAAAATCGTCTACTTGGCTACGTGTCTATTTTAAGGAGACAGTATATTTTCAAAAGATCTGTGGTAAATGAGTACTTCAAACAGAATAATAATCACTAAACGATGTGTTTTTATCAAAGAAAGCTGTTAACAAATTGAAATTAGATTTATGAGAACTGTTGTTTACAGAATAAAATTGTTTCCTTCAAAAAAAGTGCGGTTATAAAGTTCAAAGCTAAAATTTAACTAAAAAATATGTTTGGTGAATATTGCTGTTAAATTTCGTATTCAAAATTATATCAGACACTTAATAGATATGATGAAATCATATTTTCAAATGTTATGATCAGAAGCCAAAAACAAATTTACTTTTGCCAATTTTTTAAGAAATTTAATTGATCATAAACTTTGTTGACATAAATTTGGCTTTTCTTCTTTTTTTTTTCTTATTATAAGTTTTGTTATTATAAGTTTGTTGTTAACTGAATTCTATATTAGTTAAAAAAAGTTCCTAAACAGTAGAATATCCTTTGAAAAAATAATTTGAACAGTAAGATGTTAAGTAATAGAAAGAAGTATTCAAGTAAAAAATATAGATTTATTTAATAATATTAAATAATAATTATATTACGTATTATAGACAGAGAAAAAAGTAGATACATTTGGCTAATATTTTTTAGATTTATTAATATTTTTATACATACTTCAGTCAGTCATTTAAAAAAATATTGTTGCCAATTTTATTTTCTATACAGTTGTATTGATGTATCATAAAATGATCACGCCTAATTGCAATACTTTAGGGGTAAATTTCCAAAAATGGCTTTTTCACAGTTCAATTACTACACCTTTTAAGGACAGGGCAGATATTAAGGAAATTTATTTAGAAAATTTCAATCACCATCACCAGGGTATGAAGTTCCAAAAATCGATATTAGTATTCACTTAAGGAATCTCTGTATTAAAATGTCATACTCTTAGAACCGATTCTAATAATTTTTTGTACAAAATATCTTATTTAATTTCACCCCGTTAGTGCTTGAATTTTCAGAAATCACTTTTTGGAATTCGCGTTTGTCAGTTAAGGACCCTTTTTGCAAAACTTCGTACCCTTAGAACGGATTTTAACAAATCTTTAGTATAAACTTATTCGTAGAAAGTTTATTTGGGCCTAATTTCATCCCGTTGGGGGATAAATTTCTAAAAATCGATTTTTAGTACTCGCTTTTGTCAGTTAAAAGTTAAATTTAGTGCAAAATTTCATTACTCCTAAATCCGATTTAATATAAAAATGTACACATTTTCACCTATAATTTAACCCTCTTACGGGGTGAATTTGCAAAAAAGTTTTATAGTACTCAGTTCAACTTACAAGGTCTTTACAAGGAAAAAATTTGAACAAATTTTTTACAAACTTTTGTCCCTAATTTCACCCTCTTAGGAGACGGATTTCCAAAAATCGCTTCTGATAATATACTTGGATTACTTAAGGGATCTCTGTCCGAAATTTCATACTCCTAGGACGAATAGTAATTAGTGATGAGCACATACAAGACCAAGACCAAGACTCGCTTGGACTTCGACTTGTACTCTAATAGTATAGTCTTGGTAGTCTTGGTCCTGTTGCAAGACTCTTGCAAGCCTTGCACTTTTTTAATAGATTTTTGACTAAAGGCACTTTCTACATAGAAAATCTTATGTAATCTTAATTATATAGTATTATAGGTAATTTAATGCAAATAAATCTTTAAATAATGGAATCCGAATATTGAATAATAATGAATATTTTTGAATATTGAATAATAATAATGAATATTTTTCTAAGGAAAATTTTTATTTTTCAATATATTATATTGAAGCAGCATCTCTTTCTTTAAAAGTTTATTTAAATAATTGAGAAAACACTATTTGTAATAAATTAAAACAATAATTTTGTACAAATAAGTAATTCCTTATATCACAGAAACGTGAAAAAAAGCGCAGATCGCTTCAAGAGTCTTTCATATTTGGATTTGGTCTTGGTTTGCGGAAGCTTGTCTGGTCGATCTTGGTCTTCATCTTGTACAAAAAGCAAGACAAAGACCAAGACCAGTCTCGTTCATCATTAATGGTAATAGACGTATAAAATTTTGAAACTGCAGGAAAACTTTAGATGCAAATAAAAAATCTGTAGTTGTTATGGAAGTGTGCTATTCAGAATAGCCCAGTACTAATAAGAAAATCGATAAAATATCGAGTAATCCGAGAAAGTACTATTCCGATAATAAAAACGGGCGCAATCAGAACGGCTCGCTGTCGAGACGTACGCTAAGACAATTTTAGACGTTTGGATCGCGTTTCAGGCGTCCATTTTTGGAGCAACTATTTTTACTGTACCAATCGGACACGTATACTTGTCCGCCTTCATTTTTTGAGGCGACGGACTCGGCCAACTCAGTGGTGGCGAAATTGATTTCAATAAAAGAAAATATTTGCATTAAAATAACGGTGATATACGATTATATTTGTCCCTAAAAATGTTAGGTTTATATTTAGTTAGAGTTGTAAAGTAATAAACAACCTAATACTTACAACATAATAATCTCTGTCAGGACATGCGCCTTGCTGAACTAAAAACGTAATGTTTCTAAATGTAAAAAAACGTGTTTTACAGAAGATGTGACGATATGTTTTTTTAAACATTCGAAAGAAATTGTTTTATTATAATAATTAAAATATACTCTTTTTCTCCCTAGTAATATCCAGTTACTTGATACCCCTTGCTACACAGGGTGAATTTTAAATAAGTGCAAATACACTCAGATATAAAAAAAGCAACGGAAAATTTTTTCTCAAGTTTAAAATGTTATATTTTTTATTATTATTATTAATTCCTTCATTTTTTTTAGCAAACTGTATATAAATATATCAACTTTAATTCGTAAACTCACTTTATTATAAACTTTAGTATTTGGCTTACTATGCAGAGTTAATTGAAGATTTGTTTTTGCCTTATCTTTAAAACATCCCCTGCACCTCATGTTAAATGCTTTAGTTTTCATGGTTTCCTGGTTCGTACGATCTGTGAGTTGGACGAGTTTTCTTTCTGCATATTGCTCGATGATTTCTCAGTCGATTTGTGTGCCGCGCTATTATTTATTTCTTAAAACAAACGTTTTTGCTTACCCTAAAAATGAGCAGGTCTAGTGATGACCTATGTTTTTGTAACACAACACCTGGGGATAAGAATAAGACAACACATATTATGGACCCATAACGTACACTAAACTTTTCAATTGTCTCGATATCTAATGAGACCTTATCCAAAACGGATTATAAAAAAAGTTTTAAACTACCGATAAAACCAAGGAAAAAGACGGTGTAATATAATGTTTTTGGTAAGATTTTGAAAAAGTGGAGTACTCAATATGGATACGGTCACTACCCCCCGTATATTATTGCATATTTCAAATCTTCCTCCAATTCTAAACAAAAATCGAAATACACACAACGTACCTCAAACCAGCCGTTTCCGAGTTATTAGACTTTTGAAAATATCAAACAATTTGATTTAATTAATTTCGATATGTTCAGTTTCATTTAACGATGCCATTCTGCCGAAACTGTGATACTGTTATAGTGGGGTTTTAAATGCATATTACTAGTAAATTTAAGTATACAGGGTCGGTCATAAAGTTGTGGCACATCAAACATTATTTTTTTAAAAATAAAACCCCCTTTATATTATTTCATATTTCAATTCTTCGTTAAATTTTAAGCAATAATCGTAATACACAATGTAATTAATTTGAAGAATTGAAATGTTTGGTTTGGTTTGGTTTGGAATTTTGTAATTTCCAAACTTGATATAATGTAATTTTATACATTTAACATTTATAAATGCTAACTTGAGAACTAATTTCAAATATTATTAAGTATCATAGTTTCAGCAAAATGGCATCGTTAAATGAAACCGAACATATCGAAATTAATTAAATCAAATTTTTTAAGTGATATTTTCAAAAGTCAATAACTCGGAAACGGTTGGTTCGAGGTACATTGTATGTATTTCGAATTTTGCTTCGAATTGAATTGAAATATGCAATAATATGCAGGGGGTTCTATTTAAAAAAATGAAATTTTTATGTGCCACGACTTTATGACCGACCCTGTATACTTAAATTTATTACTCGCTAATAGATATTTAAAAATCCTATAACTTTTGTGTTTAACTTTTTGCGGTACCTCATGTATTTTATCTAATAATCGACCGTTTCCATACATAAAAGCGACCCTGTATACATTATGAGATTATTTGGCAAATTATTTTTTGATCCCATTCGCATCACTTGATCCACGTGCTTTCTTTCCGATCGCCCAAGATAAAAAACGATGGGATCCAGGATCGTACGTTTCTACACTACCACCCATCAACACGTGTACTGTACCATACTATCGTGCAATTAGATATCAAGTGGCGACGAGAGCCCACTGCGACCTCAAGGTCTGTGGGATATAGATATGGAAATCAACTTTGTATTCTAGAGACTCTGAAATGTTATTTCCTAGCACCGTGAACAAAACACTTTTAAAGAAATAACTAATATATCCCATTCTGTTTGTTTTCAGTGCAAGGTGGCCAGCTGACCCAGGAACAGATCCAACAGATCCCCGGCTTCGGCCCCGACGCCTCGCCCCCCGTCTTCGAGAAAGTGTTCAGCAACGCGCGCTTCGCCCAGGGGGGCGTCGCCGCGTTCGAGGGACGCATCGCGGGAAAGCCCCGGCCGACGGTCGCCTGGACGCGCAAGGGGTCGCCACTGCTCGATTCCCAGAAGCACCGACTCTCTTATAACGAAACGACTGGAGATGTTACTCTCCAGGTAGGTTACTTATGCCTCAGTGACTAAAGAATACAAGGACCAATAACACTCAAGACCATATCGTGACCAGTTGTCTCCAAACAGTGCCGTGTCAGATACAACTACTATAAAAAATGCAGAATTTTAATTGTTCCACAAATATTTCTTTTTCGACGCCTGCAAAATTTAATTTATTACTTACTTTTGCTCTTATTAAACTTATTTAGTTATGAATATCCTTTTTAATTTATATTTTTGATAAAGTTTTTGCCTACGCCTATGGGGATGCGTATTAAAACATCTTAAAACGTTCACAAAAGGTCCAAAACTAGTATGGACTGCATGTTAGGTCATATCATAGTATAATATCAGAAAAATCATTATGAAATTCAATAAGAAAATACTAAAAAGGTTGAGTGCAAAAAATTAACTGTTTATATTAAACGTAATTCCTGGCTTTTTCTTATCATTGCGACTTTACACTTGAAAGTTGAACGAATCATCATTGTAATAAAGTTTGTACAAAGTTCACTACACACAACAAACTATTAATCGCTAAAATTGTCGCTGGTGACACCATCCGTTAACTCCATGCAAAGAAATGTCTATCCATCTAACATCACAAATTTTGCTACAGCCTGTTGCGCGTTACGCATCCTTGTATTATTCTTTAGTCATTGATTTGTGTGGAGAAATTCAAAATGACTGAAATAGTTGGCAAACCTGCCATAGGGGATTTTAGGATTAAGGATTGGTACCGATGCTAAAACAAATTATAGATCGAAAAATTTCAGCATTCAATTCACTGGAAATTTACAAGTTTTGTGACTATGTTATTTTTGTAAAATGGACATGTTTTTCAATGTAAAAAATTACTGTTTTTTTTATTAAAAAATAAAATCATTGAAAAATCCTCTTTTCGCGAAAGTAAAATAAAAATATCTAAACCTGGCAACATTGTTCCGCTGCTGTCAAAAGTAAGTAAGCTAAATTTTCTTCGTCTCTAATTCATTTAGTGCATTTTTGGCAACTATATAAAAATATAAATAGAATAATGTTGACGGGAGTCAAATATAAGTACCTACCTTTGTGTTACAACAATAATTTTTATAGTCATTCGTACACGACACGCCCTCTAACTCAGGTACTAGAGATTGTCAAAATTACCGATTTTTTTGAAACCCTCGATGTTCTCCAAAACTTGTTTTACTATACAGTGTTTTTAATGGTTTCACTACTGATTTTTTTTATAAAGAATGTCAACTGTTTTTAATAGACTTGTCTGTACTAAGAAAAAAATAGTAATCTCCGTAATAATTTAAAAATCGTATTAAATATCTCTTCTTAATTTTTTTGGTTTTTGATTTTGACGACGGGATGATATATACCGCCTGAAACTGAGTTTTTTGTTGATTAAACAAATTTAATTTTCGGTAGGTACTAGAGATGGGCAAAATAAAACCAAATTAAAAACCTCGATATTCTCCAAAACATAATATACCAAATTATTAGTGTTTTAAATGGTCTACTGATTTTTTAATTGTCTTGTCTGTACTAAGAGAACCTGAAAACCTTTACCGCCTGAAACGTTAAGAATTTTTTGTTGATTAGGCAAATTCATTTGTGAATAAAAAAAACACTTGCAAGCTGGTTTCCGTTTATTTTGGTTTGGTGGCATTTTATGCTATATTCATTACAACTATAATGTTATAGTTGTATTGAAAAGTAGTAGTTTTTTACATTGAAAAATATATTAAGTTCACAAATATCAAAGTCTAAGCTTGTCCGATTTCATGAAGAAAAAGAATAGCTAAAAAATTGACGGGCAATGAATTGACATAATTTGTTATAATTTTCCGATCGATAATTTTTTGTTTTAGCATCAGTACCAATCAGCAATCCTAAAATACTGTCACAGTATTGCCAACTATTTCAATCATTTCTGACCGTTCTGTATTTGAACATAGGCTAAAAACTAGCCCACATATTAGTGGAATTATTAAAATACTGGGTTACTTCAATGTAATTCTTCAAATTAATAAATTCCAAGAGAAATTAAACGGTTTATTTCATCGACAAAATATATTTATAGTTTAGGGTTTAGACTTTTTTTTGCTTTAATAATTTTCATCTTACTTCTATTTCTGTACTACTAGATTTACATCTTACTAGATTTTCTGTAATAATATTTAGACTAGTTTTAAAAGAAAATTATCTCGTGAATTATTATTTATTTTTCTTCAATCAATAACGTGGCAACATTGTGCCACGCTTGAATGTAAATAAGTAATTATTTTTTCATCTCTAATTAATTTAGTTCTTCTTGGCAATGATATAAATAGATATATGTTGACGGGAGTCAAATATCTGTATCTGTACCAATCTTTGTGTTCTGTTAACAACTTAAACTCATTTCCATTTGCAACGATCATTTTTATAATGGTAAAAATCGCTACACGTACACGTGCTCTTAAAGTTCATAGGTAGTAGAGATGGGCAAAATTACCGATTTTTTCCAAACCTCGATATTTTTCAAAACATATCGCAAGTCATTATTGTTTTTAATTGAGAGAATTTTTTTATTAAAAGACTTAATGTTAAAATCAAGAACAAAGTCCAAACCACTGTCAAAAAAACTGTTATATAAAAAAGTAAAGATTTCAGTTAACGTCTCCTTTTTGCTGCCAGGGCTAATCTGGACAGGGCCTACTTTGTTTACGGGGAATCCGAATCGCGGTCCTCGGTCATATCATGGTCAATGGCCTACCGACTTGGCAAGTGTCTAAATCCACTCTTACTCACAAGATATCCGATCTCATCCGGCCCCGAACCGGCGTGAATGAGCAGTGTGTGTCAATAGATTTTATAGACACTTTTGCCTTTTTTATATAAATTATATTATATAAAATTTATATATAAAGTCAAACAAACAACTGTCTTTGACAAAGGTTTGATGATGGCTGGAATTAACTGTCACTAATAAAGAATTTTTTTGCCAGTGTATTTTTAAGTTTTTTTACCATGGGCCACCACTTTGTAAAAATGAAAAAACCCTATAACTTATTAGATTTTTTTATTGATCCTCTCAATTTTATTCCAGATATATCAAATAGGCCCTGGCGACGAGGGCGAGTACGTTTGCACTGCCAAGAACCAATATGGAGAGGCAGTGTGCTCAGTATACATTTCCCCAGAGGGCATGCAAATGCCCCAGAGGTTCACCCAGAACCAATTCGAACAAACGACCACGTACACCAACGGTGTCATTACCGAAGAATTTAAAATTGACACTTTCGAATACAGGTACGTAATTATTTTTTTTTGTATATACAGGCTGGTCCGAATTGAAATCGGAAACTTTGCCAGCATATTGTGCAGATAAAAATAAGTAAAAAAGTTCATATGAGGCTATGTTCTAAAATGCTTCGTTTCGGAGATACAGAGGGTAGAAGTTTCATTTTTATTTCGTTTCTTTCCCAATAATTTCTGAATTAACGTCGATATTTCGATGAAAATTAGTGTCAAATGAGAACAAAAATCAATATGAGAAGTTAAAAGTTATTATTTTTTAAAAGTTAGAGGAGGGAAAAATATACATTTTTTACCAAAAAATTGTCTCGTGGTAAAAATCGCTACGAGCAACCGTCACTGAAGATATTTCGAACCGAAATAATTAATACATGTCATCATTGTGTGTGTGTGATAAAAAAGTATATTTTTCCCTTAGTAAGTAAGTGTAATACAAGTACATGCAAAAAGTTATTACTTTTCAAAAGAGTTAAAAAATACGTAGGTGGCGTCCCTTACATTTTCAACTTATGCAAACATTTCCAATTATGGTGTAGGCTCCCTCACATATTTAATGTAATATATTTGAAATAGGGCCCATTGCTGTCTATTGTTGGTTATGCGGGCCCAAGTTATCCCTGCTAATTTCCTAATATCATGGTTCCATCTCAGGTTTGGTTTTATGCTCCTTCTAGGGTTCTTAATTCCTCATAGGTACCATGCTGTAATTTTTGTGGTCCATCTGTTGTCCATCCTTCTTGCCAGACTTTTTGCCCATTGCCACTTGAGATATTTGATTCTGTGGATGCCGTCTATTACCTGCATGGGTCTTTCGTCGTATCCAGTCTATTTTTACGGTCTTTCTTGGTTATTCCCAACATATTTCGTTCCATCAAGCGTTGCGCTACCTGACATCGAAATCGAAATTTTAATATCAAGAAACACCCAGGCACCAAGTCTCATCCAAATATAATATTTGAAAAAAAAACGAATAAAAATTAAACTGCTACTCCCTGTATCTCCGAAACGAAACATTTTAGGACACAAACTTTTTTACTTATTCTAGTGTCAAAAAAACATAACTCTTTTCAAGAAATGAACCCGCCACAAAGGTACAGACATTATTGAAAATAATACTTGTTTTATTATTTTTTAGACTGCTCAGAGAAGTATCGTTCCGCGAGTCTATCACAAGACGCACCACCTACGAAAAAGACTCAGAAATCTCCACGACAGTCGAACGATCGCTCGGACCGCCAGCTCCGCCTCAGATCTCTCAGAAACCACGCAATTCCAAATTGCTCGAAGGCTCAGATGCCGTGTTCACGGCCAAACTCTCTGCCAATCCACGCCCCAGACTCACCTGGTTCAAAAACGGCCAACGAATCGTTGAAAGTCAGAAATATGAGAGTTCATTCAGCAATAACCAGGCTTCGCTCAGAGTCAAACAAGTCTCTGGAGATGATTCTGGACATTACACTCTTCTAGCTGAGAACCCTCAAGGATGTGTCGTATCTTCAGCTTATCTGGCTATCGAGCCTGTATCCACACAAGAAGGTCTCATCCATGAATCAAGCTTCAAATCACAACAAACCGAAGTAGAGAGCACAGACACAGCTAAAACTTTGGCACCAAACTTCGTGCGAGTTTGTGGAGATCGTGATGTGACTGAAGGCAAAATGACGAGATTTGACTGTAGAGTGAACGGTCGGCCTTATCCGGACGTTACGTGGTTCATTAACGGAAAGCAAGTAGTGGATGACCATAACCACAAAATCCTTGTGAACGAGTCTGGGAATCACGCGCTGATGATCACTACTGTGAGCAGAAACGATTCTGGAGTAGTGACGTGCGTTGCCAGGAACAAGACCGGGGAAACTTCGTTCCAGTGTAATTTGAACGTAATCGAGAAAGAGCAAGTAGTCGCTCCTAAATTTGTAGAAAGGTAAGAGTAACTAGATTATAGATTGTCCCATACAATATGTATACGTATAAGTATGGTATTTCATTAAATATAGAAATCTCATGCCACCGGATGACGGTATTTTTGTACACATTAACAATACCGCCGGCGGTTGTTTAGCCAGTGCGTTTAATAATTCAGCTTTTATTTCGGCTAGCACCCAGACTACATATGAACAAGGCTAAAAGCTCTTGGTCATATATAGGTATATACAAAACTATAATCTTGTTTTACCTGTTTCAGATTCACCACAGTTAATGTTCGGGAAGGCGAACCCGTCCTCCTCAACGCCCGAGCAGTGGGTACCCCCACTCCCAGAATAACCTGGCAGAAGGACGGGGTACCACTCCACGGAGGTCCAGACGTACGAGTGGCTATAGACAACGGAGCCACTACCCTGGACATACCCAGAGCCCGTGCCTCTGATGCCGGATGGTACCAGTGTACCGCCCAGAACGTTGCCGGTTCTACTGCAACTAGAGCTCGGCTGTTCGTGGAGGTACCGCAGGGTCCCACTCCCGAACCCAGGCGCCTGCATTTGCCTAGGCCCACAAAAGTCATCGAACCTGAGTGAGTTTATTAGTGGCATAGATATAGTATATGCCTGACATTTTATTCGTAAATTGTAATTTATTTTGTTTTTACGATTCTTTTACTAAAACAGTGTTGCCAAACTAAGCTTCAATCGGAACCTCGAAATTAGTTTAATAAATTACTGGTTTCAATTATATTTTATACTTTTTAGTTTAGGATCATTTACAATGCCTAAATAATACAATTAGACTTAATAGAATATCTTAGCAACAGCTTGCGGTGGTCTGTGATATATCCATAGAAAAAGCGTAATAATTAGCTTATAAAACAATGTTTCTTTTATTTCTAATCACAATCACATCACAATTGACCAAGTTACATTACTCTGACTCTACTTTTTTAACTTTTTCTACTAATTGAAAATTACTACCTCTAATTTTAACGTTCTGGATGTTGAATGAGCAGGAGTTCCTCACATTGGAATTTGAGAAACAAACTTTTACCGTTAATTGAAGTTATTAATTTATTCCACTAATTTTGAGGTTATGAATAGATTCCGTATCAATTAAGCTTTATCATCCTATCGTTAACCATTAAGCGTTATTATAATCATAAGCGTTTTATATGTCCGTCAGTGTATTTTATATCAATAAATAAAAATCAATAATATTATAATAAAGTTTTATATTGTGTCATTTTACTATTCCAGACCCGAACCTGGTCCAGAAGTAATTTACCTTCGCCACGTGGAACGTGCTCGTCCGTACGCACCTCCAGGGGAGGAAGACCGTATTTATCCTCCCCCTAGATTCATCATCCCTCTTCAAGATTCCATCCAGTTTGAAGGTGGCAAGGTACATTTCGAGGCCAGGATTGAACCAGTCGGCGACCCATCGATGGTCGTCGAGTGGTATCTCAACGGAAAACTTATGGCAGCTAGTAAGTTCATTACTCATTTTTTATTAATATTTATTTTCAGATTAAGTCAAAACATTCTTTTTCAAGTCACACTGTGAAAATTTGCAGCAGTGCTATGAAAATGTTAGGATTTTTATTTCGGGACTCTTGTGATTTAACAATTTAATTACAGTTATTTGGCAAACCATTTTTAATAAATATATTGAGCAACTTGAGATAGTGATGCGCATTACGATTCTTTTTAGTGAATCGAATCACACGATTCAATTTCTTATATTGAATCGGCTCCTACGATTCGTTCATTTGAACGAACCACATGCACATCATTTTATATAAAAACAAGAATCGTAACTGGCACTACCGGCGATAATTTGGTCGGACAATTACTTAAGGGACTAGAAAAAAAAATATAGAGTTTTTTCATTCCTTTTCAACACTTTATGGCACTGGCGTAATGGGATTGATTATTTTACCAATAATATTGAATTATCAATCCAATGCATATATACTATTTATTAAAGACTTCTTAATACCAATTTAATATTTTTAGAGCATACTTTAATTCCGATTTAATAATCATATAATAAATAGTATATAATACCACATGATCGAAAAAAATGGCGTCCAGTTGGCTTGGAAATGAACATCGATGACATTCCCCATATAATTTTATATATAAAATGACAGCGATCTTCATTTCATAACCATCGCTGACGCCGTTTTTTTTATCATATTGAGGTCTCTGGGCCAAAAATATTTATTTGGAGTTTCATAAAAATACGATTTCGACTTTTGGTTCGATAGCTGTGCCAGCGATGTTGTTGCCACTTCGCCTTAAGGTGTGACCAATCCACCTCCATTTCCTCAGTTTGATTTAATTATACACCAGCCTCTAGTTGGTTAATCTCCAGAATTCTACCTAATTTATTTTGAGTTAGTTAAAACCTATAATTTAATTTTTGAGGTCACTATCGGCCTGTTTGACCGTGACCTTGTCAGATCTCTTTTGATCTCTGGGCTACATTCTCCAGCCCTATAAAAATCTAACAAATTGGATACTGAACACTCCATATAGCTCTTTGTCAATAACCGAATACTGTAATCATTATCAGACAATAACATCAGATATAGATGCCTATTAAGTTTACAGTGCCCTGTCCGTTTTATAAATTATCTTTGATAGTCTTTCTGTGTTTGCTTATCAGGTCTGCCGTAAATTTTGGCAAATGTTCTACTATGAACTTTTTGTCTGTCTCTACCCTGGTTAATTTCTGCACCATTTGAGGGTCACCTGGCCATTCTTAAGCTGCATAAGTGTTCTGAGCCTATGGATGCCATTTATGGATTTATTTTCTAAACAAAACTAATCTAAGTACCTATAAGCGCTTAAAGTTTATTTTGAAACTATTTTTCTTTTTTTTATAGATTTATTTTATAAAACAGTCTGTAAAGAGATTTTTTTGCTTTCCAGGTTCTAGAGCTACGTCCATTTTCCGCTTTGGCTTCATAGCCCTCGATTTAATATCATTAATTTTAAACGATGCCGGTGAGTACGTATGTCGTGTCACCAGTGCTACCGGCTCTGCAGAATCCCGTGCCATTTTGCAAATCAGACAAAGAGAATCGATCGAGAAGTCCAGTCAGCATCCAGACAGTTTGCAGTACATCCAACAACTGGAGGACTACTCCAGGTACTTTGATATTCAGATTTTATTATACTTGGTATTAAAGATTCTTCTTTTAAAGATATCAAAGACAAGAAAGTTTGGAAGAGAAATCGAACCAAAAGCCTCATTTCATCCGTCCACTCCAAGACCTTGGCGAACTTCAGGAGGGCAAAAATGCTCATTTTGAAGCTCAGTTGACTCCTGTCAGTGATCCTACAATGAGAGTAAGTCGTGAAGCTAAATTTAGTCGATTTACAACTATTATATGTAAATTACTGTCTGAATTCCATAGGTGGAGTGGTACAAAGATGGCCGACCGATTACAGCCAGTTCCAGGATATCAACCATCTTCAACTTCGGTTACGTGTCTCTCAACATTATGCACCTACGTGCCGAAGATGCCGGATCCTACACTGTACGAGCTGTCAATCATTTAGGAGAGGCGATCAGTACTGCCACTGTCCAAGTTTTTACCAAATCCACCGTGACTGGTGACCTCGGAATCCCCGAGCAGCAACGCTATATCGAAAAGGTAATTATAAATGAGAAAAACTCATTTTATTTTTACTATCTTGCTCTCATTCTCAGGTTCAAGAGCTTGAATCATGGAAACAGCAAGATCACCAAAAATACGTCGTAGAAAGCCCAGAAAGCTTAGCACCTCCCGAATTCAAAACGCCCATTAAAGACCAACTAGGTATTCGTGAAGGCGGATTCGCCCACTTTGAAGCCAGACTAGAACCAGTAGGCGACGCTACCATGAGGGTAGAATGGTTAAAAGATGGCCGCCCTGTTGAAGCCAGTTCCAGAATTACTAGCTTCTTCAATTTCGGTTATGTAGCTCTTACTATTAAGGAAGTTACAATCCACGACGTTGGTCACTACACTTGTCGTGCCTACAATGCCCTGGGTCAAGCCACTACGACCGCCCAACTTAGCGTTGTGAGCAAGAAAGACATCATTTTCGATTCTCAACATCCAGGAGGTTTAGAAAAGATCCAACACCTCGAAGACACGAGTAGATACGCTCGGAAAGAACAGGAAGAAGTTCAAGTAACACATAAACCACGGTTTTTGGGACCACTGAAAGGAACAAATAAAATTGTCGAAGGACAAAGAGCTCACTTTGAAGCTCGCGTTGAGCCTCAAAGCGACATGACTCTAAGAATTGAATGGTACTTTAACGGAAAACCCATTCAACCTGCCAACAGAATTCAGACTTACCACGATTTTGGATATGTAGCTCTTGACATTCTTAGTGTCAGAGAGGAAGATACTGGTACTTATACTGTCGTAGCCCGGAATGCTTTGGGAGAAGCTCAGGTTTCTGCTAGCATGGTAGTTGAAAGTAAGTATTAAGACTCATAGCTCTCTCAGTTTTAACATTTGATTTTTTTAGCGCGTGCTAGTATTGATACAAGAAGCATGCATAAGGGTGCCTACGATAAAACCCAACATTTAGAACAGTCAAAGTTCGTCGAACCCCAATACAATATTGAGGAAATTTCCAAATCAAAACCGATCTTTGTAGTACCATTATCCGACCCACAACCATGCCAAGAAGGTCGTAATATCCATCTGGAATGCAGACTCGAACCTATGGGAGATCCAACCATGAGAGTAGAATGGTATTGCAACGGCAGACCAGTTATTGTAGGTTCCAGATTCAGAACTTACAACGATTTCGGATTTGTGGCTTTGGATATCATCCACGCCACAGCTCAAGATTCTGGAGAATATACTGTGCGTGCTGTTAACCATCTTGGATCAGCACATACATCTGCTTGCGTCAGAGTAATCGCTAGTTCAGATATTATCACTGATACTCAGCATGAACAATCTTTGGAACAAATCCAAATGCTAGAAGACACTTCTAGATACAGAAAGCAAGTCCAAGAAGACGTTACTGTTCTCCAGGCTCCTCAATTTACCAGACCATTGCACAATATCGAGACAGTCGAAGGAACAAATGTTCATATGGAATGTCGTCTCCAGCCTGTCGGTGATTCCTCCATGAGAGTTGAATGGTTTTGCAATGGCTTCCCTATTAAAGTAGGACACAGATTCCGTCCAGCCTATGACTTTGATTATGTCGCTTTAGATTTGCTTAGCGTATACCCAGAAGATTCTGGTATCTATACTTGCCAAGCTAGAAATCAGCTTGGAGAAGCCGTAACTTCTTGCAGTGTAAAAGTCATCGCTAAGAAAGATCTATTGTTTGACACGCAACATCCCGCAGGTTTGGAGAAAATTCAGCATCTAGAAGACGCATCTCGTTACAAGCGCACCGAATTTGTCGACGAACAAATCACTGTAAAACCCAGGTTTATTACAAAACCCAAGAACGTAGAAAATATGTCTGAAGGACAGCACGCTCACTTTGAATGTAAAGTTGAACCTGTCACAGATTCAAATCTTAAAGTAGAATGGTACAAAAACGGAAGACCCGTTACAGTTGGTCACAGATTCAGACCAATCCACGATTTTGGATATGTCGCTCTCGATATTGTCGATTTAATAGCCGAAGACTCAGGAGTCTACACCTGCCGTGCCACTAACCTAATAGGTTCAGACGAAACTACCTGCTCACTGAAATGTAGACAATCCGGACAAATTATTACTAGCACAGTAAATGAAACTGGTCTGCAACAAATCCAACACCTTGAAGACCGTTCCCGTTACCAAAGACGCGAGGAACATGAAGAAATAACTACTCAAGCTCCCATTTTTACCAGTTCATTGAAGAATATTGATATCAAGGAAGGACAACGTGCTCATTTTGAGTGCCGTTTAATTCCCGTCTCGGATGCCACGATGAAAGTTGAATGGTTCCATAATGGACAACCGTTAAAATCTGGTTCCAGGTTTACCGAAACCAACAGTTTTGGGTTCGTAGCACTTGATATTCTGTATGCTTATCCCGAAGATGCCGGAACATATACTTGCCGGGCTACAAATGCTCTTGGAGAAGCAGTTACATCAGCTATCTGTAACGTACAATCTAAGAAATCGATTTACTCAGAAACTGTTCATGAGGGAGCTCTAGAAAGGATTACCGAACTCGAAGACACTTCCAAGTACCAGCGCAGAGAAGTTTACGAAGAAAGTATCAGTCAAGCTCCTGTATTTACCGTACCTCTGAAAGACCTTAGAACAGCTGAGAACCAGGCTGCTCATTTTGAGGCACGGTTAATTCCTGTTGGAGATTCCAGACTCAAAGTTGAATGGTTAAGGAATGGTGTGCCAATTCAAGCTTGTAAGGTCTATCATATTTTTTTAGTACTCTGTTACCTATTTCTTCGTTTTTAGCTAACCGCATAACTACCATGCACGACTTTGGATACGTAGCTCTGAATATGAAGTACGTCAATCCAGAAGATTCTGGAACCTACACATGTCGTGCCGTCAATGACTTGGGAGAAGCAGTAACATCTGCTGTATTGGATGTTAAATGTAAGAAATTTATCTCAATAATTTTTTCTAACATTTTAATGGTCTTAAATTTTGCAGCCAAAGCTTCTCTTCAATTCGAATCCCAACACGAAGGCGCTCTACAAAAACTCCGCCAACTTGAAGACACCAGCCGCTATCAAAGACGCGAAGAAGAGGAGATTGAGGTTACTCAAGCTCCGTTCTTCTCTACTCAACTCAACGGCCCAACCGAGCTTATTGAAGGCCAAAGTGCTCACTACGAATGTAGAATTGAACCATATCCTGACGCAAATCTAAAGGTTGAATGGTTACACAATGGAAAAGCTTTGACAACTGGCCACAGGTTCCGTACCGCTTACGATTTCGGATTTGCTAGTCTAGATGTTCTTACAGCTTATGCTGAAGATTCTGGTACTTATACCTGCAGAGCAACCAACAGAATTGGACAAGCTCAGTCATCAGTACAAACAAGTGTTAGATGTAAGTCTTTTAGAATTTTTATTTCTTACTGAATTAATATAAGCTTGGTTACGCCAACCACCACTGGAATTATAATGTGTTAATAACCTCGGACAATTATTGTCCCTCGAGCCATGGACCCTCGGCCTCGGGAGAGAAACTTTGTCCTCGGTAATTCACTCCCTTATAATTCCCTCAATACATAAATAGTTATTTCCTTAGCTTACATTTTTAACATATTCTAATTTATTTTGATAATTATAGCTAAAGCCTCCATTATCCGCGACACTCAACACGAAGGTGCCCTACAGAAAATCCAATACCTCGAAGACGAATCTAAATACAAGAAAGTATCTCGCGAAGATGCTATTGTGCTCGAAAAGCCCCAATTTGGAAGAGGTCTTAAGACCATTGAAAACCTTCCTGAAGGACAAAGTGCCCATTTGGAAGCTACTCTTACCCCGGTTAACGACCCTACTATGAGAGTTGAATGGTTCTGCAATGGACGTCCGATTCAAACTGGACATAGATTTAAAACGACATATGACTTTGGATATGTAGCTCTTGACATTCTTTATGCTTATGCAGAAGATTCAGGCACTTACATGTGCAAAGCTAGAAACGCTGTTGGTGAAGCTGTAACCACAGCTGCAGTAACAGTGATTAAGGACAAGAACTTATACCTTGAAACAATGGACGAACAACGTCTAAGAAAATTGAAAGAACTTGAAACTTACGAGAGACCAAAACGCGAAGAAGTAGAACCATTACCACAAAAACCTGTCTTCTTAACTCCTTTAATAAGTTTAGACAATTTACAAGAAGGTCAACATGCCCATTTAGAAACACGCGTTGAGCCAATCAATGATGCCAACCTCAAAATCGAATGGTACGTCAATGGAGTCAAACTACGTGCAGGTCACAGATTTAGAACGACTCACGATTTTGGATATGTCGCATTAGACATTTTATACGCATATCCAGAAGACAGTGGTACTTATATGTGCAAAGCTACTAATCTCGTTGGAGAAGCTGTTAATACTTGCACAATTAAAGTTGGAGGACGTAGTGGAATCGTACTCGATACCCAACATCCTGAGGGTCTTCAGAAGATCAGAGAGCTTGAAGCTCAAGGTCACCCCACTAGACTTGAAATTGAAGAACCTGTCGCTACACCGCCGAGATTCGTTACTGAATTACGCGGTACTACTGAAATTTATGAAGGCCAAACTGCCCACTTTGAAGCTCAAGTCGAGCCCATTCACGATTCTAACCTCAGAATTGAATTTTATCATAATGGTAAGCCATTACCTCATGGCAACAGATTCCATATCACTTTTGATTTTGGATATATTGCGCTGGATATTACACATGCTGTTCCAGAAGATGCTGGTGAATACTCCGTTAAAGCTATTAACAATTTAGGCCAAGCAGTATCCTCAATTAATTTGAAGGTGATATCAAGAGATAGTATCATTACAGAGTCTACTAGACCCGAAGGTCTTGACAAGATCAGACAGCTCGAGGCTCACGAACCTTATAAACGACCTGAAATTGAAGACACGGTCACTAGACAACGTCCAGTCTTTACACAACCCTTACAAAATATTGACTTCATCCAAGAAGCTCAAACTGCTCACTTTGAATGCAGACTCATTCCTGTAGGAGACCCAACCCTGAAAGTAGAATGGTTTAGGAACGAGAAACCTTTGGAAGATAGCTCTCGTATTACTAAGATTCATGACTTCGGTTATGTATCTTTAGACATACAACATGTCAGAGAAGAAGATGCTGGTATATATTTATGTAGAGCAACCAATCCACTTGGAGAGGCTGTTACTACGGCGTCAATGAGAATTAGAAGTAAGTATTTTAATACTACCTCACTTAAATTTATTCTTATTATATATTTTTTTCAGCACAAGCCAGTATACAACTGGAATCACAACATCCAGAGGCTCAAAGCAAAATAGCTCAACTTGAACAACCACTGGCTCCAAGACCAGAAGAACCAGAACGAATTTTCGAAAAGCCCATATTTACTCAGGTACTTACTGGACCAACGGAACTATGGGAAGGCCAACATGCCCACTTTGAGGCTAGAGTTGTACCTGTTGGAGACTCTAGTCTTAGATTTGAATGGTACGTCAATGGAGTAGAACTAAAACTTGGTTCCAGATTTAAGGTTACAAACGATTTTGGTTTCGTAACTTTGGACATCATGTCAACAGTTCCTAATGACTCTGGAGTTTACATGTGTAAAGCAATTAATAGATCTGGAGAAGCTGTTTCATCAATATCAATGAAGGTTAAATCCAGATCAAACATCATAGGAGAACCATTACAACCTGATGCATGGGAACAAATCCGTCTCAAAGAAGCCGAAATGAACAAAGTACCAGAAATGTTTATTGATACAACTCCACAACAACCACCTGTATTTACCACTCATTTGAAGAGCTACGATAATCTTGTAGAAGGTCAACATGTCTTCCTTGAAGCACAAGTGGAACCTAGAACTGACCCTAATCTTAGAATTGAGTGGTTTAAAAATGGCGTTTCATTGTCTACCGGTACCAGATTACGTAGTACATTCGATTTTGGCTTGGTAACCTTATCCATTAACGGATTAAGAGATGACGATTCAGCAATATACACTTGCAAAGCCACAAATAAATTGGGTGAAGCAATATCAACCTGTTCTTTGAAAATCGCAGATAAACACTGGTTATTGGGAGAAAGCTTGCATCCTGATGCCATTCCTAAAATCGAAGAACTGGAAAGACCACAAGCTCCAAGGCCTGAAGCTCCAGAACCAACTTACGAGACTCCCATATTTATTTCCCATCTCAACAATGTGGAATGCTTTGAAGGTGACAACGTACACTTCGAATGTCATGTTGAACCATCTAAAGATCCTACTATGAAAATTGAATGGTTTGTTAACAATAAACCACTCCCAAGTGGAGCAAAATATAAGTCTACCTATGATTTTGGATATGTCGCATTAGATATCACTCATTCTTACGAACAAGATTCTGGAATTTACACTTGCAAAGCCATCAACAGTAAGGGATCAGCTACAACATCCGGATCTTTACGTTGTACAGGCAAGAAAAGCATCTATTACGACACGCAACATCCCCAAGGGCAAGCCGGTCTTGAAGCTATTGACACTGTTGATCAAGCAGCTGCTGCCAAATCTAAACACCCAGGCTTCGCTCCTGAAAAAGAATATCCTAAACCAGTTTGGACTGTGCCACTTAATCCCGAATTTACCGTACTAGAAAGCAAACCATGGCATTTGGAAGCATCGGTTGAACCTAAGGAAGATCCTAATCTTAAGATCGAATGGTTCTTTAACGGTAAATCGTTGGATCATGCTTCAAGATTTAAACTTACCAGTGACTTTGGTTTTGTCACTCTTGATTTAACTGATGTTTATGAACGTGATCAAGGTGTGTATACTGCTAAAGCTTCCAACAAAGCTGGTGAAGCGTTTACTTCAACCACACTTTATTGTACCACTAAAGCCAATCTTATTGAGAGAACTCAACATCCTAAAGGACAAGAAGGTTTAGAAAAGATTCAGGATCTTGAAGATTCCCTTAACAGACCTGAAATGCCATTTGTTGAAGGTGAAGAAGGCCATGCTCCAGTTTTTACATCTGAATTCACACACCTCACTAATCTTAGTGAAGGTGAAATTGCTCACTTTGAAGCCGGTCTTACACCCATCGGTGACCAAACCATGGTTGTTGAGTGGTTCTATAACCAAAAAACCATCGAAGCATCTCACAGATTTAGAACAGTACACGCTTTCGGTATGGTTGTTCTAGAAGTTCTGGGAACTAAAATTGAAGATTCGGGTACTTATACCTGTAAAGCCACAAATAAATGGGGAGTAGCAGAACAAAGTGTTACTCTCGAATGCGTTGATAAAGAATCAGGACAAAAACCTAAGTTTACTACACATATTCAAGATATTGTTGGTCTAAAAGACGGCCAATCAGCTCACTTCGAATGTACTCTAATCCCTGTTAATGATCCAAACCTTAAAGTAGAGTGGTATCACAACGGACAACATATTCTACAGTCATCACGTATCAAGACAGTCTCAGATTTCGGTTTTGTTGTAATGGATATTTCTTACATTCAAGATCAAGATTCCGGAGAATATGTATGCAGAGCTTACAATAAGTACGGAGAAGACTTTACTAGAGCCACCATATCTGCTCATGGTAAAGGAGGTGTATTCTCTGAGAGTTTACAACCCGACTCTTTAGCTAAAATCAGAGAACTAGAAAGTTTCCATGGACAGCAAGCTCAAGCTCCCACGACACCTGTCACTGAACCACCTAAGTTTATTACCCAAATACAAGATGTTACCAAACTTGTTGAAGGACAGAGCGCTCACTTTGAAGCTCGTCTTACACCAGTTACTGATCCTGATTTGGTTGTTGAATGGTACTACAATGGTAAGAAATTACCTCATGGTCACAGATACCGTACCTTCCATGATTTTGGTATTGTTATACTTGATATTTTGTACTGCTACGAAGAAAACTCTGGAGTTTATGAATGCAGAGCCTATAATAAATATGGAGAAGACTCTACAAAGGCAACATTGAAATGTGTCTCTAAAGCAAATTTAATCCTGGACTCGCAACTCCCGCGGGTATGTATTTTTTTATTTTTTTACTCATAAATATTCAAATATGTCAACACATAAATCAATTGCATAAATATTAAAGTAGAATTTTATAATTTGACTTCATTTTGATATTTTTATTTAACCGATTGTATAGTCTGTCCAACGACAAAATCCTTGACAGTGATAGAAGTGTCAGTTATTTCAATTTCAAAATAGTTTATTTTATTTTACAAAAAACTATTATTATTTATCTATCGTGTGATATCTTTATTTTACAGCTACTCTAGATTTGAATCCAAATTTACAACATATACGAGATGTTATAAGACTTTATTGGGGGCTAATAGGACTCTCTGGGTCTACACTTTCCTTTGATTTTTTTTCTTCACTTAACTTTAAAAAACACAAAATGCACGTAATAACACAAACCAAAATGCACAAGCAAATCGCAAATATTTACCATTTTCCAGAACGCAGTTATTTGATTGATTTAATATAAAAAGCAGCAAACTCCACCATTCCTCCACCCCGACTCTCCAACATGTATAGTTCTATAATTAAATTTTCACTTGAACTTGATACTGAACCAACGAATTTTAAACTATAAACTTCTTTGTAAAGTTTTCGTTCGGTTTGGATGAATGGTGGACTTTGGTGCTTTTGATATTAGACTCCTGAAATAATATCCTTCAATTTGACAAGAGTTTGACAAATCTTAAGGCTAAATTCTTGAGTCGAGTTCATACGCGTCTGCGTCCTCATACGCAGCGGGCGTCGTTCATAGTCTCGTCACTCCAATATATATAAACCCATCCATAATTAACTTAAAAAATATTATTTTTTAGTGAAAAAAAAAATGGATTGTATGGACGTCATCTGCTTTTTTTGTCATCGTCTGTCGAAATCTTCGCTGATTCGTTGTACAGACTATAGCGTTTAAAATTTACAATTCCCCAAAAATTTTCAATTTTTCCATAAAATTTGTTTTTAAAACGATAAGTAAATTTCTTATGTTTTATTTCAGGGCATGGAAGGTGGACTAGAGAAAATCCAGACACTGGAAGACTCTCTGGTCCGTACAAGAGATGAAAAAGAAGAAGTAACAAAACGCCAAGCTCCAGTATTTACAGTGCCTCTATCCAACATCGATAGTCTTCGTGAAGGCGAAAACGCCCACTTCGAAGCCAGACTTATTCCTACCGACGACCCTAAACTTAAAGTCGAATGGTTCTGGAACGGAAAACCACTCCGTACTGGTTCACGATTCCGTACTTTCTGCGATTTTGGTTTCGTTATCCTTGAAATATCTCCAGTTTATCCAGAAGACTCTGGCGAATACTCTTGCAGAGCTTTTAACGAGTATGGGGAAGCCGTAACCACAGCTTCCATGAAAGTTTCTGGTAAACGTAGTATCATCTTGGAATCTCAACTTCCCAAAGGAATGGAAGGAACTATTGACAAAATCGCCGAACTAGAAGGTTTAGGACTTGCACCTACTCAACCATCCCCTGAAGAAGACTCTGGTAAACCACCAGAATTTATAACAACACCATCTGACTTAATCTTAAACGAAAACTCACTGGCACACTTTGAATGCCGTTTGACACCTATTAACGACCCGAGTATGAGGGTAGAATGGTTCCACAATGGAAAGGCTTTATGGGCTGGATCTAGAATCAAAACAATCAACGACTTTGGCTTTGTAATTCTTGAGGTAGCTGGTATCTATCAACGAGATTCTGGCTTGTATACTTGCAAGGCAACCAACAGACATGGTGAAGCTTCAGTATCTTGCAAACTCGAGGTAAAAGGAAGACAAGGAATTATTGTTGAGCCTCAGTTACCATCTAACTTCCGTTCGGGAACTGAAAGTATTCAGAAACTCGAAGAAGAATTGTATAAAAGAGACGAGATTCAGGAAGCTTCAGAAACACCTCATCCACCCAAGTTTATTGTTGAAATTAAAGATAACGTTGATGTTCCTGAAGGTGGGCCAATTCATTTTGACTGTCGCGTAGAACCAAAGAACGATTCTTCGATGGTTATAGAATGGTTCCACAATGGAAAACCATTTGCCACTGGTTCTCGTGTACATCAAATCAACGACTTCGGATTTATTTCTCTGGATATCGACTATTCATATACCAGAGATGCCGGTGAATATATTTGCCGAGCTACCAACAAATGGGGATCGGCAATAACTAAAGCTTCAGTGACCACAAAAACTAAACGTACCATCGATTTTGAAAGCCAACTTCCACCTGGAATGAATGCAGACAAACTAAAAGATTTAGAAAAAGGTCCAGTTTCTGTGGCACCTCAGGAGGACAAGACTTTTGGTCCTCCCAAGTTTGTGACCCACATCCAGTCTGTTACAGTCGAGGAATCTGAATCTATTAGATTCGAATGCAGAGTCGAACCAAAAGACGATCCAAAGTTGAGAATTGAGTGGTATAGGAACGGTAAATTATTACCAGCTGGACATCGTTATAGAACTGTATACGATCTTGGATTTGTATCCTTGGATATATTGAATGTTTATTCTGAAGATTCCGGAGAATATGTTTGTAGGGCCGTTAACGATCACGGGGAGGACTTTACCAAAGCTCACGTGAGCTGTAAGAAGCTTCCTAATATCATTCTGCAAAACCAAGTTCCAAAGGGCATGAAGAAATCCGAGACTTTGATGCAAATGGAGGCTGCGATCAAGAAATACACATCTGAGGTGTATTTAACTGAAGACGACTTATATGACGTGGATAAGAAACAACCTCCTCGATTTGTGACGCAGATTTTAGATCAAAACGAGCTTGTTGAGCGTCAGACAACGAAATTCGAGTGTCAACTTGCACCGGTTGGTGATCCAAACATGAAAGTGGAGTGGTTCCTCAATGGAAAACCTTTACCACATAGTAAGTAAAACAGATTTATGTACTGTTGTTTTTAAAACTATTTATCACCCTCCATACTAAAATTCATTATATTACTTTATACATATACAGGGTAGTCCGAATTGTATTTGGGAAACTTCATTCATAACGCGTTCACGTTCATAACGATTTGACTCGAAATTATTCGTAAAAAAATACTTTTTCCAAATATGCTAATGAGCCCCCCTCGTTCTATTTGAAAAATATTGAGTTATGATTAAAACTACGATTTGAGCATCTTTTGGCCGGTCAGGAAATGTCATTTGATAATTAAATCTATTTTCTAGGGTTCTTTCATTAAAAGTTAGTGGTTTTAACACCATCCATAGCTATCTAGAGATTGAAATATAAAATACTATTTTTTCAAGCGAAAATGTCAAATGTTGATGTCTGATATGTCATTCTATTCAGAATGTAATTTTCTACTAAATGAAGTAAAAAAATAACGAGCTTACCACACAGCCATGGCACTCAAGATTGACATTTAAAATACTATTTTATTCAAGCAAAGATGTCAAAAGTTGACATTTGATATTTCACTTTATTTTGAATGTAATTTTCTATCAAAATAATGTAAAAATATACCGAATGTACCATTTAAAAATCGAAAGTTAAATTCATTTCCGTTGAAACCGGAAGTGACCAAACGTGACTACGTCAAAAAAAGTAATCTTGATTTAGGTCATATACTCACATACCAAATCTCGTTTTTATTTGAAAAAAAAATAAGAAAATTATAGGGGTGAGCCAGTTTTGAAAAACACCCGGTATACGGACTTCAACATTCTTTAAATCGGTAAGGTTATTTATTGAATAGTAAAATGTTATTAGCCAATGTAGATAAAGCAGACTCTAAATTTAGAATCCAACAACGTAGAGATGCAAATTGACGAATATTATTAACATAAACGCTTCAAAGACTTAATATTCAAAGGCTAAATTTCACACAAATTAAATTAACAACACTGCAAATCCTTTCAAAATCATCAATAATTTAATCTTACGTGATAATAACTCTGTGCCTCTTTTTTTTCTAGAAAATAGATTTACGCCGATCTACGATTTCGGCTACGTAGCCATGAATTTCGGTTGGGTCTACCCGGAAGACAGCGGAGAGTACGTTTGTAGAGCGACGAACTTGTACGGCATGGACGAAACAAGAGCTGTCATCAAGGTGGCTGGTAAACCTGGAATTATCTATGAGTCCCAATTGCCTAAAGGAATGAAGAGTATCGAGAAAATCAGAGAACTCGAAGCAACTTGGCAAACGTAATTATTGAGTTATTTTATTTTTCTTCAAAGATTTTTAATAAATTTTAACGATTTTTCCTCTTATAAAAATTTAATAGTTAAGCTTCATTCAGAACATCGAAATTAGTGCAATAAAATAGTTGTTTCAATTATACTTTATACTTTTTAGTTTACGATCATTCGCAAGCTGATCACAGTGTCTAAAAATACAATTAAAATTAAGAGAATATCCTAGCAACAACTTGGCGGTAGTTAGTTGAATCCATAGAGAAAGCCTAATAAATTTTTAGCTTATAAAACAATAAACTTTTTATTTCTAACCACAATTTCCCTAGACGCTTGATAATCAAAGGCATAAGTATAATTTAGTGGAACAGGTTGAAAGGTTGTTAACTTTTTCTATTAATTGAAAATTACTACCACTAATAATTTTGACGTTCTAAATACTTACATTTAAATTAGAGGAACGAACTTCTGCGTTAATTAAAACCACTAATTTACTCCACTAATTTTGAAGTTCTAAATGAGGCTTAAAGGAAAAAAATTAAAAGGAAAGTATTTTTTTAAGATTCTTTTAAAACTTTTTTCCTACACATACGTAAAGGTGGTGAATTAAAATATCTTATTTGACTGACGGTTTAAATTTTGAATTTTTCCACTCCTTTCAAATATGGAATCGTCAAGAGAGAACATCTTTGTCAGCCTTTTATAACGCTAGTGCCAGTACCAGTTCTGGAATTATGACCTTCTCAAATCTATTGTGGTCCTCTTCTGATCCTTAGGTTACATTCTCCAGTCCTATTATTTTTAAAAAGTCTAGCAATTTGGTTAGGAGACTTGTACCCTCCATATAGCTCTCTATCATGGACTATCAATGGCCTAACATTGCATATTTATAGAGAACATCACATTCTCCAGGCTGCCGCACCGATATACAATGTGTTCTGTTGTTTCTTCTTCAGATTGACAAAACCTGCATAATGCACATGGCTTTGTTTGTCAATCTCATTAGCTTTAGAGGCCTATTCAGCGTACAATGCCCTATTAGAAGACCTACTGCAGTTTTGACTGTCTTTGCGTATCAGGTGTGCCGTAATATTTTTTGTTTCTGCGAATGTTCTATGAACTTTTTTACCTGTCTCTTATACCTGTCTCTCTCATTACCCAAAATTTAAGACAATGTCAGTCCAAGTATACATTTACATTTTTTTCGTTACAGTTTCTATGTAGTAGAAAAGAATATTATCATTCTGTTATTGAATCATTGAAAATACGTTTGTATTATGTCTAGTGCCCCTGAACAAGTTGAAGATGAAACCAAACCAAGATCAGCACCGGTATTTGTGAGCAGACCAGAACCAGTAACCGTAGAAGAAGGCGAATGGGCAAGATTCTGTTGCAGAGTCACTGGACATCCACGTCCAAGAGTACGTTTATCTTCCATCAAAAAAATAACATTATCCTAATATAATTTCTTTATAGGTTATGTGGCTTATCAACGGCCACACCGTGGTGAACGGTGCGCGCTACAGACTAACTTACGACGGAATGTACCATCTGGATATACCAAAAACCCGTCAATACGATACAGGAAAGGTTGAAGTGATCGCAAGAAGTTCCGTGGGTGAGGCCATAGCGGAAACTGAATTGAAAATCATACCAAGACACGACGATTATAGAGGAGTACTCAAAAACTCTCCGAGACGTAAGTTTAGAACACTTTACCAACACCATCGTTACTACATTTTTACCCGTTATGATGATTTACAGAGAGATTTTTGACTTTAAAAAGAGGTTTAATAATAATAGGTTTTCTATAAATCATCAAAATACGTATTTACTTTCGAATCATACTAAAGATACCTTACACAATGCACAAATTTTGACGAGCTGGCACACTTAAAACTTGCTCTAATACTCACTCAACTATTCCATATTTTACCACATAAAAATCTACATCCTTTCTTTCCCGATTCCTCTGTTGAAGTTGTTGACTGGATCAATTGAATCCTTAAATTATCCCGAATTTGAATTTATCCCGAATATGCTTCGAGGCAATTTCATCTACGGATGTATTCATGCTTTCTGCACAATGGGAGTTTGTTCAAACAGGTATGCTATTTTATAATTTATATGTCGTAGGTACTGCATGCTTAAATGCTTTTTATATTAGTGTCAATATTAAGCAGACCACATTTATTTAAAATAAATATACTATATATAAATAATTCTTCCGCAGGCTCTACGGCTAATACTTTCCAACATACAGCCGAGAGCTAGTCTTAGTGGAACACGATTTACAGTTCCATGTGTTCCATTTTCGTGTGTTTTGTGGGGTTTCTCGTTTATTACCAGAGATACAAAAATCCGGTTTTACATTAGTGTTCTATTTTTTATGAAACTAAAGATTGTACACACAGATTTGTCCTTTTAGTTCCTGAAATTCAGGGCGAATTTTAAAATGTTCCATTTTTTGACCCCCTTCGTATCTCGGTTATATATCTTATAACTTAAAAGTTGAAAACTGAGTCCCATAAAGTTTTTCACATAGAATGCAGTGGTGTAACTATATCTGTCCGCTTGGAGATGTCATTTTCGTAATATGACCCAAATTTATGTTTTTTTTAAATGGGATACTCTGTGTATTATTTTTTATTTTATTCGCCTTGTTATGAGCTTTCTAAAAATTATACTCTATACTTATTCTCATAAACAAGAGAAAAAATACATTATTTAACATTTTAACATAGGCGGCCAGTTTAAATTAGGTAATTAGGTAATCAAAACAAGGAAAGTTTTTATTCGACTTCAAATTTTTGGTTATTGGCTGATTCACGCTAGTTTCCATGTGTAGAATTAGTTTATTAAGATAACACAATGGAAAGCTAAATTAATTGGTTAAATTAAAAATAATAAAAATATTCAACATTCTCTCGTTGGTTAAACAAAGTAAATAAAATATATTTTTTTAATTGTTTAATATGAAAATCGATTAGTCCTGCATAATATTGCACACTTAATTGTTTTACCGTGCTATTGTGTATCGTATATTGCTCTTTGTAGTACCGTGTCCGATTTTTGCCCCTCAAAACACCCACCTTTCAAAAAATATTCTGTTTCGTCTTTAGCTTGGTACGATCTAGAACTAAGTCAGTACCAGAAAGAGCGCCAAGAAACCGAGTTAGAGAAAGTTTTCGACGAACGCAACACTACTCTCCACGAAGCTGGATTGAACGTTAGTGGAGTCCACGTTCAGCCGAAAGAATTCGTCGAACCCGAGACAGAATGGCAGAAAACCGTCAAATCGAAGAAAGGAGAAGGGTACTACAATAAATTGCAGGAACTGGAAAACGAGCAGGTCAGCAAAGAGATCAGACTTAGAGATTCTTCGCATCAGTTCTCTATTCCTGGTGAGAAGATCGTGAGCAGTTCCGTGGCAAGAGGAATGGCACAACAGTACCAAGAGAACTTGTAAGTATCATGGAAAAGGCATGGTAAATTGCTATAATATATACAGGGTGTTTCAATATCAGGTGGACATCGAAATACTACATATTTTTGAAATCAAACTAAATTCATTGGACACAATTTACCTCTATACCTCTATAAGTGCTTCGTTTCTCCATTAGAGGGTATCAATCTTATTGTCAAAGATCATTTCTGATACTAACAACACTCTTATTTTCGCCAACTAGATTATTAGCGTATATTATATATTTTTTATATTTTAAATATAACAAATGTTCATTATTTATTCTGCATTTAATAAAATTATAATATACAGAGTGTTCCATTTAAAAAAATGAAGTAAAAATATTTTATATTTTAGAAAGTTTGGCGTTGAATTTTGAACACCCCGTATGATTTAATACGATATTTCTAGCAAAGTAACTAAATACCAACTACAGTAAATGTCTAGTATAATTTGCATTTTAAATCAAATAATATCAAAACTTAATATCTTTAGGATTATTTAAAGTGATCAGAAAGAAAGCCAAAAATGCGATAATATACAGGGTGTTCTATATAAAAAAAAATCATCTCGATCTACCATACTATTTTGAGCCACCTTGTAGAAGTTAAAATATTTTCCTGAAATACATCCTAGTACATACTTTAGATGTGCAAAGAAAATTCCTAAGTTTTTATATTATAGGAGCTATAGATGTCTGACGCACTTCATTGCAGTACACTATACAGGGTGTCCCAGAAATAAGTGCAAATATTTTAACTGGTAGTATAGTTCAACCCCAGAAACACGCCTATGAGTTTTTTTTTGCAAAAAAAAATGTTGAAAATTTAAAATTTTTCTTGACATTTTCCGGGAAATTTGAAAAAACTTTTTAGTGCCACTTGTTTATTCACCTGAGATTTCCCTACGGTGTATCTAAACCTTGCAGTGTTGCAACCTCCTATGTTATCCACATTGTCTATCTAAACCTTGCAGTGTTGCAACCTCCTATGTTATCCACATTCTACATAGTTCGGCGGAATATAGTTCTATATTTATAAATTCATAGACAAATTTCTACTCAAAAAATTAGGAATGTTAAATTTAATCTTTTATCGGTGCTCATTATTAATAATTATAGAAAAAAAAACACACTATATATTTTTAGTACTTACCCTTTCAATGAAAACTTAACAAAAACCACCGAAAATTAACTAAAACATTACGTTTATGACGTTTACGAAAATCTTTGTTATGCTGCAAAATAACTTTATTTTGGAATAAATTTAATAAAATGATTCATATTATTCAGAATCAGGTCACAAAAAGAAATTCCTAAAATGTTTATCGTAATTTAGAATTCAATTCAAGAAATTTAGAAAACAGCCCAACGAATAATCGATTCATTTTTGTTTTGTTTATTTTCTTTCATGTTTCTCTGTTTTATTTGAACCACTGTTTTACAAAACACTTTGAAAAGCGCACATTACTTTGAATACCTTTCTGAATGAATAAATGTTGAGAATTATTGTCTCTTATCGCCACTTTACGAACTACTTTCAATCTAAGAAAATACATGTTTCACTCAACAATTATTGACAACGTATTTTGTTTTTTCGCTATTTTTTCGATGTATTTCGACAATTCCATCGACAGTCTAACCGTCAGCCAAGAACTGCCGCGTGTGAACTGGTCCTTTGAGTAGCCGTCGTGGCGGGCTTGCGTCAGGCGACGATGTTAAGCTACGTTGCCGTAGTTACAACAATTTCAAATTCAAGACATTCGAAGCAATCAAATTCGTATTAAATTTTAAAAATAAAACAGAGAAACATGAAAGGAAATAAACAAAACAAAAATGAATTGATTATTCGTCGGGCTGTTTTCGATGTATCGAATTCTGAATTACGATAAAAATTTAAAAAATTTCTTTTTTGTGACCTTATCAATAACCAATTCATTTGTGTTTTGTTTGTTTCCTTTCATGTTTTTCTGTTTTATTTTTAAAATTTAATAAGAATTTGATTGCTTCGAGTGTCTTGAATTTGAAATTGTTGAAACTACGGCAACCTCGCATGACGCAAGCTCGACACGGCGGCGCGACAAAGGAGCAGTTACCAGTGATGCGCCGCTCTCTTGGCCGACGGCCGACGCGACGTTTGGGCTGTCGATGGAATTGTTGAAATACATAGAAAAAATAGCGAAAAAACAAAATACGTATTTAAAATTGTTGAGTGAAACATGTATTTTCTTAGATTGAAAGTAGTTCGGAAAGTGGCGGTAAGAGACAATAATTCTCAACATTTATTCATTCAGAAAGGTATTCATAGTAATGTGTGCTTTTCAAGGTGTTTTGTAAATCAGTGGTTCAAATTGTGATGAGGCCTATATGAAAATAATGTGTTAAAAACGGGGATTGTTATTTTAGTAGTTATTATAATAGCATGTACAAGTAAAGCAGCACAATGAAGTGTATTTTAGTTAAGTGTATATCGAAAAAGAGAACTGTCACAGTTACATCGATCTGTCATAAGTATCTTTTTTAATGTTGGGTAAGTTTTTTAATTTAACTTTTTTAACACATTTTTTAACACATTATTAAACATTTAACTTTTAATTTATTTTATGTAATAATATCACAATCTTAAAAATGTAATGCATCTCTGCAAACTCCTCAGGTGTTGTGATTTTATGACTTTTAACATATACTTTCTTGTCCCTATGGCAACACAGTGCGACGAATTAACTGAAATCCGGGCTTGATCCGGGTAATTGGATGTAGTTGGCGATATCTGCCGGCGGTTCCCAAAATGCTGCGATTTTTTTTTAAATTTTCAAAGTTAAATAACTCGGTTATTTTCAATTTATTTTAAAAATGGTAAAGAGAAAATATGTTTATTTTGACCAGATCTACCACCCCTTAAAATATCTGCACTCATTTCTGGGACATCCTGTATATTTAGCGTTCTTTTAAATATATCACTAAATAAATTTTATTTTAATTTTGCAGGGAACAAGTACCAGAAAGGCCACAACTCCAACATATTCCTAGACTACCCAAGGCGGAGCCACCTAAAGTAACACCTCACAAAGACCAAGTAACCTTAAGAAAAACCGACAAGTCCAAAGAAGAACTCCAAACTGAATACGAAGTTGACACCAAAAAGGGAGCCTATCCACCAGGACCTACAGAATCTGGAGTCCATGGCAGAGAAGTTTACGTTACCAAACAAAAACAAACCCAAAAAGAGCGCCAGGGAGACCTCGAAATCACCAGAAATATCACAGCCACCGAAACCACAGATGTAGAACACAAAGCCAAGACTCAAGAACGTGTTGTTCAAGGCCAAGTATTACCTAGTAATCCACCAGTTTTTACCAAGAAGATTCAACCTTGTAGAGCTTTCGAAAATGATTCGGCTAGGTTTGAAGTCGAGTTTGATGGTGATCCGTTACCTAAAGTCACGTGGTTCAGAGAAGATTTCCCTATTACCAGTTCACCGGACTTGAAGATCTACACTTTCAGTACAAAATCCATCCTGGTACTTAGACAAGTGTTCATGGAAGATTCCGGAGTGTTTAGTGTTGTAGCTGAAAACCGTGGAGGATCTGCCAAATGCAGTGCAAACTTGGTTGTCCAAGAACGACGTAGGCAGGGTCGTGGAGGTGTTGTTCCACCCAACTTTGCCAATACTATCCAATCTGTATCATCAAATGTTGGTCAACTTATCAGGTTTGATGCCAGAATCAACGGTACTAAACCCATTGACGTTTACTGGTTGAAGAACGGAAAGAAGATTATTCCTGATATTAGATACAAGACTTTGGAAGAAGATGATTTATATACTCTCCTTATCATTGAGCTGGTTCCAGAAGATAGTGGTAAATACGAGTGTGTTGCCATCAACCAAGGAGGTGAAGCAAGATGCGAAGCCGACTGTACTGTTTTAACGCCTTCAGGACCTCAGAGACCCGCAAAACCAACAACACCTGGAACAGAAAAAGCTCCTACATTAGTTGAACCCATTCGTGACCAAACTATTCGTGAAGGACAAGCTGTTGCCTTCAGATGTAAAATAGTAGGAAAACCCACACCTACAATCAAGTGGCTCAAAGCAGACAAAGTCATCAAACCATCCAAATACTTCCAAATGCTGAAAGAAGGTGATTTTTGCATACTTAAGATCTCCGAAGCGTTCCCTGAAGATGAAGGTGTCTACAAATGCGTAGCTGAGAACGCGGCAGGTTCCATAACTTCTCAAGCTAAGTTGAGGGTGTTGGCTCCAGAAACGCAAGAGGTGGCTCCGTCTTTGACTCCGATGAAGGACGTCATTGTACCAGAAGGTAGTCCGGCCCAGTTCAAGACCACCATTTCTGGCAAACCGAAGCCCACGATTCAGTGGCTGAGAGAAGGCTTCCTTATACCGGAATCGCCAGATTTTCAGGTTAGTTTCGCTATTTTTATAATTAGTTAATAGTTAAAGAGGCAAGTTAAGCCTCATGTCCACATGCAAGTAATTTTGCTTAGGTACCTAATACATTTTTCTTTTACATCGAATTGGGAAAATTTACAGTACAGTGTAGATACTAACAGCAAGTATGTTTTACAAGTTACTTGCGAGTGGATAGGAGACTTTTAGAGAATTATTCTTCGGATCAGTCTATATGTTACAGTGAAAGTCGGAAATCCAGTAATTATTGACATTCACTAGGAAATCTTAGCAATTACGCATTGGATATGTCTTATTTAAAAAAATATCAACGTTTACTAGTAATTGTTAGATGTCGATAACACTTTACTTCAACGGTGAAATTAAAGTCAGTTGAAAACTTTGATTGCATATACAATTAGCATGAGGTAAAGTCTGTCATTGGCATTGGTCTGGTATTCAAAAAAATGACAGAAAATACAATTTACAAGTAAATTAAAATGACAGGCATAACTGTCACTGTTATGAACTCTCTTGTTGGGCAGATATAAGGCTCACGTCATCATAACAAAATAAAGACAAAAGACGAATTTCACATCCAGACAAAAACATTATTCATATCCAGGAGTGCACGAAAAACGAAAGATCTGACCAGATAGGTACTTTTATAACATAGTAACGATTAAAATATTGAACAAAGTTAAGTTGTTTTTACGGTTAGATTTGATTTCCTGAACATGTCCGTGTAACTTCGGACGTATGAAAGCCCTATATTTATTCTTAGTTTTCATAATGTCTACAACATTTACTTAACAACTTTATCTTTAATTCCAGATGATCCAAGAAGGAAACAATGCCATCTTACTGATAGCCACCACCTACGAGGAAGACTCAGGCACATTCAGTTGTCGCGCTACGTCATCAGCTGGATCCGTCGAACAGTCGGCCAAGCTTATCATCAAAAGTAAGAAATAAATTCATAGTCCAGCTTTTTTTGGATTGTTTCTACATATGGGAGGTGCTGTTTCTAATACATAATATTACCCCAGTATTAATTACCCATTTTAATAGTTTTTTTCGCTTTCATTAAATATTTAGAAAAAAACACATAAAAATGTGCTACTTTTAACATTTTTTTCTCAAATCACTGGAAAAAAAACTAAAACAGCAGCTCCCAATGACTTTTTATGGTGGTGGGAAAATGAACTTTGTAAAAAAATGTTATATTATTTATTATGTTGTAAGGTTCCAAGTGATTTATATTAATTTTAGGAATGAAACGAAGCTTTTGGCACTAAACTTATTGCTGAATAGCTTTCCCCTTTCACTATTATTTATTTATTTGTATGTCACCATGTATATTATTTGATTATTGCAGTAAATATTTGTTTAATAAATCGCTATACATAAAAACCAATTTGAGTTTCAAGTTATACATTATACATTGAACTGATATTCAAAATAACACAACTGCCTACGAATAATGGTAATGGTTGTTTATAACATACCAGTCGTCTTACTCTGTATATAAATATACATTATCTTGATTTAGTTAAGGTATCTTGGCTTGAAATTGATGTAAAAATTGGCATAAACAAATTTTATGTTATCAACGCAGTGCATTGTTAAATTCAGCTAACGGTTATAAAAAATCCATGGCGTTGTTTAAAAGAATTCTTTCTTTTTCTTCTTTGTTCTTTTTTTATTTTTCTTGCTTTCTTCTAATTTTCTTGTGTTGGGGAGATGATAAAAAATTTTCATTGATTATACTTAACAACTTTAATTAAAGGAAGGAAATATTTTGGCAAATATTTTTTTAACTTTTTTCATATGAAGGTTTTAAAACCAGTAATCAAATTTCAAATAAAACATTATTTATTACATATAAGGAATAAGGTTCAATCGATATAATGAAACCCCATATTTGACTTTTATTTCATACATTTGAATTGGATTTGAAATTTTGTGGATTTGATGTGCTTTTTTGAGCATATTTTAAGTTACTTATAATTTATTCTAAATTGGTTTTGTTAGAGGTAGTAAATCTAGAAGGATATTGTGGTCGGAACTTCCAATTAAGAGTGACATTATGGCGAATTCCAGAAAAATATTATAAAATAGTTCTGCGGTGTGCTAAATCGAGATAATATAATAATAAGAAAATAATTTTCACTCATACCAAGTAAATATACAGGGTGTCTCAAAAATAAGTGCAAATATTTTAAGGGGTGGTAGATCTCCATAAAAGAAACATATTTTCTCTTTATCGTTTTTCAAATAAATCCAAAATAACGGAGTTATTTTCCTTTGAAAATTTCCAGAAAAATGATTTTTTGCTCAAATTTTGAGAACCACTGGATCTTTTCTGGATTTTCTTTCTTGTAAATTTAATCTACTACCTATGTTGCCATATTATCAAGAAATCATGTTTTTTCACTAAAAACTAAAAAAAACTCCAATTTTTTTTGGCGATATTTTTTGGCTTCATAAGCGTGTTTCTGGGGTTGAACTATACTAACAACAGTTAACTATACTAACCAACAGTTAAAATACTTGCACTTATTTCTGGGACACCTTGTATAATACACTTTGCTGTGTAGTAAAGCAATCAATTATGAAATTTACTTCGAATTAACTAATAAAATTATATATCTTTTCTCGCATTTTCGCTTTTATTTAGAACTTTTTAAAAATAATTAGGATATGTCAATTTGGCTTGGGTATTTCAGTAGCGTCTCTCATATTTCGCGTCATCTGATATTTTTGTTATTAAATAAATATTATAACTTACCTATTTTTATTAAAATACATTTTTTAGCAATTTTAATAACTAATAACATTTATTGACATATTGACAACGTAAAACAAAACCAACAAATTATTGAGTTTACATGTTTTTACATGTTTTAAATAAACTTAGAACGGCACTGACGAACCGGAATTTAAGCCAGCCATATTAACACCCCATCACGCGCTCTACCTAGTTTTATTGATTTGCTTCTTCTTTAATCTTTTAATTCAAAGGTTTAAACCATAGCGTCAGCAAACACAATGATGTATGTTATAACGAAGAAAAGTTACGTGAAAAGAACTATACTATTTTAAAAGAAGTTTGGTTTGTTAAAATTGTTATAAAGTCAAATATAAATTCAAAAGAGGAATATTATAAATAAATAACAGAAAAATGTTTTTGAAACAAATTGTATAATAAAAAACTTAATAAAAACTTTTTAAAAAAAATATTTTTTAAGACAATAAGTATATTATTGTGCAACGTGTCAAAAACAATACATTTTTCAAAATTATTGACATTCCATTCTGACGTGTTTATCATCGAGTCCAGACCAGAACTGGCTAATATAATATCTTGGCACGAAAACATACGAAACATATGTTCCACTTTTCATTGTTTTTCTGTTATTTCATAAATGAGTAATAATATCACAAAATATCCTGACTAAGTAGCTCAAGGAACCCTTGCCAAAAAAGCCAATTACAATATTTTTTTTCAGAGAAAGCAGTTGTGTTGTTTTGAATTCTGAAAAATATAAACCTGTCCCCAATTACTTATATTACTTTTAAACTTAAAAACTTCACACATCTGTGAAAAGAAAAATTACAGGTGCATAAACATCAATTAAAGAAATTTGTTTAAACAAGCAGCAAGAAAAAAATACATAAATTTGAGATAATAACACGCGCAGCCTGATGCCAAAATCAAAAGATAAAACGCGGGCAAAACTTTAAAATAACTTTTAAATACACTTGGGTGTCGTGTGCACATTGCTCCCGAACTATTTTAAACTTTGTGTAATATTACGTTACGGTCTATATTAGGACCGGACCTCCTCGTAGAATAAATCCACATTAGGCCGTGTGCAAAGCAGATGTGCACAACAGGCACTTTATTTATTTAGACTTTATTATTCTTAATTAAATTTGTGAGGGAAATGGAATAAAAGAGGTTTAATAAAACTCTCGGCAAAATTAATGATGTGTTTTATTTAAATCAATAAATAATTTGACAGGATTAGTGTGGTCTATGATTTTACTATAGACGTTGTAGTAAAATTGTTACTCCTACATGCTCTATTTTGGAGTATTTCCAAAATTGACTCGTAAAACATCGATCATTACACCCTTGTCACAATTTATATTAAAAAATTGAATTTTAGACAGAGCGACATGTTTATTTACATACATTTGCTAGTTTTTACTTATAACAATCAATCAATATAGTCGAATTACAAATTACAGAAAATATAAAGCTTAAAGCTTCATTCAGAACCTCAAGATTACTGGAATAAATTAGTGGTTTCAATTATACTTTATACTTAAGAGTTTACGATCATTCACAATGTGAAATAAAAATACAATTAAAAGTAATAGAATATCCTAGCAACAGGTTGCGGTAGTCAGTTGTATCCATAGAGAAAGCTAAAATGATATTACTCGCAAATTTTGAAGTATAATTAGAAAAAAAGTTAAAAGTTAACAAACTAATTGAAAATTACCACCACTAATTTTGACGTTCGGAATGGTTACATTTAAATTAGAGGAACAAACTAAGTTTGTCAAACTTCTACGGGAATTAAAACCGCTAATTTGTTTCACTAATTTCGTGGTTCTGAATGAAGCTTAAAGATTACCACAATATAATTTTTATGTTTATTTACTTATATACCGGCTACTTTTTAATTTATAATTATAATAACTCATATCACTTGGAACTTTACAATATTTTTTCAAGTAGGTTTAAGGTCTATTCTGTTCAAAACATGCCACGTTGAATGTTTTTTTAAGTAAAATATTAACTCAAAATAAAAATTAAGAAAAACACATTCAACGCGGCAAGTTTCATACATTTTCGCACAACACTTCACTAATTTTCGTTATAATTCACTGTACAAACTCCCGAAAGATTCACTTAAACTGCACTTTTTCTATTCACTTCTCTTTCTTAAAAGTTAACACGCGTATGAACTTCATTGCGGTTCGAAATGTAATGAACACATTGCCTTAGTCACTCGCTGGCTACCTAGAGGTGGGGTGTGACGTCACAGCAATGTCGAGAAACCCCGAAAACTATGCGTGAGTTCAGGTGACTACTAACATGACTCAATACGCACCGAAATAGATTAAACTGCCTTAGAGCTTAAAATAGAACAGCGTTCTTTGTTTTTCGTGAGTCGATGGTGACAGATGTTGATGGAAAAAAAGGAGCTCTGTATGGGGTGTTCTGAAATAGAATAAAAGATAAATTAGCCTTACTTTTGATAAATATTTAAAACTATTTCGATTTGTTTTTCTACGAGGCATTTTAAATTGAGATTTATTATTTTTTATTTATTAAAATTATATGAGAGATTTATTTATTATAATTATATATGAGACAGATAACTAATAACTATACTTTCCGATACACTTATTTTAAGAAGTTTTTGATCATTTAGATAAAAGTTTGAAATTTAAATTTAGGCAGAATCGTAATAGTTTTTTTATAATAAAAAAACATTGGTTAACACAATGTAATGTTTTATACCAAATTTAGTTTCAATATTTCCTGTGGTTCAAATACTGTCAAAAATAATCTAGAATATAAATTATGCATTTTCCCACCAATAATATGATTTGTTGTGTATTTTACAAACCTAGTGCTGCAATGACATGGCATTGAAACATTGAAATAAAAAATAATATTTTTTAAGTTATAAATAAAACTGATTTAAACAAAGAAAGGTTTCTAAGTACAGTACACTTTAAAGTTTAACTTTCTTTAACACCATCAAAACCATTTAAAAATAATCAATTGCCACCATGCAACACTAGTTGTAGTGATATTTTGTCTTAAAGGTAAACTGTGTATATTTTTTTACCAAATTTTATATATCATTTGAACCAGTATGGGTTACTTCAAAAGGTAGGTTTACTATACACAAGTAACCCAAATAAAAACTTCTAGGGCGTTCGGGAACATACCGAAAAACTGCTTCTACCGATGTCGGTTCAGAACAAGATACAAGTACACAATTGTCAAAACAACAATACGGACCGTCAGTATCCGGAGGTGTGGGCAAAACCACCCTCCAATTTGTACCAGGTTCCAAGGGTGGTCAGCCACTAGAACCCAACGATTTACCAACGGGAGACGAGAATCTTCCTTGGAGGCGCCCAGGAAAAGTTAGACCTCAAATGATAGATTTTCAAGAGCAACAACAAAGATTAAAACAGGTTCAGCCGTGGACCGAGGAGCCTATAGTACTAAAGAAAGCGAAAATTGAGCGTAAAGAACCCGTCAGGGAACACATCGAGGAGGTACATCTTAAACCTAGTGTACCTGTCCAAAAGGAAATCCCACACGCAACACTCGAAAGCGTAGACTTAAAACACGTTCCAGAAATACAAAAAATACCAGTAGTTCCACAAGAACCCGTAGTTACGCAATGGAAAAAGCCCATACACCATCCAGAAACTCTTGAAAAGCAAGATTCCGTCGAAATTGACATCGATACAGTCATAACCAAGAAACCTCAGCATATTATCAAAACTGCAGGTCCTCAGCCTCAACAAGCTAAAATAATCCCTTGGATCGACGAGAAAATCACTCTCAAATCAGCTCCAAAGGACCAAATTGCAAAACTGAAAGACATTCCGAAAGAAAGACTTGAAGAAGTTGTCCTCAAACAAGTAACATTAGAAGAGATTCAGGCACTAAAACTTGCTAAATTGGAACAGCCCAGACAGCCTGGAGAACCAGTTCCATGGACCGAAGAAGATATCGACCTTAAACCGACTCCACAAGAAAAGAAAGAAATCCCTAAAGAAAAGCTCGAGGAAGTTCATCTTAGACCTGTAGTTCTACCTGATTTAGAAGAATTAAAGTTGATTCCTTTGCGACTGCCTGGTGAGCCAGTACCTTGGACTGAAGAGGAAATCAGCCTGAAGCATACTCTTCCAGAGAAAAAGGAAATTCCTAAAGAAACCCTGGAAGAGGTAACACTAAAACCTGTTTCTAAAGTACCTGAAGGCTTTGAGGAAGGTCATGTACCTCATGTGGCTGAGCGAAAACCAGGCGAACTCGTACCTTGGACAGAGGAAGATATTAGTTTACGACATACTCAACCAGAGAGGAAGGAAATACCTAAACCAGTTTTGGAAGAGGTACCTCTAAAACCTGTGAGTAAAGTACGGGAACCTCTGGAAGAACACTTAGCACACATCGCTGAAAGAAAGCCAGGTGAACCAGTTCCTTGGATAGAGGAGGATATTAGTTTAAAACCTGCAGTTCCCGAAAAGAAAGTCATTCCTAAACCAAGACTTGAGGAAGTTGTTCTTAAACACTCTGACAAAGTACCCGCAGCTAAAGACATACTTCAGCAACCACATTTACAAGAACGAAAACCAGGTGAGCCTATTCCATGGACTGAAGAAGATATTAGTTTGAAACCTACAGTTCCGGAAAAGAAAGTTATTCCCAAACCCGAATTAGAAGACGTTGTCCTAAAACATACCGAAAAAGTACCACAAATTAAGGACGTAAGTCAACCTCAAGCAGTTGAAAGACTTCCTGGCGAACCTGTACCATGGACTGAAGAACCCATTAGTTTAAAACATACTGTTCCAGAAAAACACGTCATTCCAAAGGAACAACTAGAAGAAGTGTCTCTGAAACCGGTTCCTAAAGCACCTGCTGTAAAAGATGTTGAATTCCATCCTGATGTACTTGAAAGAAAACCGGAAGAACCTGTTCCATGGACTGAAGAAGATATTAGTCTCAAATATACCACAGTACAGAAGAAAGAAATTTCTAAAGAAACTTTACCAGTCGTAAAATTAAAATCGACATCAAAAGAAGAAATTATACAGGAAACTAAAGCCGGAGAAGCTGTTACCATAACAGAAAAACAAATAAAACAACAAGAGATATCTAAAGCTCATATTCAACATACTGAAGACTCAACTCTGTTGGGTGTGGAGGAACACAAAATCGAAACAACTGAAAAGAAAATTCAGATTAAAGAGTGGCAAAGAGGTGTAAAAGAGAAGGATTTATTACAACACGTAGAAGATCAAACAGTGTTAGATATAAAAGAGAAGACAGACGAAACTGTAGAGCAACAATTAACACCAAAACCTTGGAAACGAGGACCGAAGCTTATTGAAGAAAAGCCCAAAGAAGTTGAAAAGAAAGAAGAACCTATACCGTGGAATAAACAGGATATTTCGTTAAAGAAAACTACAATTCAAAGAAAAGATATTGCAAAAGAAAAAATCGAGTCTGTAGAATTAAAACCGACGGTACGTGTAGAACAAAAAACAGAAGAACAAATCACAGAAACAGTATCTAAAACTGCAGTTCAAGAAATTAAACATACCGAAGATAAAGCTTTACTTGGAATTCGTGAAAAGACTGAACAAATTACCACAGAATCTAAATTAGAAGTTAAAGGTTGGACAAGAGGAAGAAAGGATGAGGAAAAATTAGTGAAAGTTCCTCTCCAACATGTTGAAGATAGAGCAATATTAGATATTTCTCAACAAGAACAAGTTATCCAGGAGTCTAAGCCCGAGACAAGAACTTGGGCTAGAGGACCAAAACCTACAAAACCAGAAGAAGCCCAACCTGAAATTCCTAAAGCTCCTCTTCAACATGTTGAAGACACAGCAATTTTAAATATATCTCAACAAGAACAAGTTATTCAGGAGTCAAAGCCTGAGGCAAGAGCTTGGGCTAGAGGACCAAAACCAACAAAACCAGATGAAGTTCAACCTGAAATAACTAAAGCTCCTCTTCAACATGTTGAAGATAGGGCAATATTAGATTTGTCTCAACAAGAAAAAGTTACCCAGGAGTCCAAGTCTGAGACCAGAGCTTGGGCTAGAGGACCAAAACCAACTAAACCAGAAGAAGTTCCACTTGAAATTCTTAAAGCCCCTCTTCAACAAGTTGAAGATAAAACAATATTAGGCCTATCTCAAAAGGAAGAAATTACACAAGAATCAAAGCCTGAGACAAGAGCTTGGGCTAGAGGACCAAAACCAACAAAACCAGAGGAAGTTCCACCTGCTCAAGCTCCTCTGCAACACGTTGAAGATAAAACAGTATTAGACTTATCTCGAAAGGAAGAAATTACCCAAGAATCAAGGCCTGAAACAAGAGCTTGGGATAGAGGACCAAAACTATCCAAACCAGAGGAGGAAATTCAACCATCTCAAATTGCACCATCTCAAGTTGTAGATACCTCGTTATTAAAATTAGACCAGCAAACTTCTGAGGTAACGGAAACCAAATTAGAAGAACGATCTTGGAGAAGAGGCAAGAAACCTGTGATAGAACAGAAAGAATTACCGGAAAAAGATGAACAAATACCGTGGAATAAGCAGCCTATTAGCCTCAAGAAAACAACTCGAAAGGAGAAAGAAATTCCAAAAGAAAAAATTGAAGACGTAACCTTAAAACCTATAGCTAAAAAGGAAGAAGTTATTGAACGATTAGAAGAAAAACCAGAAGAGGAATTAGTACCAATTATCGAGCTACCCGGGGAAATCCACAAAACAAAACTTGTAGAGGAAGGCGTGGTTAAAGAAATTATTACTACAAAACGTCTTTTGAAAAAGAGAACTGGTAGTATTGAAGAAACTACTCATATTGTAACACTAGAAGAATCAGGACAATCTCCCCAGACAACTGTTGTAATTGAAGAGAAACCAATACTGAAGAAAGATATTGAACAACCTATATATGTCGTTGAAGAACTTCCTATTAAAGTCCAAGAAACAACAGAAATAATCTCAGGGAAACCCGTACGAACTGTTGAAAAGAAACGTGTAATTCAAACTAAGAAAGGCGATAAAAAAGAAGTTATTGAAATTATTTCCAAACAAAAACCAGGCGAAGTATCTCAAGATACTGTAAAGATTCACGAAAAGCCTTTAGACAAAGCTGAACATTATACTGAACCGAAATATCGCGTGGAGGAATTGCCAGTACAAATTCATGAAACTGTAACCATTGAAGGTGGAAAAATATCGAAACAAGTTATTAAAAAACGTACTATTCAGAAGACCAGAGATGGCAAACATGAAACTACTCAAATTATTACCAGAGAAGAACAAGATAAAGCACCCCATGTTACTGTAAGTACCGAAGAACAACCTTTAGAACCAGAATATGTACCTGAGTTAATTACTGCAGCTGAACTTCCTCTGCAAGTTACAGAAAGTACTGTAATCGTCGATGGAGTACCGAAAACTCAAATAACTAAAACTAGAATTATACGCAAACAGAAAGGCGATAAACAAGAAATCACTCAAATCGTAACCACAGAACAAGAAGACAAACAACCTGAGACGACAGTCACAGTTTTGGAAGACATTAAGAAAAAGAAGCCTGTAATTGAGGGAAAACCAGAGACTGTTCCTTGGACTCAAGAAGAAGTAAAACTTAAACCTGCGAAGCCACAGAAGAGTAAAGTTCCAGAAATAACACCTGAAGAAATCAAACTAAAGCCCTTTAAGGTTTCAGAAACACCTGAGGCTAAACAAGTGGTCATTGAAGAACTTCCTGAGCAAATCCAAATTTCTACAACAGTAGATAAAGGTGTTGTACAGAAGAAAGCAACCAAAACAAGGACAATTAAAAAACGTATTGATGACAAAGAAGAAACTACCCATATTGTAACTGTTATAGAAGAAGGCAAAGCACCTCTTACTACAGTTGTCATCGAAGAAGAAAATATACCGGCAGAAATAGTTGAACAGCCTATTTATATAGTCGAAGAGTTGCCTGAACAAATTAAAGAGAGTACTGTAGTAGAAAAAGGCATTACCAAGAAGAAAATTGAGAAGAAACGTATCTTTGAAACAAAGAAAGGAGACAAAAAGGAAATCACCGAGATAGTTACCACTCAAAAAGGATCTGAACAGCCTGAAACAATCGTTACTATAACCGAAAAACCACTACCAAAAGATGCAATTAAAACAGAACCGCAATTTGTTGTAGAAGAATTACCTGTACAAATTTACGAAACAACTACAATTGATGCAGGTAAAAGCATCAAGCAAGTGGTTAAAAAACGAACATTGCAGAAGGAAAAGGATGACAAAAAAGAAATTATTGAAATTATTACTCGTCAAGATCAAAAGAAGAAACCTGAAGTCACTGTAACAATTTCAGAGCAACCAGTCACCAAAGAAGAGTTAATAGAAGAACCTACACTTACCATTAAGGAACTTCCTGTCCAGATATACGAAACTATAGTAATTGATGAAGGTGTCCCTAAAAAGCAAATAGTTAAGAAGAGAGTAATAGAAAAACAAAAAGGTGATAAAAGGGAAAGGACTGAAATAGTTTCTATTGAACAGGAAGATAAACTACCCGAAACTAAGGTAACTGTAACTGAAGAATTGGTCGAACAGAAGAAACCACGCAGGAAAATCATTCCCGAGGATAAGAAAGAAATTCCTTGGATCGAACAAGTTCAACTTAAGAGAGCTAAACCACAAAAACAAGACATTCCTATAGAAAAACTTGAAGATGTTCGTCTACAACAAGTTCAGAAACCTGTCGAAAAAATAACAGAGCTTCCTGAACAAATTCAAGAGACTACCATTGTTGATAAGGGCATAACCAAGAAACAAGTGACCAAAAAACGAGTTATAACGAAACGCAGAGGTAGTAAAGAAGAAACTACTCAAATAGTAACAGTTGAGGAGGAAGGAAAAACTCCAGAAACTGTTGTTACGGTCGCTGAAGAGCAAATACCAGAAGAAGTATCCGAACAGCCCATATACGTTGTTGAAGAGTTACCACAACAAGTCCATGAATCTATTGTTATCGAAAAAGGAATACCTAAAAAACGCATCGAAAAGAAAAGAGTTATTAAAACTAGAAAGGGTTCGAAACAAGAAATTACTGAAATCGTAACGACGCAACAAGAAGGAAGGAAACCTGAAACTATGGTAAGCATTCAAGAAATAGAGGCACCAAAAGAAGAACTAGTTGAGCATCCAGAATTTATGGTCGAAGAACTTCCCGTGAGAATACAAGAAACTATTGTAATTGTGGATGGAAAGCCTAAGAAAAAGATCGAGAAAAGAAGAACACTTAAAAAGAAAAAAGACGATAAAGAGGAGACGACAGAAATTGTTGTAATTGAAGAAGAAGGTAAGAAACCTGAAACATTTGTTATAACTAAGGAAGATATTGTTACCGAGGAGGTTCCTAAAGAAGAAATAATTGAGTTACCTCAACAAACCCAAGAAATAATAGTTGAAGATAAAGGTATAGAGAAGAAACAGATTTTAAAGAAAAGAACAATCAAGAAAAAGAAAGGAGACAAAGCTGAGACCACCGAAATCTATACCCTCGAGATTGAAGGGCAAGAACCTGAATCTACAGTAGTTGTAACAGAAGAAAAACCAAGTGAAGTAGAAGAGAAACCCAAAAGAAAACTTTTACTTCAACCTACAGAGGAAATACCTTGGACTGAACAAGTAAGTCTGAAGAAGACACCAAAAGTCAAGAAACCCGAAGAAGAAAAACCAGAACAGGGTCATCTTAAGCCAGTTCAAAAGGAAATACTTGAAGAACCCATTACAGTTATAGAAGAACTGCCTGAAGTAATTCAACAACTTACCGTAATCGACAAAGGCGTGGAAAAGAAGCAAATAACAAAGAAAAGGATTATTAAAAAGAAAAAAGGAGACAAAGAAGAAACTACACAGATAACTACGATAGAGGAAGTAGGTAAAGCTCCTGTCACCACAGTAACAATTCAGGAAGAACAACTTACTGAAGATAAGGCACATGAACCACACTACGTTGTCCAAGAGCTTCCTGAAGAAGTATATGAAACAACTGTAATAGAACAAGGCATACCCAAACATAAAGTACAGAAGAAACGTGTTATTAAAACAAGAAAAGGAGGTAAACAAGAAACCACTGAAATTATTACAACAGAGCAAGAAGGAAAACAACCTGAAACTGTTATAACCGTCACAGAAATGGAAGCTCCTCTAGAAAGATTGCCTGAAACTTATGAAGTTTTAGAAGAACTGCCCGTAGAAATACAGGAAACTGTGGTAATTGAAGAAGGGGTTCCTAAGAAACGCGTCGAAAAAAGACGCACAATTAAAAAACGAAAAGACGATAAAGAACAAATTACCCAGATTGTAACAGTTTCTGAAGAAGGTAAACTTGTTGATACATCTGTAATAGTTAAGGAGGAAGAAGCACCATTCGAAGAGGTAGAAAGCACAATCAGCGAAGTTCCAGAACAAGTTCAGGAAATTGAGTATGTCGATCAGGGTATCATCAAGAAAAAGGTACTCAAAAAGAAGGTAATTAAAAAGAAGAAAGGTGATAAAGAGGAAATAACTGAAATATCTACTGTCGAAGAAGAAGGAAAGAAACCCGAAACAACAGTATACGTAACTGAAGAAGCAGTACCAGAGGAAAAGAAACCTAAAAAACAACCTCTTATCGAAGAGAAAGTTGTCCCTTGGACTGAACAGGTTAAACTTAAAAGGGCACCCAAAACAACCAAACCGGTCGCAGAGAAACCGGAGGAAGTCCAACTTAAACCCGTTAAGAAAGAACCAAAACTTCCCGAAGAATTGCCTTTAGTGATAACAGAATTACCAGAGGAAATTCAACAAACCACTGTCGTCGATAAAGGCATTGAAAAGAAACAAACAACGAAAAAGAGAGTAATAAAGAAAAGAAAGGGAGACAAGGAAGAAACAATTCATATATTAACGGTAGAAGAAGAAGGAAAAACTCCTTTGACTACAGTTACTGTCGAAGAATTACAGATACCTGAAGAAAAATCCGAACAACCTATTTACACTGTTTATGAATTACCAGAAGAAGTAAAGGAAACAACTGTTGTAGTTCAAGGCGTGACTAAGAAGAAATTTGAAAAGAAAAGAGTAATTCGAACAAGAAAAGGCGATAAAGAAGAAATAACTAAGATTGTCACTACAGAGCAAGAAGGTAAAAAACCTGAAACGGTGATTACCGTGCAGGAAATTGAGACATCTTTAGAAGAAATACCTGAAGAACTTGAATTTGTAGTGGAAGAACTCCCTGTACAAATTCAAGAAACCGTTGTTGTCGATAAAGGCACACATAAGAAGAAAGTCGTTAAAAAACGTACACTTAAAAAGAAAAAGGATGGAGTTGAGCAAACCACAGAAATTTTAACTGTTGAAGAAGAAGGCAAAAAACCCGAAACAAGTATTGTAGTTTATGAAGAGGCTGTACCGCTCGAAGATACCACTACAACTCCAGTGGTAGAGGAACTTCCAGAAGATATACAAGAAACCACTGTTGTTGATAAAGGCGTTCTTAAGAAAAAGGTCGTTCAAACACGAGTTATCAAGAAGCGGAAAGGTAGCAAAGATGAAAAGACAGAAATTATTACTATTACAGAAGAAGGAAAAGCACCAGAGTTTCAAGTCCTGGTCACTGAAGAAACAGTGCCAAAGGTTAAGAAACCAAAAGTAATTAAACCAAAACCAGAAGAAACTAAAGAGGAATTTACGCTAGTTGAAGAGCTACCTCAACAAGTCCAGGAAACAACTGTAATTGAAAATGGCATAGTAAAGAAGAAATTAACAAAGAAGCGAATTCTTAAGAAGAGAAGAGGTAGTAAAGAAGAAATAACTCAAATAGTCACAGTACAGGATGAAGGTAGAGTACCTCAAACGACAGTGACTATCGAAGAGGAAGAAATTCCTAAAGAACAACCGATTTATGTTGTTGAAGAATTACCAGAACAAATCCTTGAAACTGTTGTTATTGAAAAAGGAATTCCCAAAAAGAAAGTTCAGAAAAAGCGGACAATTAAAACAACTAAAGGTACAAAACAAGAACTAGCAGAAGTTGTTACCATAGAACAAGAAGGTAAAGAACCAGAAACAACAATAACCTATCATGAAATTCAAACTCCCGCAGAGAAGATTCAACCCGAATTTATTGTAGAAGAACTGCCACTTGAGATTAAAGAAACCATAGTAATAGAAGAGGGTGTGCCCAAAAAGAAGGTCTTAAAGAAAAGAACCATTAAAAAGAAAGTGGATGGCAAAGAAAAAATCACAGAAATTATAACGACCGAGGAAGACGGTAAACAACCTGAAATATCTGTCGTTACAAAAGAAGAGGAAAGCAAAGTTGAAGAGCTGAAACCTAAAATTATTGAATTACCTGAGGAAATACAAGAAACAACGGTTGTTGAGAAAGGCATATCTAAGAAAAAGGTACTTAAAAAGAGAATTATCAAAGAACGAAAGGATGGTAAAGATCAAATTACTGAAATAGTTACTGTTGAAGAAGAAGGAAAGAAACCTGAAGTTACTGTCGTAGTTAAAGAGGAGGAGATTCCGGAAGAAAAACTAAAAACTAAAATATTTGAACAAGTACCTGATATCCCTTGGACAGAGCAAGTCAAATTAAAACCAGCTAAGAAAACTCAAAAGAAAATCGGTAAAGATAAGTTGGAGGAAGTTCAGCTTCAGCCAGTAAAGCCTGAACACAAACTGAAAGAGGAAATGACAGTTACAATGGAAGAATTGCCTCAAGAGATTCAAGAAACCACAGTTATCGAAGAGGGTAAACCTAAGAAGAAAATTGTTAAGAAACGCGTTATCAAGAAACGAAAGGGAAGCAAGGAGGAGACAACTCAAATTACTACAGTAGAAGAGGAAGGAAAAGCACCACAGATTACAGTACAACAAGAAGAAAAAGTTATTCCCAAGGATGTTCAAGAGCAGCCTATTTATACAGTCGAAGAATTGCCTGAGCAGGTCTATGAAACAACAGTTGTAGAGAAGGGAGTGCCAAAGAAAAAAGTTGTAAAGAAACGTATAATAAAGACTAGAAAAGGAGACAAAGATGAAATTACTGAAATTGTAACTACTCAAAAAGGCGAGGAAAAGCCTGTAACGGTCGTATCCATACAAGAACAGCCTGCAGTCCCTGAAGAAACTCAGCCTGAGTACGTAGTAGAGGAACTGCCTTTGCAAATTCAAGAAACAGTTGTTGTTGAGGGAGGTATTACGAAAAGGAGAGTACAAAAGAAAAGAACTATTAAGAAAAAGAAGGACGATGGAAAAGAACAAGTTACTGAAATAGTTACAGTTGAAGAAGAAGGAAAGGTAGCACAAACATCGGTAGAAATTCACGAACTAGAGGAGTCTGATATCATCTTTGAAAAACCTCTAATAGAGGAATTGCCTGAGGAAATACAAGAAACAACAGTGGTAGACAAAGGGGTTGTTAAGACGAAACGTCTTAAAAAGAGGGTTATTAAGGCAAGAAAGGGTAGTAAAGATGAAACAACGGAAATTCTTACTGTTGAAGAAGAGGGCAAGAAACCTGAAATAACTGTTACCGTAAAAGAAGAAGAAATTCCAGAAGAAAAACCAAAAGCCACGATATTTGAACAAAAACCAGATATTCCATGGACCGAACAAGTCAAATTGAAGCGTACGAAGAAAACTGAACAGAAAATCATTAAAGATAAGCTAGAAGAAGTTCAACTTCAGCCAGTAAAAATTGAAGAGAAACCTGAAGAACAACCGACTGTTACTATCGAAGAATTGCCTCAAGAAATTCAAGAAACTACGGTGATTGAAGAAGGTCGTCCTAAGAAGAAAATTGTTAAAAAGCGTGTTATTAAAAAGAGAAAGGGTAGCAAGGAAGAGACAACTCAAATTACTACGGTAGAAGAAGAAGGAAAGGCCCCTCAAATAACTGTTGAACAAGAAGAAAAAGAAATACCAGAAGAAGTTCAGGAACAACCTATTTACACAGTAGAAGAATTGCCTGAGCAAGTGTTCGAAACAACAGTTGTGGAAAAAGGAATTCCGAAGAGAAAGGTTGTTAAAAAACGCATCATAAAAACTAGAAAAGGAGATAAACAGGAAATAACTCAAATTTTGACTACACAAAAAGGCGACGAGAAGCCTGAGACTGTCGTGTCTATAGAAGAACAACCTGCTCTACGTGAGGAAATTCAACCTGAGTATATTGTAGAAGAATTGCCGTTACAAATTCAAGAAACAGTTGTAGTTGAAGGAGGTGTAACGAAAAAGAGAGTACAAAAGAAGAGAACAATTAAGAAAAAGAAGGATGATGGAAAAGAACAAGTTACTGAAATTGTAACAGTTGAAGAAGAAGGAAAAGTACCACAAACAACGGTAGAAATTTATGAATCAGGGGAGTCTGATATCACCTTTGAAAAACCTGTAATAGAGGAATTGCCAGAGGAAATACAGGAAACTACAGTTGTAGACAAAGGGGTTGTTAAGAAGAAACTTGTTAAAAAGAGGGTTATTAAGACAAGAAAGGGTAGTAGAGATGAAACAACGGAAATTCTTACTATTGAAGAAGAGGGCAAGAAACCTGAAATAACTGTCACCGTCAAAGAAGAAGAAATTCTAGAAGAACAGACAAAAGCCACGATATTTGAACAAAAACCAGATATTCCATGGACCGAGCAAGTTAAACTAAAACGTACCAAGAAAACTCAAAAGAAAATCGTCAAAGATAAGCTAGAGGAAGTTCAACTTCAACCAGTAAAAACTGAAGAGAAACCCGAAGAAGAACAAACTGTTACTATAGAAGAATTGCCTCAAGAAATCCAAGAGACTACGGTGATTGAAGAAGGTCGTCCTAAGAAGAAAATTGTTAAAAAGCGTGTTATTAAAAAGAGAAAGGGTAGCAAGGAAGAGACAACTCAAATTACTACGGTAGAAGAAGAAGGAAAGGCCCCTCAAATAACTGTTGAACAAGAAGAAAAAGAAATACCAGAAGAAGTTCAGGAACAACCTATTTACACAGTAGAAGAATTACCGGAGCAAGTTTTCGTAACAACAGTTGTTGAAAAAGGAATTCCAAAGAAAAAAGTTGTTAAAAAATGCATCATAAAAACTAGAAAAGGAGATAAAGAGGAAATAACTCAAATTTTGACTACACAAAAAGGCGACGAGAAGCCTGAGACTGTCGTGTCTATAGAAGAACAACCTGCTCTACTTGAAGAAATTCAACCTGAGTATATTGTAGAAGAATTGCCTTTACAAATTCAAGAAACAGTTGTAGTTGAAGGAGGTATAACGAAAAAGCGAGTACAAAAGAAGAGAACAATTAAGAAAAAGAAGGATGATGGAAAAGAACAAGTAACTGAAATTGTGACAGTTGAAGAAGAAGGAAAAGTACCACAAACAACGGTAGAAATTCATGAATTAGAGGAGTCTGATATCACCTTTGAAAAACCTGTAATAGAGGAATTGCCAGAGGAAATACAGGAAACTACAGTTGTAGACAAAGGGGTTGTTAAGAAGAAACTTGTTAAAAAGAGGGTTATTAAGACAAGAAAGGGCAGTAGAGATGAAACAACGGAAATTCTTACCGTTGAAGAAGAGGGCAAGAAACCTGAAATAACTGTCACCGTAAAAGAAGAAGAAATTCTAGAAGAACAGCCAAAAGCCACGATATTTGAACAAAAACCAGACATTCCATGGACCGAGCAAGTTAAACTAAAACGTACCAAGAAAACTCAAAAGAAAATCGTTAAAGATAAGCTAGAGGAAGTTCAACTTCAACCAGTAAAAACTGAAGAGAAACCCGAAGAAGAACAAACTGTTACTATAGAAGAATTGCCTCAAGAAATCCAAGAGACTACGGTGATTGAAGAAGGTCGTCCTAAGAAGAAAATTGTTAAAAAGCGTGTTATTAAAAAGAGAAAGGGTAGCAAGGAAGAGACAACTCAAATTACTACGGTAGAAGAAGAAGGAAAGGCCCCTCAAATAACTGTCGAACAAGAAGAGAAAGAAATACCAGAAGAAGTTCAGGAACAACCTATTTACACAGTAGAAGAATTACCGGAGCAAGTTTTCGAAACAACAGTTGTCGAAAAAGGAATTCCAAAGAAAAAAGTTGTTAAAAAACGCATCATAAAAACTAGAAAAGGAGATAAAGAGGAAATAACTCAAATTTTGACTACACAAAAAGGCGACGAGAAGCTTGAGACTGTCGTGTCTATAGAAGAACAACCTGCTCTACTTGAAGAAATTCAACCTGAGTATATTGTAGAAGAATTGCCTTTACAAATTGAAGAAACAGTTGTAGTTGAAGGAGGTATAACGAAAAAGAGAGTACAAAAGAAGAGAACAATTAAGAAAAAGAAGGATGATGGAAAAGAACAAGTTACTGAAATTGTGACAGTTGAAGAAGAAGGAAAAGTACCACAAACAACGGTCGAAATTCATGAATTAGAGGAGTCTGATATCACCTTTGAAAAACCTGTAATAGAGGAATTGCCAGAGGAAATACAGGAAACTACAGTTGTAGACAAAGGGGTTGTTAAGAAGAAACTTGTTAAAAAGAGGGTTATTAAGACAAGAAAGGGTAGTAGAGATGAAACAACGGAAATTCTTACCGTTGAAGAAGAGGGCAAGAAACCTGAAATAACTGTCACCGTAAAAGAAGAAGAAATTCCAGAAGAAAAGCCAAAAGCCACGATATTTGAACAAAAACCAGATATTCCATGGACCGAGCAAGTTAAACTAAAACGTACTAACAAAACTCAAAAGAAAATCGTTAAAGATAAGCTAGAGGAAGTTCAACTTCAACCAATAAAATCTGAGGAGAAACCTGAAGAAGAACAAACTGTTACTATCGAAGAATTGCCTCAAGAAATCCAAGAAACTACGGTGATTGTAGAAGGTCATCCTAAGAAGAAAATTGTTAAAAAGCGTGTTATTAAAAAGAGAAAGGGTAGCAAGGAAGAGACAACTCAAATTACTACGGTAGAAGAAGAAGGAAAGGCCCCTCAAATAACAGTGGAACAAGAAGAAAAAGAAATACCAGAAGCAGTTCAGGAACAACCTATTTACACAGTAGAAGAATTGCCTGAGCAAGTCTTCGAAACAACAGTTGTGGAAAAAGGAATTTCGAAGAAAAAAGTTGTTAAAAAACGCATCATAAAAACTAGAAAAGGAGATAAAGAGGAAATAACTCAAATTTTGACTACACAAAAAGGCGACGAGAAGCCTGAGACTGTCGTGTCTATAGAAGAACAACCTGCTCTACTTGAAGAAATTCAACCTGAGTATATTGTAGAAGAATTGCCTTTACAAGTACATGAAACAGTTATAGTTGAAAGAGGTGTTACGAAAAAGAAAGTACAGAAAAAACGTACTATTAAGAAAAAGAAGGAGGATGGCAAGGAACAAGTAACTGAAATTGTTACAATTGAAGAGGAAGGCAAAGAACCGCAAACAACAGTCGAAATTTACGAAGTAGAAGAAACTGAAAGTACCTTTGAGAAACCTGTAATTGAGGAACTACCTGAGGAAATACAGGAAACTACAGTAGAAGATAAAGGGGTGATTAAAAAGAAACTTGTCAAGAAGAGGGTTATTAAAACTAGGAAAGGAAGCAAGGACGAAACCACCGAAATTGTAACTGTTGAGGAGGAGGGCCAGAAGCCCACTACTTCCGTTACAGTGTTTGAAACGGAAGTGCCTGAGGTAGAAGCGAAGAAACCTAAAGTGAAAAAGATTAAAAAGGCAAAGAAAACTGAAGAGACTTTGACAACCTCCGAAGGATATCTCTTTGTACCTTCACTAGCAGAAGAGACAGAAGAAGTTCAACCTGAAGATATCATGGATATGGTGCAAGTTGAATTAATCAAAATGCGCCTGGCTAAAGACCTTCCTGATCATGTCTTCGCCGAGGAAGTACCTAAATATGTCGTTGAAGAGTTACCTGAAGAAATTCAGGAAACTATTACTGTGGAGCACGGTGTCCCGAAAAAGTCAATCACGAAAAAACGAGTTATTAAGAAAAGACGCGGTAGCAAGGAAGAAACAACCCATATTGTATCAGTTGAAGAAGAAGGAAAAGTTCCTCACACTACAGTAACAGTAGAGGAATTGACAATTCCTAAAGAACAACCAATTTATACAGTTGAAGAACTACCAGAACAAGTATTTGAAACATCAGTTATAGATGAAGGAATTCGTAAAAAAAGGGTGCAGAAGAAACGCGTTATTAAAACTAGAAAAGGTGACAAACAAGAAGTTACTGAAATCGTCACGACCGAACAGGAAGGTCACAAGCCTGAAGTCACTATATCTGTTATTGAAAGTGAAGTACCGTCAGAATTACCAACTGAAAAAGTTGAGACCGAATACCTTGTAGAAGAGTTGCCAGTTGAAATCCAAGAAACTGTCGTTGTAGATAAAGGTGTTGCTAAACGAAAAGTTCAGAAGAAAAGAACAATTAAAAAGCGTAAAGGTGACAAAGAAGAAACGACTCAAATTATTACTGTAGAAGAAGAAGGAAAGAAACCCGAGATTACTGTAACCATTGAAGAGACCCCTATTCAAGAAAATACATCTTACACTGTTGAAGAAATGCCACTTGAGATTCAGGAGACCACTGTTGTCGATGGTGGTGTGACAAAGAAGAAAGTACTTAAGAAGCGAGTTATTAAAAAGAAGAAAGGAGACAAAGAAGAAAAAACAGAAATCACTACTGTAGAAGAAGAGGGTAAGTTACCCGAAACCACAGTAGTTATAGAGGAAGTACCAATTGTAGAAGAAAAACCTAAAGCCAAAAAGAAACTGAAGGCAAAGAAAATCGAAGAAGTTCCTTGGACTGACGAACTAGTAAAATTAAAACCGACCAAAAAGGCTCCCAAAGAAACAGAAAAACCAGACATTGAGAAAGTTGAGTTGAAGCCTATCGAACTAGAGGAAGCTGAAGAGCCTATATTCAAAGTCGAGGAACTACCGCTAGAAATTAAAGAAACGACCGTTATTGATAAGAGTGGGGTTCCTAGGAAGAAAGTCGTCAAGAAGAGAGTTATCAAGAAACAAAAGGGTGACAAACAAGAACGCACCGAAATCATTACAGTGGAAGAGGAAGGTGAACAACCAAAAACAACGATAGTTATTGAAGAGGTCGCACCAGAACAAGAGGCACCTTTATATATAGTCCAAGAAATGCCAGAACAGATACAGGAAACTGTTGTAATTGAAGAGGGCAAGCCCAAAAAGAAAGTGACCAAAAAAAGGAAAATTATTAAGAAAGATGGAGATAAACGTGAAACAACTGAGATAGTAACAGTTGAAAAAGAGGGCGAGCAACCACAAACTACTGTAACCGTCGAAGAAGACGTGGCACCGATAGAAACTGAAGAAGAAGCTCCGCAGTTTATTGTCGTAGAACTACCAACAGAAATTCAAGAGACTATAGTTATTGAAGAGGGTGTTCCTAAAAAGAAGGTCGTCAAAAGGCGAAAAATCAAGAAACGAAAGGGCGATCAAGACGAGACTACTGAAATTGTTACAGTAGAAGAAGAAGGTAAAAAGCCAGAAACTACTGTTTCGATATTAGAAGAAGCCGCATCTGAAGAAACACCTGAGAAATCGGTCATAGAAGAACTTCCCGAAGAAATTCAGGAAACCACTGTACTGGAACAAGGCAAACCCAAAAAGAAAACCATCAAAAAGAGAAAGATTAAGAAGAAGGAAGGAGGCAAAGAGGAAACTACTGAAATTGTAACTGTGGAAGAAGAAGGAAAACAACCGGAAGTAACTGTTTCGGTTATTGTTGAAACCGTTACCGAAGTCGAGGACACAATAGTATTGAAAGTCGATGAAGAAAAACCCAAGAAACTCAAATCAAGGATAATATTAATTCCAGAAGAAGAAAAACCGGAGTCTATCAAATTAAAACATATAAGCAAACCTGAGAAACCTCAAAAGGCTGAAGTACAAGATTTTGCTTTACCTGTACTGGTTAAACTAAAACCAGTAACAAAGGCTGAACAGCCTGAAGAGGAAGAAGACTTGGAAAAAGTCATTTTGAAACCAGTAGACTTGCCCGAGCTTCAAGAAGCTACACTTGTAGAGAAGAAGAAAAAAGAAAAGAGAAGAAAGAAGGAAGAGGTTATTCTGCCAGAAATACCAGACGCTGAAAAGTACGTTCCTGAAGTTGCCGAGAAAATCGAATTTGAGGAAAAACCTAAAGAAGAAATAGAAACTCCAACTGCACCTTGGAGGAAACCTGTCAGACCCAAGAAAGAACAACCAGTTGAAGAAGTTCCTGGATTAAAGATAGGAAAAGGAAAAATACCGAAACATGAGGACATAATCGAAGATGTTAAACTGAAACCGGTTAAGAGAGACAAACAGGTTGAAGAGACAAGTACTGAAATATCTAAACCTGTTAAACTTCCTAAAGGCGACTACCAGCCAAAAGACTACGAAAAGGGTGAGTTTGAATTTAAACCGAAAGAAAAGGAACCAGTACCTCGACCTGAGCAAGTGACGATCGTTGAGCTTAAACCTTCTGAACTCGAAGAAGAAGTTCATGAACCAGAAGAACCGACAACTTATAAGAGAAAATCCAAAAAGAAAGTTGAGGAGGTACCTGAAGTCAAAGAATGGCCTCGTGGTAAAAGAAAACCGTTACCAGAAGAGCCCCTGGAAGAAATTAAACTTAAACCCATACCTAGAGAAAAACCGGAAGAAGAAGAATTTAAAGTTATTACGGAAGATGTTAAAACTGAAAAACCATACGAGATTCCGGAAGTTGAACACGATGATGAGCTTAAACTCAAACAACCCGGTATTAAGGAAATTACCGAGACAGAAATCAGGAAAATTAAGAAGAAAAAACCGAAACATAAAGAACAACCTGAAGAAGAAGCACCTGAGTTGATTCCTACAAAATTAGAAGACGTAGAAGAAACAGTACAGATACCTGAGATATCTCAAACTGAAATAACTCTTTTAGAAAAGAAAGAGTTACCACAACCGATAGAGAAGCCTGAAGAAGAACAGCCAGAAGATCAGGAAGAATTCAAGAAAGATATTCAAGTACAAATAGTTTCGAAGAAAGTCAAGAAAGAGAAGAAGCGCGTGATTAAGTTTGACGATAGTCAGCCCTTGCCTGAACTAGAAATAATATCACAAAAGAGAACTACGGAGGTTACTGATAAAATTCCTGACGAAGAATTAGTTGAACAGAAAGGATTACGCGAAGAAACTACAGTACAAACATCTATTGTACAGAAAACTATAGGTAGACGGGTTAAATCTAAGGATGTTGCTCCTCGGTTCACTAAACGCGTTGAACCTGTTGTTGCAGAAGAAGGAGAACCCACGAGGTTGGTGGGCAAAATTGAAGGTACTCCTTTCCCAGAAATAACCTGGTACAAAAACGACGAAGTATTTAACACTACAGAACGCGTCACAGTTACGGTACTGGAAGACACGGTCACGTTAGAGTTTTCGAAAGTTGAACCGCAAGATGTCGCTGTGTACTCGTGCAGAGCCAGTAATCCTGCAGGAGTGGCAACGTCGACTGCAAATCTCGTTATTTTAGGTACAGATGTGTGTAGCGACTTTGAAACATTTTTTACTATGATTTTGCATTAAATTAATATAACAATAATGGTTTTAAAGAATGTTCCTTTTTGTAAACGTTCTTTATTCTAAAATTTCCTGCACTATTTTGTATTTTTCTGGCTTAATGTTCTTTATTGCAGTTTAACGTAACCCGAATATGTTTATCGTTTCTTCTTCTGCACTGCGTTTTTTCTGTACGACAATAAAAAACGAATTAGAATTACAGCGAATTGCAATAAAGTGTATTAGACTGCAAAAATAATACACGTGTGTAAGAAGTACTGCTTCAAAAGAAAATATTTGTATTTTCTTTCAAGTTTTGTTAATTAAAAAACTAATATTGTTTTATACCATTGCATGATTTAATCGATGTTACCTATTATTGATGTAAGACTACTTTTTGCTTATATTTAATAATGTTTATCCACAATCATACAATAATTGGAGTTGCTTCTACTCATTTGAAGTGTTTAAAATAATATATTATCCAACTGGTGGGTAAAATAACTTTACTCCACTAGTGGAATAAACCCATACTTTTTGTAATGTTTTCTAAACTTTGCAGGCTGTGAATGGGTAATTTCTTCTTGAGCTTGAGCAAAAATTGCTGTAGGAATACCCATCATCATCATCTTCCTGTATTTTTCTGTGATTTTTAAAAAAATTTGCAAATTCTTATGACATGAGCTCCGACTTTATAATACCATTTTTAAAAATAATGCTTGCTTAATTTTAACTAAATTTATACAGTACGTCCCCGCATTGTTTTTACAAGAGGAAACATTTTTATTAATGATATTTTGAGGAAAATGCATTCTTCATATAAATTTTTAAATTTTTTTAGAGAAAATTAAAAAAAAAACTTAAAAATATAGTTGAATTTTTTCTAAAAGTCGAAACTCGTTTCTATGGTAATATAATTTCGTTTTCATTCTTTAATAGTTTGTTATACAGCAAAAAATATGACGTTAATCAAAATTAATAACCATCTATAAAAGAATAAAATCGAAATTATATTATTATAGAAACGCCTTTTGATTTTTAGGGCTTAGAAAAAATTCAATCAATATTTCATGTTTTTTTTTAATTTACTTTAAAACGGTATGGGAATTTGGAACAGTATAAACGGGATTAACCATTTTAGAATAAACAAACATTTTTATCAAGAATACATTTTTCTCAAAAACTCGAACGTTCTCGTGTTTAAACATTCTTGCGTGGATATAATGCTCCCTAATACACTTTTATAATAAATAATTATTTAAAATAGAATAATAAATAAATATTCTACGCATTTTGATTACTGTTTTGCTCTGTTTTTTTGTAACCCTCCATAATTATTGTTTACAGCTTTCTACTAATCATTTTTAACAGTCCTTTATTATGATTATAAATCAACTAAATTTCTCTGATTTTTACAGAAAAAGAAGAATCAGGTATAGCTCCTCACTTTACGAAACCTCTTAAACCACAAATCGTGGAAGAAACCAACAAGGCACTCCTCCAAGCTACGGTACTAGGTCAACCAAGACCAATCGTCAAATGGTTTAAAGAAGAACAGGAAGTTACATCTCAGCCAGGAAAAATAATAACCTACAATCCCGAAACTGGCGTCACTACGCTAGAAATATTAGAACCGACACCTGAAGATGAGAAAATCTATCGAATAGTGGCTGAGAATAAGTTTGGAACAGCTCAGTGCAGAGCTAATCTTATAGTTTCCAAAGCTGTAGAAGTTACCCAACCAGTCGTGATGCACGCACCCAAAATTATTAAGCCTGTTAAAGCTGTGGTCGCTAAACCATCAGACGAAGTTGTGCTCGAAGCTGAAATTGAAGGACTTCCTAAGCCTAATATTAAATGGTTTAGAAACGGTAAACAAGTAAAACCTGATGATAAGTATGACATAATCGAAGAAGATACTACTACCAAACTTGTTATAAAGAAATCCGTACCAAAGAGACAAAAAGCTGGTAAATATGAAGTACGAGCTGTCAATCCTGCAGGTGAAGCAAAATCTACTAGCACTGTTGTTATAACAGAAGAAGTAAGTGAAACTAAAGCTCCAAGATGGATTCAACCAATTAAACCACAGATAGTTGAAGAAGGGGAAGTGGTGATTATGGAAGCTGTCGTAGAAGCCTATCCTACAGCCTCATTCCAGTGGTACATTAAAGAACTACCGGTAGTCTCAAGTCCCGATATTAGAATCATCACAACAGATAATAAATCAACCCTATTAATCAGCGAAGTCACTCCGGAGTTTGCTGGACCGATTACATGTCGTGCTGAAAATGTTGCTGGATCAGTCACACATACTGCCAGTCTTAATGTGGTAAAGGAGACCCCTTGGGAGGATACTCAAGAACTAGTTTATCCACGATTTGTCAAACCCATTTCGCCTGTGAGTGTCATGGATGGTGAAAAAGTATCATTCAGTTGTGTTGTTGTCGGTAAACCGACGCCAAAGGTACAGTGGTACCACAATGAGCAACCTATTAAAGAAGCAAAGGATGTGGTTATATCACAGGATACTGAAGGAGTATGTACTTTGGCTATTTCAGAAGTATTCCCGGAAAATGCTGGAGTATATACTTGCAGGTAAACTCTACTTACTTGTACAGAGTGGTACCTCGCATACGACGCGAAGGCTCCAAGGAGAACGACAGTTTGTATTGAAATGAAATTTTGTTAGTGTATGTAGCTAAATTCAAAATATTTTTTAATAATAGATCTTAATTAAGTGATAAAAATTAAGGTGGAATTTGCTGAAAATGGAGACTTATACTGAAACAGAGAGAATTGAAATGATGAATTGGTTGTATATTTACCAGCTAATAGACTGCTCCTAATTAATCTAGTCTGGTCTTGTGTTTTTATGGGATATGTTAAAAACAACGGGGTTTACAAAACTCCACAAGCTACTGTCGATTACATGATGAAAGTATTGTGGCTGCCTTTTGAAGTATAACTCTACGTATACCTCTTAATATGAAAAGATCTTTTGAAAAGAGAATAATTTTATGCAGTTAACAAGAAGGGAAGCATTTTGAACATTTAATTTCTTCTAGCTAATTTTTGTTATATAATTATACGTTTTCATATCGAGTTCTAATTCTGTAAAATTTAAAATATGTCTTCAACGTGTATCTATCTCTTTACTGCTGTAGTATTTTGAAGAGACATGATTTCTCCATTAAATATCGGAATAATATACTGGATGTTCCATTTAAAATAAAAGAGTAACTTGCTTTTAAAAGTGACCTATGGTCAATATTACGAATAATTTTATCTCACCTTCTATAACTTTTCCTATCAAATTTTAATTTCATTTGAAGTAAAATAATTGGTTACAGTTTAAATTACCGTTTAGGTAGCTTTTGTTGAAATTTAAAACTTATTTTTAATTTTTAGAAAATAATAAATATGTCAAAAACTTCACATTTTTGTTATATGTTTCTCTAATAAAACCTTACTTTTTTCTAGAATTCGAAAATCAATTGATATTCCTTCACAAAAAACACAACTTTGATTTGTAAATTTTTTTGGGTACACCTGTAGAACTCTATATATTTATAAAATTGCTCTAAATTAACCTACATATGCTCTCAAACTTCACTTCAATACAGACTGTCTGTCATTGGAGCTTCTAAATTCATTGGAGCCTCCGGTTTGTATGAGAGGAGCCACTCTGTAGAACTTCAACAGAACATTTTATAATTAAACTGTTTTTTTCAGAGCTGTTAATAAGATTGGTGAAGCGGTTTGCAAGACATCTTTAATCGTTGAGGCCTACGAATACGTACCTGACTCAGAATTGGGTCATATCACTGGATCAGAAGAAGAACTGCTTGATGACAAGACGATAAGCGAAGGTGGCATTTTGTCAGACGAAGAAGAATTTGCGCCAAGAATTATAACCAAACTTCCCGAGGTGGTCACAACTAAAGATGGCAGTGTTACAAGGTATGATATTGTTTTCTGATACATGACTCTTATGTTTTTTCCTTTGGAATATGAGGTTAACATTCTAAATTATTTATTTTTTGTTGAAGACACAAATCAAGACACTTTTTGTCAGTTCGGAGACGCCGAGAATGTCGCGTTGACAATTTAATTGTTGACGCGTCAATTATGGTGTCGACGTCAATGTTGACAATGTCGACAGCGAATAATTTGTTACAAAAATTATAGCTACAATTAAAGGAAAACATTATATGATTAAAACTTAAAACCGTAGAATAAACATTTATTAAAAACATAAAATACACATTCTCAGATAAACACAAGATATAATAGAACTATCATTAATCTTCTACGTCGCTGAATGACTTGAATGCTGAATAAGAATCAGCATTATGAGAACCAAAATTTCTTTTAGTATTTTCACTTCGGAGAGTAAAATATAAGTAGTAGATCAACATTTTTGAATGTTAAAATGACAGTCTATTTCCAAAAAGTCTGTGTATACCCAGTTTGCGAATAATCGCTCAAGTCGAGTAATAAGGATTTCTTTACCTCTTATTTGAAAGTGTTGCAAATGTGCCTAAAAAATATTAGTGGTTATTTTAACAAGAAGGAAAAAAAGATAAGTAGGACTACTGATACATTTCAAAGTTTTTAATAACCCATAATTATAGACCTAAAGTCTAATGTACTGCAATTAATTAATTGAACTATGGGAAACAATAACCACCACTTGTTTACAGAATTGCTTAAGTCATATTAAATAACCAAAAATATCCGGAGAAATGAGTAATAATTATCAATCAGTGGGGAGGGGATGGAATAAATCGTACCCTTCAAAAGACAAACCTTGACAAACCTAACCTCGAACTTGTGCTTCTTGACCCATTTGACCTGTGCATTTTTGACAATGTCAACATTGACTTCATAGTCGCCATATTATCGACGTGTCGAGGTCAAAAATAAAAGTCGCTGTTTTGTTTATTATAAATGCATAAATAATTATGTACCAAGGGCCTTTGGTAATTTGGATTATTGAAATTATTTAGAATCAGAGTTCAGTATATTGCTTTAATTCAAAATTTATAAAATTCGAATAAATTAATAAATAAACATTTTAGATTGGAAGCCAAAGCCATAGGCAAGCCAAAACCCGAAGCAAAATGGCTTAAGCAAGGTGAAGAAGTGATTCCATCCAATGAATACATAATAGAGAATTTCGAAGACGGTACTTCTGTTCTAACTCTACCTGAAACATATCCTGATGATGTTGGAGAGATAGTGTATGAGGCACAAAACCCATTAGGAATAGCTACTACTGTAACGCATTTATTAGTAGAAACAGTAGAAGGTATGTTTGTAGTCGTAGCTATTTTATTAATACTGTACTTTATACAGAATAATTTTAAACATATTTTTATTTTCAGCAACTTGTATAAGCCTTACGAAGCTTCTATTTGTCTTCCTTGATATTTTTATCCCCCAAAACTTTACACACTTTCCAACATACTTGAATCTTGAATTTTATACAATTTGTTCGTACCTTGATGTATTTGCAGTGTTATATAAATTACTTGTTACCATTTTGACAATCCATTACAGAAAGCTTGAACTCATGCTCAGCTCTAGTATAGTTTAATTCAAAGACATATAACTAAACGGGGGAGACAACATTCCATTCATAAAACACCGTATGTATGATTTTAAATACATTTTTGTTTACAATCATACCTACATTAACACTTTTATATAAGTTAAAAAGGGATGGGTGCATAAATATGATAAAGCTGTTGAGTTTCGTGTGCATTTCTGTCTTTTCGTTTTACAAATAGCGTGCAGTTATAATTGCCTCCCTAATAAATTTTAATTTAATTTAATTAGAAAACTAAAAAAAATTCAAAGTTAAAATCTATGTATTTTAACTAAAATGATATACTTACACATATATTTAGTATATCGTCTCAATAGGTGCACGAAAAAATATTACTTAAACATCAACAATAACATATTTTGTTTACCAGCCGTAGATCTAACGCAATCAGCAGAAATTTGTTGAAAACGATGTTTGATCGGGATAAAATGTAAATAGTTTTGTCTTCTTTAAGTTAGATGTCTTTTGTTTTTAATTCCACCAAAATATAGTAGTTAAATCAGTTTGATTACTACACAATTTATAGCATTAGAGAACCTCGGTTGACTTTACCCAATTTTTTATTTTTTAATTTTAAATAACTTTAAGTTGTTACTAGTTGATATTTAATTTAGATAACACTGTATTTTGTATAATAAAGGACCTTGTTCTAAATCCAATCAACTTTTTAGGAATAATTGGCACAAAACACTACCGCAAACCCGAGTGCGTTACTCACATGGAAGAACTATCCACAGCGCTCAAAGGTAAATATACACCCAGTGTGTCATCGCATGCCTGCTCTGTCGATGTTTCTACTGACAGCTTAGAAGTAGCGCAACCAAAAAAACGCCGAAAGTCTCAAGGTAACGTATCAGCTGATAGTTTGAAATCCGCTTTAAGCAACCTTTGCGTGGATGACGAGCCATTCTTCCTCAACAAACCATCATCGTCAAGAAAGAACTCTTCGATTTCGGTCCACAGCGAGCCAGGAGATAACAGAACGTCCCAGAGAGACGATTTTATTAATTTGACCATGGCTGATTATCTCAACGCACACAGGCATTCAGTTGGGTCAGTTATGGAGCTCTTAATAGCTGAAAGAGTTCCGGAGTCTCATTACACGAGCTTCGATACAATAGATAACGATTATGAAGAGTTGGAACAGCCAAAAGATCAAAACGTTTCGAGCTACGAGGATCCTGAAACGGATCAGTTCTTTATTCTGTCACCAATCGAGGAAAAAAGTGAACCTTCAACTAGATCCAGCAGTTTCAGAGGAAGCAGTGGTTCTGAACGAAGAAAACAAGGTTATGACTTCTCAAAGTACTCAAGTTCCTGTAATGCTCTACCAAAATCTTATGAAGACTCGGAGTTAGAGTACCAGGAACGATCCCATACAATTCCTAGAGTTAAAAACGAATCATTTTCAAGAGAACTAACCAAGAACTACTACGACAACACTATGTACCCTTTGGAACCTCGAGAGATTGATCCAAGTGCGTTTTTCCAACTGCACACTGCTGACTCGCAGGAGGAACTTCAAGAGTTTTTGCTGCTTGAAAGTGAATGTATGAGCGACCGAGGGCGTGGTCTTGCTTCGGCCTTCAGCCCTGACCACGACGATATCGATGAAACGTCGCTGAATACATTCACTTGCGAAGAGCAAGGTAAACTAACTTTTTGCTAGAGTGTGTTTTTGCTTTACTAAATGACTGATTGTTTTTTTGAAATTCGTTTAGAACAGTAAACTCCCACCCAATGCATGGCCAGGCAATAAACCAGCATTGTGTTACCCAGGTAATGTGCTTGTTTTTACTTGTAGTTTTAATTGATAAATTGGTATAGAGATGTAGAGAATGAACTTCTATAGATCATGAGTAGTTTGTTGATTTTCCAACCTTTTAAAATATTATTCAAAAATATCATCATTACAGTGATTTTTTTCTCTGTAATTGATGAGAATCACAGTGATGGAAATATAGCAAAACAAAAGTTCGATGACATTTTAGTGCCTGCTGTGATATTGTTTTCATTCTGTCGCATGGTATACCTGCTTATTTGTTTCCCTTAATATGAAGGGGCTGTTGGACATGGTAGACATATTGCGGCCTCTAAGGCCTATTGAGTTTGACCCCTTTTTATGTCTGCACCGAGAGTAGAAAGAATGTGGCTTGCGATCCAGAGCCTCGCATATTATGTGCTCTGCTGTTTCATAATCTATATCGCACAGTCTGCAGCAAGTAGTATTTGGAGCAACATATTCAAATGAAGTTCGTTCTCTTGTCTCTATATGATTGCAATCCTGAACGAAAACTTAACCTCAGATATGAGGCATGACTGCTATGAATTATACTCTCGTAACTTGCAAACTCATGTTTATGAATTAGTGCACCGTACAATTTTTAAACTTTATTATTTTGCTTGGTTGCATTGCATTTGCATAGTTAAATCGCATATAAGAATATCGTAAAATGTCGATTTCTTTAATATATCCCACTGTTAAGAAAATCTCAGCCTATCTTCATATTGTTAAATTAGTATAATGTTTATTATTTTTAATTGTTTACTTTTTAGCTGTAAGAGCTGTACCTATTTTTGTCAAAGAAATCACGGACATTCGGACAACAGAAGCTGAAACCATTGTTTTTGAATGTCTGTTCTCAGGAACCCCAACACCAGGTAAAAATATTTTATTCACTACTAAATACCGTATGATCGAAAAAAACTGTATCGAAGACGACTGGGGAATGACAATCGATGATAATTTTAGCGATGTCAATCTCTAGACGACATTTACATAATTTTTTTTTAATTAACATAAAACTTTTTTTTCTCGAATATTAAACTAGACCATTTATAAATCAACTTGACCTCGCTAAAATTATCATTGATTGTTATTCCCCAGCCGTCTTTGATGCTGGTTTTTTCGATGGTATGGTATTATAATTTTAAATAATATATTTCTTTTAGATATTATCTGGTACCACGACAACAAAATTGTACGTAACACCAAGAACGTGAAGATCCGCATAGAAGACAACAGAACAACATGCACAATCACCGATGTCAACAAGGAACACGTCGGTCTTTACGTGTGCAAAGCCGTGAGCGATGTCGGCGAAGCAACAACCAAAGCCAACCTCTTCATTCAAGAAATACCCGAAGAGAAGAAACAAGAAATTCGCGTCAAGCGAGCCAAAGAGGAAGAAGAAAAAGTGAAGAAAGAGAAAGTAACAATAGAAAAGAAACGCGATGTGAGAAAGAAGCAACGTGCTGCTCCGGTAACAGAAGAAGAAACCAAACCTTTGGATATTACTGAAGTACAACCCATAGAAGCAACTGAAGATATTACAGTACCTGAAGTTGAAGAAGTTAAAGCCACACCGATCCTGGATATTGTAGAACCACTAAAAACTGAAGCTATAGCTTCTTGCAAGAAAATTGACGAGAAAGAAACTGATACACCAGTTGAAAAAGTCACAGAAAAGCTTTCTCCTACAGAACCTCTTACTATTGACCAAATTCTAGCCGAAGAAATTATAAAAGACATCGAAAAAATACTACCCAAGACCGCCAAAGCCAAACCCACTACTCAAGAAGGCGTCCAAGAAACAGTGGACATAACTGAAGTCAAGCTTGAACAAATTATTGAAAGATGCGAGAAGATTATAAGAAAAAGCGAACTCAAAATGGCCAAAGAAGTTACTTCAATGCTCGAACTTATCCATTCAAAAGAGTTTGGACCGGGTCAAAGTCCACTACGCGAAATAGCCGAAATCGTCTACCTACTCAAAAACGGAATAACAGTCAAAGAAGTAACTGTTTTATATGATGAAGACAAATATCCTTCACTCAAAACTCCGGAATCTCAGTCAGCTATGGTTAATGTTGTAGAACGTAAAGGTCATGGAGCTTTGATAACAGAAGTTCTGACAGAAGAATCAATTGATGAAACTAAGCTTGCTGCTACCGTTGGATTTAGGGCATTTATGAAGATGGTTGAAGCTAACTACGTGACCATTGAAGAGATTCTCAGTAACTTTACACCTGAAGATTTTATGTCCAGGGCATGGGAAGCCACTGAAGTAACAGAAGTAAGTGGTATTTTGTTTTTACGGTTACTTTTTGTTAAAAGGCAATTAATGCAGAATAGTTAGAATAATAATAGAAGAATAGTAAAAAATAGAATTAGTCAGAATTACATTTCACTTTTTTGAAAAATACTTACTGAAACCATGTTCTCAGTAATCCCTTATCATAAATCCATTTTTTCTGAATAAATAATCTTTTTTCCAGATTCCCACCAAATCAGTTATGGAAAGAGTAACTGTCACCGAAACACAAGAAGTGCACGAAGGTAAGTCGTTTTCTATTTGATGGCTATTCGAATGCTTTCTAAGTTGTGTTTTTTCCTTTTTTTTAGTGTGTACTGTAATGGACATGAAGCTTTTTATGTTTGTTTTTGTTTTGTGTTTTTTCTATAAACTAAAATATGACAAGGACATTAAAGTGTTATATTTATTATAATATAGTTTTATATATTGTTTTGTGATGCTGCCTGGCTTTAGTGTAACATAATAAATTCTTTTTTTTACTGTTACAAGTTTTCTAATTTGTTTATTTCCCTTTAGATACCACGAAAATTATTAAGAGAAAGATTAAAAGAAAGGGAGAAAAAGAAGGTAAGACTCGATGTTTGTAGCTTATTTTTGCGTAAATATTAGCGATATTTTTATGTAATTGCGTAATTGCTTTGTGGTTGATCGTTAGTAAGTTGGATCCACCACTAAAGTGTTAATTTTACGCGGTAGACATTGTTATTCGTCCTTTCACTATATATTTTTACGTATATTGAGCTTACCGCAATAGTTTATAGTGATAATCAGTTAAAAACATTAATAGTGTTTAAAGTAGTGCGACTAAGGCCGAGTTATTTTGCAAGTTAATGCACCGCAGTCAGTGTAACTTACCAAGCTCCAGCATGGCTTCTCATACGTTTAGCGCTTCGAGGTGAGTTCAGTGCTTTATTTTTCTTTTATTTTTTATATTTTTTGTTCATCCTTCCACCAAACTGATATCTCATATCCATCTATCTCTCACTATACTCACACAATAAACCGAAACTCAAAATCTCCCTCTACTACTACTACTACTACTCAGCCGACCAAAGATGGAAACTAATGCTTGACACTATGTTTTTATACACCCCCTATGCTTTTTAGCACTAAGCCTAGAAAGCAGAATAGATACTTATTTAATGTAATATTAAATCTCACCGGTACGAAAAAAGGGCACTTTAAAAATTTTATGTATTTTAAATTTTAATGTTGTTTTGTGGTCCGATTTTGATGATTTTTTGAGCAACTTGACTTATTTGACTTTTTAGTATATCTTTTTAAATTAAAAATGATAGATCCCATCTGTCAATTTATAGGAGGGAAAACAAAATGTTGATATTTTGGTGGAAGTTTGAAACACCCTGTGGAACGTTAACAAAGCCAGGAATTTAGAAATCATTTTATCATTTAGGTACATCTTTTCTTGATGGTTTGTTTTTTGATTCATCTTAATAGCTTTATTTTTGATGGAGATATTCGCTTTTGAAGAAGACACTGACATTTTTGTAATTTTTATTCTGTTAATAAAATGTTACAGAGTTAGCGATTAAATGATGGAAAAAATAAAAACATGTAAGAAAATTATTACTAATACCGAGTATTACCCCTCCCCCCTTGCTACAATTCAATCGTACCTAAATCTGTTAGCAACATCATTTTGATCTCTACCATCTTCAATTAAAGCAACTATAGCAGAGACAACTTCTGGAAAAAATGTGAGTATCTTCTTCAAAAGTGAATATCTCCAAAAAAAGCTGTTGAGATGAACCAAAAAACAAATTATCAAGAAAAGATACAACTAAATGATAAAATGATTTTTAAATTCATTGCTTTGTGAACATATTCCACAGGGTGTTTCAAACTTTTACCAAAATACGAACATTTTGTTTTCCCTCGTATAATAGACAGATGGAAACTTTTATTTTTAATTTAGAAAGAGATACTAAAAAATGAAATAACAATTACAAATTATTTAAAACATCATCAAAATCGATTCACTAGGACACAATTTATAAAACTTTAATATATATGAACATTTTAAGGTGCCCGTTTTTCGTGCCTGTGAGTGTATAAAAATATACACACAGTCCTCAATCATACACTTTCACAGAATCTCTCGAAGTGGAAGAATTAGTCGAGCGCACTACGAGAGGTGACAAACCGACACAACCTAAGAAACACTCCGTGGAAATCACCGAGATTATCGAGTTACCTGAGGTTCACAAAAAACGCGACGTCGAGATTGAGCTCGAAGAAGAAATTGACGAGGTTAGAACGATTAAAAAGAAAATTAAAGCGCGTAGACCGAAATCGGAAGAGTATTCTTTCGAAGAAGAAGACTACAAACCTTTAGAACTTAGTCATGTCCCTGCAATATCTGAATTACCCCTCAATACATCAAACATAGTGTCTCAAGTGGTTCATTCCGATAAAATAACTTGCATTGATAAAGATATCGATCAAGGTAAAGCACAAATTGATATTATTCCCTTAACCGTTAGTTCACAAGAACAGCCTCTGACAGAAGAAAAAGAAGGACCCCAAGAAGAACACATTCCAGCAGTTGTATCAGCCCAGAAAACCATTGACGAACTCAAAGCACTGGAAGTGGCAGAGGTAACTACAGAAGCTATTCCAGGAAAGTTTGATGACAGTTTTAAACCAACAACGTACAACGCATCCAAATCATTACAAGAAAACGAAAGTTTATCTGTTGAACAAATTCAGCCCAACGATACACCATTAACCCTCGAGATACAAGCACCCTCAGAAGGGAAAGCGATAATAGATTTCATTCCACAAAGCTCTAAAAATATTTCTGAAGTGCAGGTTTCTCAGAAAGAGCAAGAACTGAAGCCTCTGGAATACAAGACCAAAAAACCTTTAGAACTAGGAGTTCCCGAACAAGTTTTCGAAGCAAGTCCCGTTCATCAAGTAGCCTATATCAATGAGGAAGTTGCTGAAGGTAAAGCTGACGTACAGGTTTTAACTCTAAGTGCTGTATCTGGTGAGGAAACTAGAGTTGAGGAGAAAGAAGAACGCCACAAAGAATTCGCAACAGTAACATCGCAGGCTACAAAAACTGTAGATTCTTTCGAGGCTTTTATGATTAGCGAACAAAATGTACAAAACCAGACTGGTATATACGACGAAACCTTTAAACCTGCATCATTCACAGCAACACCAGATTTTATATCAACTGAAAGTATTACTATTCAAGAAATTAATCTTGCTGATGTTCCGTCTATTTTAAAAGAAGAAGACACAGTTGAAAGTAATGCCTTTGTCTCTTTATTACCACAAGAGTCTGCTAGCGTTTATCAGCCTGAAACCGCTGATAAAGAATCACCTCTAGACGAATTTAAAGCTCCCAAAACAGCAGAGGCGTCAAAGAGTTTTACTTTGAAAGAAAGTTTGTTAATTGAAGAAGTGCAACAGGGTATGTCTGAAGATAAAATGGATATCACGAAACCTGTTGGTGTGAAACCTCGAATAAATGTAGATACTCAAGAAGGGTTAATTATTGAAGAAGTACACGCTGGAGATAAACCTGGCAAATACTTCCCTCAAGCATTTGTAGCTACCGAAATAGCTACCAAAAACGTTATAACTCAAAAGTCCATTATACAGGATCAAATAGTTGCACCAGAAACCGAAGGTGAATATGTTTCAGATAAGCTACCTCCGTCACAAAAAGCCGACTTTAAGGTAGCTACCGATGAGGGCGTACAAGTTTCAGAAATTCAAACACAAGATAAAGAAGAACATTTTACTGAATCAGATATACCGGAATCTGTGAATGCAAGTGAGGACTTGCTTGTTTCTGAAAGTATCATTGTAAGTGTCACTGATAGTCAAGCACCTCAAAGAGAACTAAAATATGAAGAACCAGATAAATTTACTGCTAACGTCGATTTACTACCTAAAGAATCTATTCAAACAGAGACAGTTTTAGTATCGGAATCTGAAAAAGTCTATGAAAAAGAAGAAGTTGGCAGTAAACTGGCTTCAAGTGAATTTACACCTATCGAGGTTAGTGGTCAATCATTTGTAACAGTTCAGGAATCCGAAAGCGATTTTGTACCATCGGATAAACAAACCAAAGTTATAGCGATATCTAACGTTTTTCCTCACGAATCCATTGTCATCGAAGAAGTCAAAACCGGTGATACTACTGAAAAGTATACAGAAAATCTTAAATATGTTACCGATATTGCAAACAGAGATATTGAAACTACCCAAGCAAAAAATATTACTGAAACTTTTGCTGGTGAAAGTGAAGTTTCATATGAAGAGATCCAACCGGACCAAGTTAATATTGACACCAGTTTAACTAGAACACACGAGCAACTTATCATAAGTCAGTCATCTTTGATGGAAAGTGAAAATGTTCTTAAAGACTTTGAGCAACCTGACTCGCACAAAGGAAAGGCTACTACGTCTCATATGCTACCAACAGGAACCACAGAGCAAGTAACAGCTCAGCACAAAGCTGAAGATTTAAAACATATAACACCGGAAGAAGGTACAGCAGATATCGAACAGAGTACGTTAGTTGAGACTGTAGTATCTGAAACTATCTTAGGAGAGGGCTGGACAGAAGCTGACATTGAGAAACCTACAGAAAAGGTTGTTGTCACTGATATTTTACCCCAAGAAGCAATTAACGTATCTGAAGTACTGACAGATGATAAAGAAGGACCGCATGTACCATTTGAACTGCCTCATGGTCAGCAAGCTTTGCTTGACATAGACGTATCTCATGTAGCTAGTCAGTCAATGGTCCAACCTAATTTCTCTACTGAATCTTTAACTCTTGAAACTACATTACAGGTACAGGCTAATACTGAACAAGAAGCCTTGGTACCTTTAATATTAACTGAACATGAAACAGCAGAAAAAGAGTCCGAACATATCGAACAAAAACCAGAAGAAAAAACAGTTGCTGTACATTTCATAGAAGGATTAAGCGGTCCTAATGTTACCCAAATTGTTATAAACGAAAAAGAAAGCCAGTATGTTGAAGATGTTAAACCCACAGAAGGTTTTGCTGAATCACGTATTACCACTCAAGAAGTTATTGTTAAATCTGTAATAGAAACTGTGGTTCATGCCGATGATATAGTCAAAGATGAACTAGTAACAGGAAAAGCTAAGAAATATGCTAAACCCTTTACAGAGTTGATTGTAACTGAAACTAACGTAACTGATGTTGAAAAAGATTTACCAGTGGATATACATCCGTATTCAAAGAATGCCGATGTTGATATCTTACCCGAAGTATCATTAAATATTACTGAGACAGTAACTGATGATAAAGAAGGAAAATTGGATATTCCTGAATTAAGTACTTCCAGTGCAAATATTAATGTCACGGAGCAACAAGTTGCTGTTACAGAAGAGACATCTGTAAATACACAGCCTGGAGACTTTAAAAGAGAATCGCCCGAAAAACAGTTGGCTACATCTCAACCAACAATCTCTCATTCTCTTATTCAAACTGAATTCACAGTTGGCGAAAAGGAAGCTCATAGTCCCGATGTTATTAAACCTGACTCAAAACAAGCTGAAGCAACGTTTACTAACTTTGAAGGTATAATTATCACTGAAACAACGACGGATGATAAAGAAGACGAATTACCTAAAAAAGAGCTACCTGAATTAGTCCAAAGCAAGTCAGCTATTTCTTCACATATATTACCTATAAGTGAACAAATTCAACCGGAAGATTCAGTGGCTAAATTCGAAGAACAAGAGTTTAGAACGGAAAAGGGCAAGCTTGATTTAGTACCTCTTGATAGCTTAATCACTACCGAGTCTGTATTAACCGAACAAGAGTCTAAATTTGAAAAACAACCAATAGAAGAAAGAAACGCGCTTCCTGAATTTCAGGAAGCTGAAAGTATTTCAGTAACTTCAGTAACGGCAGGTTTAAAAGAAGCAGATTTTCTTAAAGAGGAAATGAGCTATAACAAAGCCGAAAATGTTATGCTGCCACAAGAAAACATCGAAACCAAAGTAGTTATAGTTCAAGATTCGTTTATTAACCTTGAACAAGATGTACCTATAGAATATAATGCAATATCAGCTCAATCAGAATTCCAAAGTCTGGTGACTCTTGAAGCGATTGTTGGCGAAAGTGAAGATGTTTTAGAAAAAGATCTTAAACCCTTGCAACAGAATGCCGATGTTGACGTTGAAGAAGCTACAGCTGCTCAAGTAATAGAAACACAAGTTTCGGAAAAGGAAGGACCTCAAGCTGATAGTGAAGTCGAAAAGAAAACTGCTGTAATGTCATTGGAGGTGCAACCGGTGGCTGAAACTTCAGAAATTACTTCGCAAGACACAATTAAAGACGTTGTTGAAATTAAACCCGACACTATGCAAGCAAATGTAGAACAAACTACCTTACAGAGTTTAGTTCAAACAGAGACACTGGTACAAGAAGGAGAACAATACTTTAATCAACCAGACACAGATAGCAAAGTAGCTGATATTGGTTTTAAACCAGAAGAAGGTATTTCTATTACTGAGGTAATAACAAACGAAGCCGAATCAATATATAATTCTCAAGAAAAACCAGAAGGAAAACAGGCGGAAGTTGATATACATGCGCATCCTATTTCTTCCCAGACGACAGTCACAGTTAACGAAAATTTTGAAGAATTACCTACGGAAAAAACAGTATCTTATTCTGCCGAGACTGATATTGTGGGATTAAATATAGCTATCAATGAGGAAACTCTAGTAGGAGAAACAGAGATGGAACGTCCTGAATTACAGAAGCCTGAAGAACATCAAGTAAATGTCTCATTAGATTTTGACAAAAGTCTTATGATTAGTTCAGTTATTGCTCAAGATCTAGAAATTGATTTGGAAACCGAAAAACCAACAGAGACTCTAGCTAGTGTATCACTCACAGACACAAAGACCATTGCCTCGCAATCAGAGGTAGTTTCAAACGAAAATACTCAGGACTTTACTAAAGAAGATAGGACTGCAGGTACAGCTAATATTTCAAATATACCTTTTGATGTAGTTACACAACTCCAGCAAACTGTTATTGATAAAGAATCTGAAATGGAAGAAATGAAAAAACCAACTTCTACTATTGCATCGTTAGTTTATCAAGAAACAGAAGGATTATCGGCTGAAGAGGTAGTACTAGCGCAAAAAGAAAAAGGTTTAGACGAATTTAAATTACCAGAAGAAAGACGTGCTGATACAAAAATAAGTATTATTGGTAAAGTAGCTGAATTGAATCCTGTCGATATATCAGAAAATCCTGACTTTCTTTCGATCACCAAGCCTGAACTATATAAAGCTACACCAGCAGAGGAGGTTCTAAACAGTATATTAGTTACCGAAAATTATTCCGAAGAAAAGGAAGATTTGTTTGAAGGGAAATTTATACCTGAAACCACTAAAGGAGAAGTTTCAGTAGAGGCATTTAAAAAGATTGTTTCTGTGTCCGAGTTAATTCCGGAAGACAAAGAGGGTACTATGAATAAACTTCAAATTCCAGACGAGCAAGCAGCTAACGTAGCTATCGATACTATTACTATTCCCGAGGTAATAGAAACAGTCACTATTGACACCTTAGTAAATAGTTCTTTAGAAAAACCAACACCGATGATTGCTAATATCGAACAAACTGAACTGCAACAACTTACCCAGCAAATCCCTCAAGTACATGAAAGTGAAAGTACGTTTGACGAAAGTATTCCGTTAAACAAAAAGATAGCATCCCTGGAATTTGAAGAAGAGCGTACCATAGAAAGTAGTGAGGTTGTAACAGCTGAACGTGAATCTAATTTAGATCTAGAACAAAAACCAGACACTAACGTAGCCGAAATATCACTAAACGCAAACATAACGGCACAGTCATTTGAAGTTATAACTTCGGATAATACTGATACTTACACAATAGAAACATTTAGGCAGGAAACTGCTTTTCCTGATCACACAATATTAGAGAGCATACACGAAAGCCAACCTACTGTACTGGAGACATCAAAAGATTTTATCGATGTAGCACCTGATACTAGAACCGCCGATACAAAAATTGACAGCGTAGTTGGTCTAAATGTATCGGAAATTATTACGCAAGACTCTCCAGAAGACTTTGTTGAAAAGAAACAAAAAACCGAGACAGCATCTTACGAATTTGATGCGATCAAAGCTTTAGAGCAATCTGAAGTTCTAGCCCATCATTCCCTAGCTGATTTTAAAGAAGATACAAAAGTCCCGTCACTAGTTAACATAATTCAGGATACTCTAGAAAGTATAACACAAACCGAAAAAATTGTACAAGAATCCGAAAAAGGTTTAGAACAATCAAAACCTGAAGAAAAAACGGCTTTCGTTAATTTTGACGAAATTTTATCAGTTCAAACGATAGAAACATCAGTTCAGGAAAAAGAAAAACCATACATTCCCGGAAAAATTGAAGGAGAACAATCTGTCTTGTCAATTTTACCAACACATTCTATACAACAGTCCGAAACCCAAGCCAACGAGACATTCAGTAATCTAGATGTTGAAGTGCCAATAGAATCAAGTGCAGTTCCATTGCGCGATACAGTGATCGGTTTAACAGTCAGTTCTCAGGAAACTGGAGAAAAAGAAACTGAATTTAGCCCAGATAAGGTCGACACGAGAACAGCTGATGCTATTATCGATGAGCAAACTGCTATAAAAGTTAGCGAAACTATAACAACAGAGCAGGAAACGGAATTTGATAAGTTTAAACCTAAGGAAAGTCAAGCTGATGATGTAATAATTCCTCGAGATGCTACTCAAATATCAGAAGTAAAAACTGAAGAATATCTTACGGATTTGGATGTCTCCAAAGCTGAATCAAGTCAGGCTTACGAAGAAAACATACCTTTTACAAGTGTAAATGTTTCTGAAAACGTACTAGTAGAAAAAGAAGCTGATTATGTTGGAAAGATATTACCAGAGAAAGGATTAGCTGCAGTAGATTTAGAAAAAGCCATTGAAGCAGTTAGCATAACCGAGATATTAACCAGCCAGAATGAAGATGAATTACCTTTAGACAAACCAGTGTCCAGTACTGCCATTCCGACTATAACACAATTCAACGTAGCCGAGGGAGAAACTACAAAACCGTACGAATCATTAGGTGACTTTTCAGGTAAGCATACAGTTCCAGAATCTCAGGCGGATATTAATTTAGAAGACGTAGGCAAGGTGGCGACTGTAACCGAAACGCTTACTAGCCAATTAGAAGATACGTTAAAATTAAGCGCTCCTCAAGAAGACACAGCCAGTACTGATATTACCGCATTTAAAAATATTTTAGAAGAAGAGGTTAAAGTTTACGAATCAGTTGAAGATGTTCCCGAATCAAAAGTCCCTAAATCTACACGAGCTGATGTCAACCTAGAAGAATTCGGAAAGGCCGCGAGCATAACAGAAATTTTAACTAGTCAGATTGAATCAGAGCTCACGGAACAAACTCCATCAAGTGAAACTGCTAAATCTACCGTAATAGAGCAAATTACTGTTGAAGAAACCGAAGCCAAAGTATACGACAGTTTGGGTGAACGTTTAAAAGATCAAATCCCTGAAAGTTTTACTCCAGATATTTCGTTAGAAGGAGGCAACAGAGCTGCCAATATTACTGAATTATTTATCCATCAACTTGAAGCAAGTCTGGAAACTGATACTCCTAAAGAAGGTACTGCCACTGTGGAGATTAGCCCTCAGTTAGCAGTAGAAAAACAGCAAGTTAAGCCTTTAGAAAGTTTGGGTGACGTTTTGAAAGTTAAAATTCCTCAGGATGCTAAGGCGGATATAGATATCGAAGAAGCTGATAAGATTGCCAGCACTTCAGAAACATTAATCAATCAGAAAGAGGCAGAACTACTATACCAGCAACCTAAAGAAGACACTGTTACGCAGAGCTTCACCGAACATAAGTTTATTGAAGAACAAGACGTGAAAGTGTATGAATCTCTTGGGAAAATATCTGATAGTGCTGTATCTGTTACTGGTGCAGCGGATGTAACATTGGAAGAGGCTCAGAAAGCTGCAAGCATTACAGAAGTTTTAACTACTTTAACTGAAAATGAACTAAAGTCCGAAATACCCAAAGAAGATTCGGCTGAAACTTCAATATTAGAACAGCAGGTAATCCAAGAGCAGGATGTTAAAGTGTATGAAAGTTTAGGCACTTTAACTAAAGATAAAGTTCCAATATCTACACAGGCGGATATCAATCTAGAAGAAGCTCCAAAAGTTCCAAGTATTACAGAAATCCTGACCAACCAATTAGAATCTGATCTTTCAACGGAAAAACCTACTTCAGACTCAGCAGTCCCTTCAGTAATCCCTTATAAAGTTTTAGAAGAACAAGACGTTAAGGCCTACGATACTCTAGAACAAATAACAGATAAAGTTCCTGCAACTTTCAGTGCTAAACCAAGCCTTGAAGATGCAAATATAACTGCCCTAAGTTCGGAACTTGTTGTTGATGAAAAAGAAGCGGATCTGAAGACAGAAGATGTTACAGAAGATACAGCGTTATTGTCTCTAGATGAGCATAAAATGTTAGAAGGTACCGATACTAATATATATGAAAGTTTAGGGAAAAATATTAAAGATGTGGCTCTCACAACTTCGAAAGCTGAGATAAGTCTATCGAAGTTGGGGAAAACAGCAAGTATTACAGAGACAGAAATAACCGAGAAGGAGGGTGTTCTTGAAACTGAAAAGCCACTACAGAATACAGCAACGCAGTTGTTGTCAGAACATACACCTTTACAAGAAGGAGTTGTAAAGACTTGTGATACTGTTCAGGACATATCAGATCAAAAACCACTTGACACGCAGAAAGCAACTGTCCAAAAAGATACTTTTGAGAGTATAACCGAAACTACCGTTAATATACAAGGTTTAACTAAAGTTTTAGATATTTCCGAAACAGACACAAAATCAGCAATTCTTAAGATAACTACGAAGGAAGGCATATTAGTGACTGAAGTCCTAACTCAGGCAGAAGTAAGTGAAAAAGCTATCAGCGGCGTTGCTACAGAAAAATCGGTTAAAACCGAAATTGAACACAAGCCAGTTGTATGCAATGAAGAAATCCAACCATTAGACACGGTCGATATAATTCAGCCTGACAAAACAAAAACTTCGAAAGCTCAAAGCGAATATTCTCACACAAAACAAAGTATCATTGTAACCGAACAAAGAACCTCAGGTAATGTTGAACCCCTCGACCTTGAAACCCCCAATAAAAAGAAGACTAAAATGGCATTAGAAGACTCTCGGAAACCCAGCTTGCAGATTAGCGAAGTGCAGCTGCATGAACATACAGGTAAGTTTTCCCTGCGTATATTGAGCTACTTAGACTTGAATAGAAAACTATTCCCAGATTTTTTTTTCCAAAAAAATCAAGAAAATTTAAGTAGCTCAAAATTAGACACAAACATTTATATAAAAACAGTGTACACATACACGAATACACCTTACAAAAAATATATATTCACGATCGCGTTCATCATTCCATTGCACCACGAAATGTTGTGAATGGTCGCTATAATTTGCTTAAATTACAGGACCATTGGATGACACCACACCACAAAAAACACACGCTATCTTCACTCAAATCCCATCAACCACAGAAACGGCAGACGAACACACACCAACTGTCAGGAAACTGTCAGATGCAGAAGAAACACACGAATATATTACAAGGTTTAAATCGATACCCGATACAACAGAAACCGCACAAACTGTTACTAAACGCACAATAGTTAAGAAAAAACACAGAAGGAAGGGCGAGGGTGATATGGTCATAGAAGAAGTTATTTCCGAGAGTATACCGGAAGTTACTGAAAAAACAGGACTGGTCATTGAAGAAATTACAGACACCGAAACATTAACAGATAGAGAACAACCAGAATATTTAATAGATGAAATAGATGAAGTTAAAACTCCAGTTTTATATACATTGGAAGAATTACCAGAGGAAGTGCAAGAGACTACGGTTATTGAAGAAGGTGTTCCTAAAAAGAGACTGGTTAAGAAACGTATTATTAAGAAGAAAAAAGGCGACAAACAGGAAACTACTGAAATAGTAACGGTAAACCAGGAAGGCAAAGATACCGAAACGACTGTAACGGTGAAAGAAGAAGGGCCTGAAGAACCAGAATACATCGTGGAAGAATTACCAGAACAAATACAGGAAACTACTGTAATAGAAGAAGGCGTTTCTAGAAAGAAAGCTATTAAGAAACGCGTTATCAAGAAAAAGAAAGATGGTAAACAAGAAACTACTGAAATTGTAACAATATACCAAGAAGGCAAAAACCCAGAGACTATAGTTACTGTCAAAGAGGAAGCTCCTAAAGAACCTGAATACATTGTAGAGGAATTGCCGGAACAAGTACAGGAAACTACAGTAATTGAAGAGGGCGTTCCTAGAAAGAAAGTTATTAAGAAACGTGTAATTAAGAAAAAGAAAGATGGTAAACAAGAAACAACTGAAATTGTAACAATAGACCAAGAAGGTAAAAAGCCAGAGACTACAGTTACTGTCAAAGAGGAAGCTCCTGAAGAACCTGAATACATTGTAGAGGAATTACCGGAACAAGTACAGGAAACTACAATAATTGAAGAGGGCGTTCCTAGAAAGAAAGTTATTAAGAAACGTGTAATTAAGAAAAAGAAAGATGGTAAACAAGAAACAACTGAAATTGTAACAGTAGACCAAGAAGGCAAACAACCTGAAACTACAGTAACTATCAAAGAAGAAGCTCCTGAAGAACCTGAATACACTGTAGAAGAATTACCGGAACAAGTACAGGAAACTACAGTAATTGAAGAAGGTGTTCCTAGAAAAAAAGTTATTAAGAAACGTGTAATTAAGAAAAAGAAAGATGGTAAACAAGAAACAACTGAAATTGTAACAGTAGACCAAGAAGGCAAACAACCTGAAACTACAGTAACTATCAAAGAAGAAGCTCCTGAAGAACCTGAATACATTGTAGAGGAATTGCCGGAACAAGTACAGGAAACTACAGTAATTGAAGAGGGCGTTCCTAGAAAGAAAGTTATTAAGAAACGTGTAATTAAGAAAAAGAAAGATGGTAAACAAGAAACAACTGAAATTGTAACAATAGACCAAGAAGGTAAAAGGCCAGAGACTACAGTTACTGTCAAAGAGGAAGCTCCTGAAGAACCTGAATACATTGTAGAGGAATTACCGGAACAAGTACAGGAAACTACAATAATTGAAGAGGGCGTTCCTAGAAAGAAAGTTATTAAGAAACGTGTAATTAAGAAAAAGAAAGATGGTAAACAAGAAACAACTGAAATTGTAACAGTAGACCAAGAAGGCAAACAACCTGAAACTACAGTAACTATCAAAGAAGAAGCTCCTGAAGAACCTGAATACACTGTAGAAGAATTACCGGAACAAGTACAGGAAACTACAATAATTGAAGAGGGCGTTCCTAGAAAGAAAGTTATTAAGAAACGTGTAATTAAGAAAAAGAAAGATGGCAAACAAGAAACTACTGAAATTGTAACAATAGACCAAGAGGGTAAAAAGCCAGAGACTACAGTTACTGTCAAAGAGGAGGCTCCTGAAGAACCTGAATACATTGTAGAGGAATTACCGGAACAAGTACAGGAAACTACAATAATTGAAGAGGGCGTTCCTAGAAAGAAAGTTATTAAGAAACGTGTAATTAAGAAAAAGAAAGATGGTAAACAAGAAACAACTGAAATTGTAACAGTAGACCAAGAAGGCAAACAACCTGAAACTACAGTAACTATCAAAGAAGAAGCTCCTGAAGAACCTGAATACATTGTAGAGGAATTGCCGGAACAAGTACAGGAAACTACAGTAATTGAAGAGGGCGTTCCTAGAAAGAAAGTTATTAAGAAACGTGTAATTAAGAAAAAGAAAGATGGTAAACAAGAAACAACTGAAATTGTAACAATAGACCAAGAAGGTAAAAGGCCAGAGACTACAGTTACTGTCAAAGAGGAAGCTCCTGAAGAACCTGAATACATTGTAGAGGAATTACCGGAACAAGTACAGGAAACTACAATAATTGAAGAGGGCGTTCCTAGAAAGAAAGTTATTAAGAAACGTGTAATTAAGAAAAAGAAAGATGGTAAACAAGAAACAACTGAAATTGTAACAGTAGACCAAGAAGGCAAACAACCTGAAACTACAGTAACTATCAAAGAAGAAGCTCCTGAAGAACCTGAATACACTGTAGAAGAATTACCGGAACAAGTACAGGAAACTACAATAATTGAAGAGGGCGTTCCTAGAAAGAAAGTTATTAAGAAACGTGTAATTAAGAAAAAGAAAGATGGCAAACAAGAAACTACTGAAATTGTAACAATAGACCAAGAGGGTAAAAAGCCAGAGACTACAGTTACTGTCAAAGAGGAAGCCCCTGAAGAACCTGAATACACTGTAGAAGAATTACCTGAACAAGTACAGGAAACTACAGTAATTGAAGAAGGCGTTCCTAGAAAGAAAGTTATTAAGAAACGTGTAATTAAGAAAAAGAAAGATGGTAAACAAGAAACAACTGAAATTGTAACAATAGACCAAGAAGGTAAAAAGCCAGAGACTATAGTTACTGTTAAAGAGGAAGCTCCTGAAGAACCTGAATACATTTTAGAGGAATTACCGGAACAAGTACAGGAAACTACAGTAATTGAAGAGGGCGTTCCTAGAAAGAAAGTTATTAAGAAACGTGTAATTAAGAAAAAGAAAGATGGTAAACAAGAAACAACTGAAATTGTAACAATAGACCAAGAAGGTAAAATGCCAGAGACTACAGTTACTGTCAAAGAGGAAGCTCCTGAAGAGCCTGAATACATTGTAGAGGAATTACCGGAACAAGTACAGGAAACTACAGTAATTGAAGAAGGCGTTCCTAGAAAGAAAGTTATTAAGAAACGTGTAATTAAGAAAAAGAAAGATGGTAAACAAGAAACAACTGAAATTGTAACAATAGACCAAGAAGGTAAAATGCCAGAGACTACAGTTACTGTCAAAGAGGAAGCTCCTGAAGAGCCTGAATACATTGTAGAGGAATTACCGGAACAAGTACAGGAAATTACAATAATTGAAGAAGGCGTTCCTAGAAAGAAAGTTATTAAGAAACGTGTAATTAAGAAAAAGAAAGATGGTAAACAAGAAACAACTGAAATTGTAACAGTAGACCAAGAAGGCAAACAACCTGAAACTACAGTAACTATCAAAGAAGAAGCTCCTGAAAAACCTGAATACACTGTAGAAGAATTACCTGAACAAGTACAGGAAACTACAGTAATTGAAGAAGGCGTTCCTAGAAAGAAAGTTATTAAGAAACGTGTAATTAAGAAAAAGAAAGATGGCAAACAAGAAACTACTGAAATTGTAACAATAGACCAAGAAGGCAAAAAGACAGAGACTACAGTTACTGTCAAAGAGGAAGCTCCCGAAGGACCTGAATACATTGTAGAGGAATTACCAGAACAAGTACAGGAAACTACAGTAATTGAAGAAGGCGTTCCTAGAAAGAAAGTTATTAAGAAACGTGTAATCAAGAAAAAGAAAGATGGTAAACAAGAAACAACTGAAATTGTAACAGTAGACCAAGAAGGCAAACAACCTGAAACTACAATAACTATCAAAGAAGAAGCTCCTGAAGAACCTGAATACACTGTAGAGGAATTACCTGAACAAGTACAGGAAACTACAATAATTGAAGAAGGAGTTCCTAGAAAGAAAGTTATTAAGAAACGTGTAATCAAGAAAAAGAAAGATGGTAAACAAGAAACTACTGAAATTGTAACAATAGACCAAGAAGGCAAAAAGCCAGAGACTACAGTTACTGTTAAAGAGGAAGCTCCTGAAGAACCTGAATACATTGTAGAGGAATTACCGGAACAAGTAGAGGAAACTACCGTAATTGAAGAAGGCGTTCCTAGAAAGAAAGTTATTAAGAAACGTGTAATCAAGAAAAAGAAAGATGGTAAACAAGAAACTACTGAAATTGTAACAATAGATCAAGAAGGCAAAAAGCCAGAGACTACAGTTACTGTCAAAGAGGAAGCTCCTGAAGAAGCTGAATACATTGTAGAGGAATTACCGGAACAAGTACAGGAAACTACCGTAATTGAAGAAGGCGTTCCTAGAAAGAAAGTTATTAAGAAACGTGTAATCAAGAAAAAGAAAGATGGCAAACAAGAAACAACTGAAATTGTAACAGTAGACCAAGAAGGCAAACAACCTGAAACTACAATAACTATCAAAGAAAAAGCTCCTGAAGAACCTGAATACACTGTAGAGGAATTACCTGAACAAGTACAGGAAACTACTATAATTGAAGAAGGAGTTCCTAGAAAGAAAGTTATTAAGAAACGTGTAATCAAGAAAAAGAAAGATGGTAAACAAGAAACTACTGAAATTGTAACAATAGACCAAGAAGGCAAAAAGCCAGAGACTACAGTTACTGTCAAAGAGGAAGCTCCTGAAGAACCTGAATACTTTGTAGAGGAATTACCGGAACAAGTACAGGAAACTATAGAAATTGAAGAAGGAGTTCCTAGAAAGAAAATTATTAAGAAACGTGTAATAAAGAAAAAGAAAGATGGTAAACAAGAAACTACTGAAATTGTAACAATAGACCAAGAAGGCAAAAAGCCAGAGACTGCAGTTACTGTCAAAGAGGAGGCTCCTGAAGAACCTGAATACATTGTAGAGGAATTACCGGAACAAGTACAGGAAACTATAGTAATTGAAGAAGGAGTTCCTAGAAAGAAAATTATTAAGAAACGTGTAATCAAGAAAAAGAAAGATGGTAAACAAGAAACTACTGAAATTGTAACAATAGACCAAGAAGGCAAAAAGCCAGAGACTACAGTTACTGTCAAAGAGGAAGCTCCTGAAGAACCTGAATACATTGTAGAGGAATTGCCGGAACAAGTACAGGAAACTACAGTAATTGAAGAGGGCGTTCCTAGAAAGAAAGTTATTAAGAAACGTGTAATTAAGAAAAAGAAAGATGGTAAACAAGAAACAACTGAAATTGTAACAGTAGACCAAGAAGGCAAACAACCTGAAACTACAGTAACTATCAAAGAAGAAGCTCCTGAAGAACCTGAATACACTGTAGAAGAATTACCGGAACAAGTACAGGAAACTACAGTAATTGAAGAAGGTGTTCCTAGAAAGAAAGTTATTAAGAAACGTATAATCAAGAAAAAGAAAGATGGCAAACAAGAAACAACTGAAATTGTAACAGTAGACCAAGAAGGCAAACAACCTGAAACTACAGTAACTATCAAAGAAGAAGCTCCTGAAGAACCTGAATACACTGTAGAGGAATTACCGGAACAAGTACAGGAAACTATAGTAATTGAAGAAGGAGTTCCTAGAAAGAAAGTTATTAAGAAACGTGTAATCAAGAAAAAGAAAGATGGTAAACAAGAAACTACTGAAATTGTAACAATAGACCAAGAAGGCAAAAAGCCAGAGACTACAGTTACTATCAAAGAGGAAGCTCCTGAAGAACCTGAATACATTGTAGAGGAATTACCAGAACAAGTACAGGAAACTACCGTAATTGAAGAAGGCGTTCCTAGAAAGAAAGTTATTAAGAAACGTATAATCAAGAAAAAGAAAGATGGCAAACAAGAAACAACTGAAATTGTAACAGTAGACCAAGAAGGCAAACAACCTGAAACTACAGTAACTATCAAAGAAGAAGCTCCTGAAGAACCTGAATACACTGTAGAGGAATTACCTGAACAAGTACAGGAAACTACAATAATTGAAGAAGGAGTTCCTAGAAAGAAAGTTATTAAGAAACGTGTAATCAAGAAAAAGAAAGATGGTAAACAAGAAACTACTGAAATTGTAACAATAGACCAAGAAGGCAAAAAGCCAGAGACTACAGTTACTATCAAAGAGGAAGCTCCTGAAGAACCTGAATACATTGTAGAGGAATTACCGGAACAAGTACAGGAAACTACCGTAATTGAAGAAGGCGTTCCTAGTAAGAAAGTTATTAAGAAACGTGTAATCAAGAAAAAGAAAGATGGTAAACAAGAAACTACTGAAATTGTAACAATAGACCAAGAAGGCAAAAAGCCCGAGACTACAGTTACTGTCAAAGAGGAAGCTCCTGAAAAACCTGTATACATTGTAGAGGAATTACCGGAACAAGTACAGGAAACTACAGTAATTGAAGAAGGCGTTCCTAGAAAGAAAGTTATTAAGAAACGTGTAATTAAGAAAAAGAAAGATGGCAAACAAGAAACTACTGAAATTGTAACAGTAGACCAAGAAGGCAAACAACCTGAAACTACAGTTACTATTAGAGAAGAGGCATCAGAAGAACCTGTGTACACTGTAGAGGAATTACCCGAAGAAGTACAGGAAACTACAGTAATTGAAGAAGGTGTTCCCAGAAAGAAAGTTATTAAGAAACGCGTTATCAAGAAAAAGAAAGATGGCAAACAAGAAACAACTGAAATTGTAACAGTTGACCAAGAAGGCAAACAACCTGAAACTACAGTTACTATTAGAGAAGAGGCATCAGAAGAACCTGTGTACACTGTAGAGGAATTACCCGAACAAGTACAGGAAACTACAGTAATTGAAGAAGGTGTTCCCAGAAAGAAAGTTATTAAGAAACGCGTTATCAAGATAAAAAAAGATGGCAAACAAGAAACCACTGAAATTGTAACAATAGACCAAGAAGGTAAACAACCTGAAACTACAGTTACTGTTATTGAAGAAGTACCTGAAGAGCCCGAATATATTGTAGAAGAATTACCTGAACTACAGGAAACTACAGTTATTGAAGAAGGCATTCCTGGAAAGGAAGTTATTAAGAAACGTGTTATTAAGAAAAAGAAAGAGCAAGAACAAAATTTGATAACACCCGAAGGTTATTTATTTGTACCGGCTTTAGCCGATGAAAAAGTAAAAACTGAAGGCGTTGAAGAAATGATTCAGATTGAACTTATTAAAAAGGCAATGACAAAATTGTTACCAGAATATCAACCTGCAGAGGATATTCCAGAGTTAGTTATCGAGGAATTACCAGAGGAAATTCTGGAGACAGTAACTGTGGAAGATGGTGTTCCGAAGAAAAAAGTCACGAAGAAAAGGGTAATCAAGAAGAAAAAAGGTGATAAAGTTGAAGTTACACAAATAATTACAAAAGAAGAGGAAGGAAATGTACCTGAGGTATTGGTAACAGTTGAAGAAGAAACTGTACCAACACCCCTTGAGAGTGTAATATTTGAATTACCCGAACTAACAGAAGAGGACGTTGTCATCGAACATGGAGTTCCTAGAAAACAAACAAAGAGAAAACGTATAATTAAGAAGCGAAAAGGTAATAAGGAGGAAACAACAGAAATAGTGGTGACTGAACAAGAAGGCAAACAACCAGAAACAGTTATCAGTATTACTGAAGACGTCAAACCTTTAGATGTTCTTGAACCCGTTGAATCAAACATTATAGAACTGCCAGAAGAAGTTCGAGAATATGTCGAAATTCATGAGGGAATACCTAAAAAGAAAAAAATCGTTAAGAAAAAAGTACTAAAAAAGAAGAAAGGTGATAAAGAAGAAGTAACAAACATTATAACAATTGAAGAATCTGGACATGAACCACAAGTAACTGTAACAATCGAAGAACAAGTTGTTGAACCAGAAATCGTTTTGGAGTTGCCAGAAGAAATACAGGAAATAATCGTAATTGAAGACGGTGTTCCTAAAAGTGTAAAAACTAAAAAACGAAAAATAAAGAAAAGAAAAGGTCTCAAAGAGGAAACTACCGAAATTGTAACAGTAGATGAAGAAGGCAAGAAGCCTGAATCAACTGTCACTGTTTCTTCTGAAACTGCTACTGTAGAGGAAGAAATACAAGAACTTCCAGAACAGGTCCATGAATTAACTCTAATAGAAGATGGCGTACCTAAAACTAAGATAACTAAAAAGAGAGTTATAAAGAAAAGAAGAGGTCCAAAGGAAGAAACGACAGAAATTTTAACTATAGTTGAAGAAGATCGTGAACCTCAAACAACTGTAGTTACCTACGAACAGATACCTGAAGAACAACCTGATGTTGAAGAAATACCGTTGAATATTCACGAAACAACTGTAGTCGAAAAAGGTAAACCTAAGAAAAAAGTTACAAAGAAAACTCTTTTAAGACGCAAATCTGAGGGAGTTCCTGAAATGACAGAAATAACTGTAGTCGAAGAAGCGGATAAGCAGCCTGTAATTACAGAATCGACTGTTAGTGAACTTCCTGAAGATATTGAATTTGTAGTTGAAGAATTGCCAGTGAAAATAGAGGAATCCACTGTTATTGATGAGGGAGTGTTAAAGAAGAAGACTACTACCAAACGATTAATAAAGAAACGCAAAGGTCCCAAAGAAGAGACTACACATATAGTAACTGTAGAAGAGGAAGGAAAAACGCCGCAAATCATAGTTACTGTAGAGGAACACGAAGTACCAGAAGATGTGCAAAAGAAACCAAGAAAGAAACTTAAGAAACTGAAGAAACCAAAAGATGCAGAGGAGAAATACTTGTTCGTGCCTTTACTGGCTGAACAAGAAGAATTGCCCACTACACCCGAAGTATTCGATCTTCTCAAAATGGAAATTATCAGAATAATATTATCTCATCCATTACCAGAGTTTCCTGAATTAGTTGATTTGCCTGAAGGCCAACGAGTCCTTATCGAATTTCCTGAACAAATTTTTGAAACGGTACTGCCCGATGGTACTAAGAAAACTATTAGGAAAAGGAAAATTAAAAAACGCGTTGGAGACAAAGATGAAGTTCTTAAAATCGAAATAATCGAGCAACCAAATACAGAACCAATAATTACTGCAACCATCGATGAGGAAGATGTAGTTCCTTTGGAGGATATGAGCGAGATGCTTCCTGTTATCGAACTTCCGGAACATATTGACGTTTTCGAAATAACAACATCTGGTGAAGTACCGAAAAAGAAGATTACTAAAAAGAGGAAGCTCCTTAGAAAGCGAGGTTCCAAAGTAGAGGAAACGGATATTACGACTGTTATAGAAGACGGTAAAAAACCAGAACATACTGTTACAATAAAAGAAATCGATATTGGTAAAAAACCAAGTAAAATTAAGGATCTCAAACAAAAATTAGAATTAATAGAGGTTAAGCCCAGTAAGCCTAAAATTATGGGCAAAGAGGAACTCCCTCAACTTTCCGATGTTAAACTTAAAAAACGGAAGGTACCGAAAAAACCTGAGGAGGAAACAAAGTTCCCCAAGTTCCGTCTCAAAAGCCGAATTTGTTTTATAAAGTTCCCTGCCGAGAATGAGATTGAACAGCATGCTACCATAACCACTATGCCTCCATATACCAGAGACCATGGAGAACTGTCCAGAAATATTGCAGAAGCTGAAAAAGTCCTGAAACGCAAGAAAGTAAAGAAATTTAAGGACATCGAACATGAAAAACCAGAACTAGAGAAAGTTGAAGATTTTGAGATGCCTGAGAAGCTGTCTAAGGACAAACCGGAAGAAAAATCACAGTATGAAAGGAAACCCAAAAAGCCTAAACCGGAAGAACTCGAACCAGCTAAAATTAAAATTGGTAAAGGTCAAGTACCGGAAGAAATTGAAGAACCTGAATCGGTTAAGTTGAAGAAAGTTCCCACGAAAGATGAAGAACCCGAATTAGAAAAAGAAGTTAAGCCCAAAAAAGGCAAAAAACCTAAGGAAGCTATTAAGGACAAAAAAGAAGATAAAGAACACGAACCTGTACATTTTGAGCCTTACGACATCGAAAAAGGCGAATATGAATTAGAAAAACCGGAAAAACTATCTGAAGAGGATGAAGAAACTGTAGAAATAGGAAAAACGAAAAAATATAAACGCAAACCTAAAACCAAAACTACACATGAAACTGAGGAATCAGAACTGATCAAAGGTATACCTAAAAAACCGGAGGTACCTGAGGAAGAAGAAAAATCTTTTAAGGCTAAACAAAAACCTAAACTACCTGAAGAACCCGAACAAATAAAATTAAAGCCTTTTAAGAAACCTAAGAAGGAGGACCTGACTCATAAAGTACGCGTTGAAGGTCCGGAATACGAAAAACCCGTCGTTATTTTTGAACTACCCGAAGACGTATCTTACAGCGAAGAAAAATTACCTGATGGTAAAATCGTGAAGAAGGTGAAGAAACGGAGAATTATAAAGAAGAGAAAGGGACCCACTGAAGAGACAACAATTATAGAAACAGTCGCTTGGCAAAATGCCACTCCTGTAACTACCGTTACTACATCAATAGTTGATATTCCTGAGGAAAGTGATATACCTTATGAAGCAACCGAAATAGAGGAACTTCCTGAACAAATAAATGTCATTGAAGAGACAAAGGATGATAAAACAGTAACAAAGAAACTAATCAAACGCAAATATAAGAAACCCAAAGGACCAAAAACCGAAGTTACCGAAATCGTGACTTTAGAAGAAGATGATAGTCAGCCAGAAACTCTTGTTGTTGTTTACGCTGAAGATCGTGTTTTAGAGGAAGATAATCTGACACCCTTGCCCACCAAAAAGACCAAAAAACCCAAGCCTATAGTCGTTGAAATGCCCGAACATGTAACAGTTAGCGAAGTCCAAACAGAGAAAGACGCTACAAAGAAAATAATTTCTCACAAAAAGAAATACAAGAAACTCCTAAAGCCCAAAGAAGAAATTGTTACAATACTTACTACAGAGGTAGAAGATGAAACTCCCGTTTCTACCGTAACTATTGAAGAAGTAATACCAGAAGATATAACAGATATTTTGGAAGCTGTACTTCTGACAGAAAGCCCCGTTACTGAAGAGATTGTAGAAGAAGTAGTTAAGGGTAAACCAGTTACGAAAAAGATTAGTAAAAGGGTTATTAAGAAACGAATTGATGACAAAGATGAAGTTACTGAAATTTTAACAGTGCAAGAAGATGATAAACTACCAATAACAGAAGTAAAAGTGTTCTATATTGAGAGCGATAAAAAACCTAAGAAGCCGAAAAAGAGTAAGGAAATTTTTGTTGAACTTCCCGAGGAAGTAACTGTAGAAGAAATAGAGACTTCAGAAGGGCCCAAAAAACAAGTCATCAAAAAACGAACTATAAAGAAACTGACCAGTCCTAAACAAGACGTAACTACTGTCTTAACGGTGTACGAGGAAGATAAGATCCCTGAGACAGTTTTAACGACTGAAGAAATCAAGGATATCTCAGATATTTTAGAAACTGCTCAGGTGGTCGAATTGCCTGAAGAAGTATTAGCCAAACCAGAAACAAAGACTATTATTACGAAAAAGAAAATACGTAAACAGAAAGGTGATAAAATTGAAACAACCGAAATCAAAACTGTTGAAACTGAGGATGTGAAACCAGTGACTACTATTACTGTATCGTTATCGGATATTACTGAAATTTTACCCGACGACACATTCGAATTGTTTGAATTCAAAACACCCAAAAAATCCTTAAAACCACGCATCACTCCACTCACCGAATTAGAAACAACCGATCTACACACTATCGAACATACACAGGAATTAGGTGAGCAAAACACATGTTATAACTATTATTCATTCTCTCTCTTAAATAAAATTAAATATATAGGATGTCCCTTTAATAATCTCCTAACGAATTGTAACACATGTTTCTTAAGCATTATTTATGCAGAAAAATTTATAATTTCTTTATAATAACTCTGATGTTAGTACAGATATCTTTATGAATCTTGATACACGCCTTCTATGTATCAAAATGCCTTTTTTCATATCGCCAAATCGTATTTTATCGTATTTTTAATCATACCTCAATTTTTTCAAATAGAACAAAATTGGCTCATTAGCATATTCGGAAAAAGCATTTTTGTACGAATAATTTGGTACCACATACATGGTATTTCGAGTCAAACTGTCGTTATATTTATTGTCTTGACACTCTAGATTGAAATTTAAAATACATTTTTTAAGAGAAAATATCAAATGTTTCTATTCAGATATAAAAGTTCTAGTCATTTCCGGTGAAACAGGAAGTGTTGGAAAGTAATTGAAAACGTCAATCAATTCTGATTTATGTCTTATACTAAAATAATTTCGTTTTTTTTATCTGACAAAATAAAAATGTTATAGGGATGAGCCACTTTTGAAAAACGCGAGGTATATTTAATTGTCAACTTGAAACATCTTATATATTAATTTTTATTAAATCTAAAATGTTCTTGACTTTTTTTTAATAATGTGCCCATTCCTCAATATCAACATTTTTTAGGTGAATTAGAGGAAAAAATCCCTAAGGCCAAAGGTAAGCTAATACAAGATGTCAAAGAATCGGTTACTATCCAAACTGTAATGTCTCAAAAACCCGTTGAAGAAGTACCCGTAATTCAAGAACTTCCCGAAGAAGTTGAAGTCCTAGAAGCCGTAGCGGAAGACGGAAAGAAACAAAAGAAAGTAATCAAGAAACGTACCATCAGAAAGAGGCTTGGAAGTGTTCAAGAAGACACTCACATCGTTACTATAGAAGAAGAAGGAAAGGTACCACAATCCACAGTTACTATCGAGGAAATCACAGTCCCAGAAGAACTAGCTGAGATTCCTATTAAAACTGAAGAATCGACTTACATAGAAGAACTGCCAGAAGAAATAATCGAAACTGAAGTTGATACCACTGAAGGCCCCAAGAAAAAAGTGTTTAAGAAACGTACAATTAAAAAACGAAGAGGTAGCAAAGTAGAATCTACAGAAATTTTCTCTGTACAAGAAGAAGGCAGAGAACCTCAAACTTCAGTAATTATACAGGAAGTAACGGAAGAAGAGGTAAAGATTGAAGAACCGGAAATTGTCGAGCTTCCCGAAGAAATTGTGGTGGTTGATAAGAAGGTAATCAAAAAGAAAATTATTAAGAAGAAGAGAGGAGATAAACAAGAAATAGTGGAACAAAAAACGGTTGAAGAGGTTGGAAAGGAACCTGAAGTCACCGAGACAGTAATAGAAGAAACGCTAGCTGAAGAACAACCCGTTTATATTGAGGAACTTCCAGAACAAGTCGAAGTTGAAGAAATCAAGGGTCGCTGGGGTCCCAAAAAGAAAATCACCAAGAAGCGAGTTATTAAAAAGAGAAAGGGTAGCAAAGAGGAAGAAACCCACATCGTTACTGTAGAAGAGGAAGGTAAGAAACCACAAATAACCGTCACAATTGAAGAAAAAGTTATTCCAGAAGAACAAATTACTCAACTACCAAAAGTTGACACAGCTAAAGCTGATATCGTTGAAGAAACACCTGAACAGGTTATCGTAACACATGTTGACACACTCGAAGGTCCTAAGAAGAAAGTTATAAAGAAGAAGGTCTACAAGAAATGCAAGGGTAGCAAGCAGGAGGAAACTGAGATTCTCACGATAGTTGAAGAAGGCAAACAACCAGAAACCACGGTAGTTGTTAGGGAAGTAGAGACTGTTGAGGAAGAAACCATAAAGAAACCCAAAAAGGCGAAGAAACCTAAAAAGGCAGAAGAAAGTTTAATATCCGACGAAGGCTATCTCATTGTGCCTTCTTTAATGCAAGACAAAGTTAAACCAGAGGGCGTTGAAGATATGATTCAAATGGAGTTTATTAAAATGGCTTTAGCAAAACAGGTTCCGGAACATGTACCTATGGAGGAAGAAGAAGAAGAACAGAAAGAAGTTACAAAGAAAAAGGTTAAGAAGATAATAAAGAAGAAGAAAGAAAAAGTTGTTGAAATTGAACAAGAACAGCCAACATTTGCTGAAGAAGCTCCTGAAGAAATTCTTGTAGAGGAAACAATTAACGAAGAAGGTATTCCAGAGACAAAAATAACTAAAAAGAGAGTTATTAAAAGGCGTAAGGGCAGTAAACAAGAAACAGTTCACATAGTAACAACTGAAGAAGAAGGGAAGAAGCCTCAAACTACCGTCACTATAGATGAAGTTGAACTACCCGAAGATGAACTTGATCAAATACCTGAAGTTATACCTGACAGAGCGGTTATAATCGAAGATGTTCCTGAAACCGTCCAAGTAGTAGAAACTTTAACATCGGAAGGCTCAAAGAAGAAAGTTATTAAAAAGAAAATAATTAAAAGGAGACGAGGCAGTAAACAGGAAACCACAGAGCTTACTGTGGTTGAAGAAGAGGGTAAAGCACCACAAACTACAGTAACAATTGAAGAACTAGATCTTCCTGAGGAAGATGTAAAACAACTACCTATATTAGAAGAAGAGCCTGTCATAATCCAGGAATGGCCAGAGGAAGAACAAATCTATGAAGATGACAAAAAGAAAAAGATTATTAAAAAGAAAATTATTAAAACTAGAAAAGGGAGCAAACAAGAAACGGAAAAGGTTTTTGTTGTGGAGGAAGAGGGTAAACGACCAAAAACTTCAGTAGTAATAGAAGAGTTTGATTTGCCAGACGAAATAGTGGAGGAACTTAGTTTGCCTAAATTAAAATCGAAAAAACCGGTGTTTATAGAAGATGTACTCCCAAAGGTTGATGTTTCTGATGTAGTGGTTAAGGAAGGCCCAGCTAGAAAAGTAGTTAAAAAGAAGGTCGTCAAAAAGGAGGAAAGACAGGAAGTAATAGAAGAGAAAGTACCTGAGATTGTTGTAGCAGAAGAATTACCGGAAGAGATTCACGTAGTGTCTGAAGAGGACAAACCTGACAAAATCATTAAAAAACGAACCATACGTAAAAGAAAGGGTAGTAAGCATGAAGTAACACAGATTTTCACTGTAGAAGAAGAAGGAAAAGAACCCTTAACCAGTGTAATTATAGAGGAAATAGATTATCCTGAATATTTAGTTAAAGATCTTCCGGAAATTCAACCAGAACATACAGTGGTAATAGAGGAAGTGCCTGATCAAATTCACACAGAAATAGTCCAAACATACGAAGGTCCCAAAGAGATTGTTACCAGGAAGAAAGTCATCAGAAAACGTAAAGGTAGCAAACAAGAAACTACAGAAATTATTGTGAGAGAAGAAGAGGGAAAAAGACCTCAAACTTCAGTAATGATCGAAGAAATAGACATTCCAGAAGATGTTTTGGAAACCTTACCTGAAGTATCATTTGTTGAAGAACCAGTAATTATACAAGAACTTCCTGAAGAAGTGCAAGTCGTTGACAAACATAAGACAATAAAGAAGAAAGTTACAAAGAAACGAAAGGGCAGCAAACAAGAAGTGACAGAGTATGTCACTGTCATTGAAGAAGGTAAAAAACCGGAAACTTCGGTGACTATTGAAGAAATCGATATACCTGAAGATGTACTAGAAGACTTGTCAATTCCAAAGAAAAAATCTAAGAAACCAGTGTTTGTCGAAGAACAATCTGAAAAAGTCGAAATTAATGAAGTGCAGGTTATAGAAGGACCTAAAGAAAAAATCGTTAAAAAGAAAGTGACTAAAAAATCTAAGGAGCATGTCGAACAACCGGTTATTGCTCACGAACTTCCTGAAGAAATACAAATAATAACCGAAGGTGATCAAAAGAAAATCGTTAAAAAACGTGTTATTAAAACCAAAAAGGGTAAAAAAGAAGAGGTTACTCAAATATTTACAGTAGAAGAAGAAGGAAAAGAACCGCTAACTTCAGTTGTGATTGAAGAACTTGATGTACCAGAAGACCAAGTACCCGAAGAGTTCGAACAAACGGTTATTATTGAGGAGGTACCCGAACAAACCGAAATAGTGCAAGTAGAAACCGCTGAAGGGCCTAAAAAAGTAATTACAAAGAAAAGGGTTATTAAAAAACGCAAGGGCAGTAAACAAGAATCGACTGAAGTCATCGTTCGAGAGGAAGAGGGCAAGGCACCTGAAACAAGCGTTGTAATTGAAGAAATCGATATACCAGAATCTGTAGTCTTAGGTCTCCCAGCTGTTGAATATGAACAGCCAATAATTATACAAGAACTTCCAGAGGAGGTTGTTGTTGAAGATAAGCGAACTGTAAAAAGAAAAGTAATTAAAAAACGTAAGGGTAGCAAACAGGAATCCATCTTAACTGTTACTGTAGAAGAAGAGGGTAAAAAACCGGAAACATCTGTTGTTATCGAGGAAATTGAAATCCCTGAACATATCGTCAAGGAACTTCCTATCCCCTCTATAGAATTGATAGAACCCGTATTCATTGAAGAATTACCTGAAATAGTTGATATTAGCGAGACAACTGTCCAAGAAGGACCCAAGAAGAAGATAATAAAGAAGAAAGTTTCTAGAAAGCACGTTGAAAAAGCAGACGAAATTGAAGAAACATTCGGTAAACCCGTTATCATAGAGGAACTTCCCGAGGAGATTCAAATTGTTGAGGATGAAACTGGTCCGACAAAAACAACCAAAAAGAGGACTATTAAGAAGAAGAAGGGAGATAAGGAAGAGATCACACAAATTGTAACTGTTGAAGAGGTAGGTAAGAAACCTCAAACGTCGATTACAATTGAAGAGGTACCAATCGAAGAGAAGCCTCAAGAAAAAGAAATTCCTGTTTACATCGAAGAACTACCCGAAGAAGTGAATGTGGAAGAGGTTAAAGGTAGATGGGGTCCTAAACAGAAAACAACCAAAAAGCGAGTTATTAGAAAACGCAAGGGAAGCAAGCAAGAAGATACGCTTATTGTAGTGGTTGAAGAAGAGGGTAAAGAACCCTTAACGACTATTACAATTGAAGAAACTCAGGTACCTTTGGAAGAATTTCCTAAAATTCCCACCATCGAAATTACTGAAGCACCCGAAGAAGTTAAAGTTATTGAGAAAATCACTCCAGAAGGCAAGAAGAAGGAAGTGATAAAAAAGAAAATATACAAGAAGAAAAAAGGTGATAAAGAAGAGCAAACGGAAATAGTTGTCGTCGAAGAGGAAGGTAAAAAACCTAGGACTACAATCACTGTCGAGGAATTTGATATACCAGAAGAGACAGTTAAAGAGGCACTCTCTCCAAAACCATTAGATGTCACATTGACTTATATCCACGAATTACCTCAAGAGGTTGAAGAGCAAATCATTGTTAACGAAGAAGGCAAACCTAAAAAGAGAATAGTCAAAAAACGTGTAATTAAGAAACCGAAAGGTGAAAAAGAAGAAGTGACAGAAATTGTTGTAATTGAAGAGGAGGGTGAACAGCCTCAAACAACTGTTACTGTAGAGGAAGTGCCTAAAGTACCTACCGAAAAGAAAGTTAAAAAGAAACCGAAAGAAGGCAAGCCCAAACAACTTAGAAGGGAGCTATCTGTCCTTGTACCTCTGGAAATAAAAGAAGTTAAATTCCAAAAAGTTAAAATTGTTGAAGCTAAAGATGTTCCACTATTTGGTGAAATTAAGCTACGGAAACCAAAGAAACCTGTAGAAAGAAAAGATGCCCCTAGTAAGGTGCAAATTCCACGTCTCAAAAGTAGAATACGACATATCGATTTTCCACCAATAACAGAGCAATTTACTCTGCCAAGAATTTCACTTCTTGAACCTGTTTATAAAGATAATGGCGTTTTATCTAGAAATATTAAAGAAGCTGAAAAGATACCCAAGACCAAACGCCGAAGGCTTAGAGATAAAGATGTTATTAACAAACAACTTGAACAACTGGATCTTGAAATGGAAGAACTGAAAAAGAAAGAGCCCGAAAAGGTTGATGAGGAGTACAAGCAAAAACAACAACCAAAAAGAAAGTCGATATCAAAGGACGAACCGAAAAAGTTACAAATTGGAAAAGGACAAATTCCCAAAGAAGAAAGTATTGAGGAAGATGTCACTCTCAAGAAAATACCCAAGAAAATTGAAGAAGAAGAGTTACAACGGACCTTAAAACCAGTTAAAAAGGAAACTCTTGAAAAACCGAAAACTAAAAAGATTCCAAAGGTAGAGAGCGACAAGATTAAATTTGAACCTTACGATATCGACCATGAAGAACCAGAACTAGAAGAATATGTACCCAGTGTTCCTGAAGACAAAGAGAAAGAAAAACCCAAGAAGGAGAAGGTTAAAATAGTGAAGAAGAAGAAAGAAAAACCTACTCCTGAATTCGAAGAATCTACTTTAGAAACTGGAAAACCTAAACCAGAAGATGAAATTGAAGAGCCAGAAGTTACTTTAAAATACAAACAAAAACCTAAACCTGAAGAACCTCCAGAAGAAATTAAGTTAAAACCACATAGAAAAGAAGTCGAAGACGAAGAATTTAAGGTTGTTGTAGACAGGGTTATGAAACATGATACCATTGTCTCTTTCGAAGGTGAAGATATCGATATGAGTATAAAACCAGATGAAGATCAAGAAAAAGAAAAACCAAAGAAAAAGAAAATTATTAAAAAGGTTAAACGTAAAGGATCTAAAGAGGATCTACTGGAAGAAACTATCGAACCTCAGGAAACTGTCGTTGAGGATATATTACTAGAGGAAGTAAAGGATGAGAAAATGCCAGAAGACATTACAGCTGTTGTGGTAGAAGAACAGCCTAAAACGCCTGAATATCAACCAGAAATTGTTGAGGAGGAAGTTATACAGCCAGAAGCCACCGAAGATGAAACCCCAGAAAAGAAGAAACGAATTATTAAGAAAAAGATTATAAAGAAGAAAGACAAGGAAGTTACTGAAGAAGTTCCTGTCGAAGAGGTACCCGAGGAAGAAGAAATACCCGAACTTCCTACTGAAGCTCCACAAGAAGAAGAATTGTCAGTAGAAGAAAAGGAGATTCCAGCACGAAAACCTAAAAAGGTAAAAGAATTGATAGAGGAAAAAGTTGAAGAGAAACCTAAGAAAGTCAGGAAACCTTTACCAATTAAAGAGGTTAAGAAAGATAAGATACCAAGACTGAAAAGCAGAATAACACACGTACCATTCCCACCACAAGAAGAATCTGAGAGATTACCTCAGATTACTGAATTGCCCCCTGTTTATCGAGATAGCGGGGTTTTGTCACGTAATCTGGAAGAAGCTAAAAAATTACCTAAGAAGAAGAAAATTAAGGTGAAAGATTACGAAAAAGATCTAAAAGATTTAGAAAAATTAGATTTAGAAGTTGAAGAGCTTCAGAAAAAAGAAAAGGAGACCCTTGACAAAGATCTCTTTATTAAACCGGAGAAACAAAAACCTGAAAAACCTAAAGAGGAAGAAAAGAAACTTAAAATTGGCAAAGGAAATTTACCTGAACAACCTGGACCTGACGAAGAAGTTACTTTAAAGAAAATTCCAGAAAAGCCCGAGAGTATTGAGCAACCAGAAAAGGCAAAAATACCAAAGAAAGAGAAGAAAGAAAAGAGAGTTCCTAAAACAAAACAAGAGGAATCTCCTGAAAGAACGCCTTTTGAGCCTTACGATATCGATCACGAATCACCAGAAAAAGAGACATTAGAACTACCTAAACCTGAAGAAGAGGACGAAGAAACTGTAGAAAAAGATAAACCTAAAAAGCCTAAAAAGAAAAAGGAAAAGCCCGCATCTGAAACTATCGAGGACGAACTAGTTCCTGGCGTACCTAAACCAAAGGAAGAAGAAGAAATTCCTGGCATTGGATTGAAAAAGAAACGTAAACCTAAGCCAGAAGGCGATGGAGAAGAAATTAAATTAAAACCTCATAAAAAAGAAGAGGAGGACAAAGAATACAAAGTTGAAGCAGATACCGTTATGAAGCATGATGCTATTATTACATTTGAAGGTCCAGAGGAGGAATATGAACTGTCTCCCGAAAGAGATACAGAGGTTACTAAAACCAAAAAGAAAATTATAAAGAAAATTAAAAAACCCAAAGAGAAAAAGACAGAAGAAGAGGTACTAGAAGAAGACATTATTACACCAGCTGAACCAGAAGAGGCTTTACCTATAGAAGAGGTATCTATCGAAGAAGAAATTATGCCGGAAGAGGTGCCTGAAGAGGCTAAGCCAGAAGAAAAACCAAAAAAGAAAGTAAAGAAGGTAAAGAAACAACTAGAAGAAGAACAGGTTCCTGAACTAGAAAAAGTGAAATTAAGAAAACTGACTATCAAACGTATACCTGTAGATAAACCAATAAAACCTGTCATATCTGAAGTTAAACCCGAATTTGCTGAAATTAAATTAAAGAAGCCGAAAGCTACACAGAAAGCTCCTGTATCCGAAGTTACGGTCCCCAAATTCAGGCTTAAATCTAAACTGCAGATCATCGAATTTCCTCCTATCGAACAAAAAGAACAGAAACCTTTAATAACAACTCTAGAACCGGTTTATAGAGACAACGGAATAGTATCTCGAAACGTAGACGAAGCAAAGACTGTCAAACCGAAAAAGAAAAAGCTGGTCACTAGAAATAAAGACCTCGAGAAAATCGACAAAGAATTTGAAGAACTCAAGAAGCCTTTAGAAGAAGTCGATGACGAATATAGAAAGAGAAAGGAAAAACCTAAAAAGGAAAAACCTGTTTTAATGAAAATTGTCGTAATAGAACACCTTCCTCAAAAAGGAAAAGTTGTCGATTTGACTCCTGTTGTAAATCTAGCAGAGATAAAACTGCGAAAACCAAAGACAGCTGGCGTTAAAGAACCTACTCAACTTATCGTACCTAAACTCCGATTAAAAAGTCGAATCGTTTGGGTAGATTTTCCACCTCTAAATGAAGTACTTCAACCTCTGAAAGTTACCGTTATCGGGGTTGTCAAAGACAACGGCATCATATCTCGTAATGTCGAAGAAGCGGAGAAAGTTAGAAAGACAAAGAGAAGGAAGCTAAAGGATATCGAGAAAGATATCACTCCTCTGGAAAAACTCGATCTTGAATTTGACGAGATCAAAAAGACAGAATTAGAAAAGGTCGACGAAGCTTTCAGACATCAACGGGAACCGAAGAAAAAGCCCGAACCTGAGGGAGAAAAGCCGGTAGAAATCAAAATTGGTAAAGGTAAAATGCCTCCAGCCGAAGAAGAACCGGAACGGGTAACGCTGAAAAAGTCTCCGAGAAAAGCCGAAACGGAAGAAGCCCATGAAGAAGTGAAATTGAAACCGCAATCGGTGGAGAAGAAAACTCCAAAAGAAGAGAAACCGGAAAAGACCGTCGATAAACCAGTCCTAAAACCCTTCGATATACCTCAAGATGAAACGGACAAACTCGAGTATCAGCCTCCCGAATATCCGGAAGAAGAAGAAGAACAACCTGGAAAGGAAAAACCAAAATACAAACCAAAGAAGAAAGTAAAACCTGTTCCTGAAACCGAAGAAACGACTTTACAGAAAGGAGAACCTAAAAAGCCAGCACCTGAAGAAGAAGAGAGTGTAGTTTTGAAGGCCCCTAGAAAGCCCAAACCCGAAGAGGCTCCAGAAGAAATTAAACTAAAACCTTTCAAAAAACAAGCAGAAGATCAGGAATTTAAAGTCGAAGGTGAGACTGTAATGAAGCACGATGCTATTATTACTTTCGAAGGTCCTGATATCGAAATGGAAATTAGTCCAGATGAAGAGAAAGAAAAGGATAAAGTCAAAAAGAAGAAAATTATTAAAAAGGTCAAGCGAAAAGATTCAAAACATGAAATCACTGAAGAGGACGTACCTAAAATTGAAGCAACTGTAGAAGAATTACCCGAAGAGATCACGGAAGAATTAGCTCCAATAGATACAGAGGAAGAATTAAAAACAGTTACCGAAGGGAAACATTTAGAAGAACCTACAGAAGTTACTGAGGAGATTACGAAGAAAATTAAAAAGAAGGTTCCTAAGAAACCTGAAGAGAAAGAAGCCGAAATCTTAGAAGAAGCTCCAAAAGAAACGCCAGAAGAAATAACTGAAGAAATTATTGAAGAAGAAACAAAAGTTAAGAAAATCAAGAAGAGAATTCCTAAAGAGAAACCTTTAGAGAAACCTGAAGAACAAATCGAAGATCAACCTAAGGAAGAGGTTGAAGAAAAGGTATCTCATGAGGAAAAAGTAGAACCAATCGAAGTAAAGAAAGAACCGGATATACTTGAAGTTTCCGAAGTTCCTGAGACTAAGGTCAAGAAACCAAAACGACCGCTTCCTAAAAAAGAAGAGAAGAAAGATAAAATCCCTCGATTGAAGAGCAGAATCACTCATGTTAAATTTCCACCTGAGGATGAAATCGAACGTATACCCAAAATTATGGACCTAGAACCTGTCGTAAGAGACAACGGTATTTTATCAAGGAATGTCGAAGAGGCGCGTAAAATCAAAAAGACTAAAATCAAGAAACCGAAGGATATCGATAAACATATAACAGATTTAGAGACGTTAGACCTGGAATATGAAGAACAGAAAAAACGAGACCTCGAAAAAATGGAAGAACCGCTCAAGTTTGACAAGAAACCTAAAGAGAAACCTGAAAAACCTGAAGAAACTCCTGGAATTAAAATTGGAAAAGGTAAACTACCTGAAGATGTAGAGGACAAGGAAGATATCAAATTGAAAAAGGTTCCAGAAGTACCTAGAGATACTGAAGAACCTACAGTAAAAGAAAAGAAAACGGAAGAGCCTAAACCGAAGAAAGTAACCAAAAAGAAAACAGATGATTCCATTGAGGCACCGAAGCTTGAACCGTTTGATACTGAACGAGAAGAACCGGAATTATTAAAATACGAGGCTCCTGAAGCTCCAGAAGAAGAAAAAGAAGAAGAAGTCGAGGTTAAATTACCATATAAAAAGAAAGAAAAGAAGAAACCTGTGCCAGAAACTGAAGAAACTATTCTGGAGAAAGGTGTTCCTAAGATACCCGAAGAAGAGGTGCCAGTTGAAAAGAAAGTTAAAGTACCTAAAAAACCTAGACCTGAAACCGAAACAGAAGAAATAAAATTAAAGCCTTTCGAAAAACCGGAAGAAGAAACTGACACAGAGGTCGTTGGAGAGATAACACCGAAACCTGAAGAAGGTAAATTAATCAAGAAACCAGACGAGACTAAAAGGAAGAAAGTTCCTGCTAAGCCTGAAGCCAAAAAGCCCGAAGGATTGGGATTAAGATTGAAAAGCAGGATAGTATACGTTGATTTTCCACCGCTTTCTGAAATCGAAAAGAAACCGCTCATTTCGTTGTTGGAACCTGTTATCAGAGACAATGGCATTATTTCACGGAATGTCGAAGAAGCCGTCAAACTTAAACCTAAGAAAAAGAAGAAACAGCCTGTTGAATCAAACCTTGAAAAGATTGAACAAGAATTAGATGAACTGAAGAAAGCTCGTGAGACAGTTGATGACGAGTTCAGAAAACGGCCAGTAAAGCCTAAAAAAGAGAAGCCCGTCTTAATGAAAATCGTAAAGGTCGAAGTGAAACCACAAAAAGCCAAAGTGGTCGATTTAACGCCGGAAGTGGTTAACTTGGCCGAGATTAAGTTGAAGAAACCTTCGGTTAAGCCCGAAGCCAAAGAACCAACCGAACTCAAAGTTCCGAAACTTAAACTAAAAAGCCGAATCAATTGGGTTGATTTCCCACCAATGAACGAGGTACTTCAACCATTAAAGATTACAATAATAGGTGCGATTAAAGAAAATGGCGTGATCTCTCGAAATGTTGAGGAGGCCGAAAAGATCAAAAAGAAGAAACCTAAGAAATTCAAGGACGTCGATAAAGAACTTACGGACCTTGAAAAACTCGATCTCGAATTTGAAGAAATGAAGAAGAATGAGCCAGAGAAAGTGGACGATGCGTACAAGTACGAGAGAAAGCCTAAAGCTAAACCTGAAGAAGAACAAGCGGAGCCTATAGAAATAAAAATACGCAAAGGTAAAGGACCACCTAAAGAAGATGAAACAGAAGATACTGTAACTTTGAAAAAACGACCTACTAAAAAAGAAGAGATTGTTCCAGAGGATATAGTAAAGGAAAAATCGTTAAAACCAGAGGAAAAAGATACAGAAGAAAAAGAACCTAAGGGAGAAGTCGAAAGACCACCGTTTGAACCTTTCGAATTCAAGCATGAAGAAACTGAAAGAGATACTTATGAACCACCTGAAAGAGAAGAACCGGGCAAGAAAAAACCAAAGGAGAAGAAAATTAAGAAGAAACCCGAAAAGAAAGAGGAACCCGAAGAAGAGATTCCCGAAACAGTAATAGAAAAAGGCATTCCGAAACCATCTAAACCAGAGGGAGAGGAAGAGGTGGTTCTTAAAGCTCCAAGAAAACCTAAACCAGAAGAACAACCTGAAGAATTCAAACTTAAGCCTATTAAACGGCCTGAAGAGGAAGAGGAATCGGAAGTTGTAACTATATCCAAACCCGCACAACCCATCGAAGCTAAAGAAATTATACCAAGACCAGAGGATGAAATTGACTTTAAACCTTATCCCGATGACGAAATAAAAGAAAAGAAAAAGAAGACCAAACCTAAAGCTAAAAAACCAGAAGAAAAGCCGGTTCCAGGGGAATCTATCACGGAGGAAGAAAAACCAGTTACTGAAACACCTGAAGATGTTGAAACTGAACAAGTTGTTGTGCTGAAGAGAAAGCCTAAAGTTGAGAATGAACAACCCACTGAAGAAGTAAAGATTCAACTGAAAGGGCCAGAAGAGGTACCTGAGGTTGAAGCTGAGACCATTATAATTAAGAAGAAACCGTCTAAAGTAGAAGAAGCAGAGACAGAAGCGAAGATTGAGATAACGCTTAAACCTGAAGAGAGAATTGAAATTATTGAGGAGGAGGTAGTAGTTAAAAAGCGCAAACCCAAAAAGCCTAAACCGCAGGAAGAAAAACCTGTGGAAAAAGAAGAGAAACCCGAAGGAGTAACAATCGAAGAAATAGAATCAGAGGAAACTCCTGAAGAAATTCCGGAATCTGTTCCTGAATTACCTATAATAGAAGAGCCTAAAGAAGAATATATAATACCAATAGAAAAAGAACATGACGAAGTAATAACTGAATTAGAAGATGAGGTCATCGTTGAAGAACCACTAGAAGAAGAAGAAATAAAGGAACATGTTCCTGAAAAAGTAGTTAAGTTAAAGAAAAAGAGTGCAAAGAAACCTCCTGAAGTTGAGGAAAAAATCTCTATACCTAAACCCAAACCGGAAGAAGAAATTCCAGAAGTAAAATCCGAAGTCGTTATAAAACCACAAGAAGAAAAATCTAAACCGGAACCTCTTGACACGGAGGCTCAATTTACTATTATACAAGAACCGAAAATTGAGGAAAAGCCTGATAGTGAAGAAGTAACTGTCTCTGTTAAAAAGCCAAAGAAGAAAGACAAAATACCTGATGAAGGTGAGGCTGAAATTTTGATTAAGAAACCCATTGTTACCGCAGAAGAACCTGAAGAACCTGTTTCTGAAGTTAGTGTAAAAGTGCTTGTTCCTGTTGAAGAAAAGAAGGAAGAGGTTGTTGAAGAAATTATAAAACCAAAAAAGAAGCCGAAGAAACCAAAAGATGACGAATATAAAGTATCTATTAAAAAGCAGGTACCTATTGAGACTCCTGAGGAAGAACATGAGGAACAAGTAACGATTCCTAAGAAAGAACAAGTGGAAGAAGAAGTGGAAATTAAAATTACGAAACCGAAACCCAAACAACAAGAACCAGACGAGGGTGAAGATCAAGTAACTGTTAAAAAACATGTTCCAGTTCCAGAGGAAGAACATGTTGAAGAAGATGTTAGTGTAGATATTAAAATACCATCTAAACCTAAGCCTAAACCTGTTGTAGAAGAAGATGAAGAAGAAACAGTTAGATTACCTAAAAAGGAAGTCGTTCAAGAGGAAGTTGATGTTAAAATTAAGAAACTAAAGAAGAAAAAGAAAGTTCCTGAAGAAGATCAAGCTGAAATTACAATTAAAAAAACAGAATTTGGTCCAGAAACAAAACCTGAAGAAGAAGTTGAAGAGGCTGTAACAGTTAAAAAACCAATTCCAATTATAAAAGAAGATCTTGTTGAAGAAACCGAAGAAACAGTTAAGCCACCTCCTTCTGAAGAAGAGGCGGACATAGTTCTCAAGAAACCTAAAGAAAAACCGGCAGAGGAGGAACAAGATGAAGTAACGGTAAAGAAATTTGTACCTACTGAAGAGGAAGAACAAGAAACAGTGCTTAGTATCAAAAAACCTGTTGAGGAAGAAGTTGTTGAAACAATAAAACGAAAGAAACCCAAGAAAAAGGGAAAGGAAGAAGGTGAGGCCGAAATATCCATTAAGAAGTTTGTTCCAACTCCTGAAGAGGAGGAAACTATTCCAAAACCTACTCCGGAAGAAGAAGCTGAAGAAACTATAAAGCAAAAGATACCACTTAAGAAAACGGAGGATGAAGGTGAAGCCGAAATATCGATAAAGAAATACGTTCCTACTCCAGAAGAGGAGTTACCTTTCCCAAAACCAGAGGAAGTGACTGAAGAAACGATCAAACAAAAGAAACCGCCAAAGAAATTAGAAGATGAAGGTGACGCAGAAATATCGGTAAAGAAAAACGTTCCTACTCCAGAAGAGGAGGTAACTTTCCCAAAACCAGAGGAAGAGGCTGAAGAAACAATCAAACGAAAGAAACCACCAAAGAAAGTAAAAGATGAAGGAGAAGCGGAACTGTTAATAAAGAAATATGTTCCGGAAGAAGAAGAAGAAGTCAGCGTTAAGCCTCCTGTAGAAGAGGTCGATGAAACAATCAAACAAAAGAAACCTCCGAAGAAGCCACAGGATGAAGGTGAAGATGAAGTATCCATCAAAAAATATGTTCCTGTACCAGACGAAGAGGAAGAAATTCCTGAAGCGGTAATTTTGAAGAAACCTGCAAAAACCGAAGAACAACCTGAGGTTGAAGCCGAGATCAAACTTCCAAAGAAACACGAAGAGGTTCCCAGTGAAGAAGCCGCTGATATTAAGATTAAGAAAAAGAAGGTCATAAAACCACCCACGGAAGAACCGGCTGAAGAGCTTACAGTCCAACGTTTGAAACCCGTCAGGAGACCCTCTCAACCCGAAGAAGAAATCAAAGAAGAAGAAATCCCTTCGGTAACCTTTAGACCTCGACTTTCCAAAACCCAGGAGGACGTTGAACAAGAGTTCAAGATTTCCCTGGATTCCTATGCCGAGGAGGAAATTAGTTTATCATCTAAAATTAAGTTGAGAAAACCGAAAAGACAGCCTACCTTTGGAGAGGAAGCTGCAGAAGAGTCTTTGAAGATTATCGAAGAGGTCGAGAGTGAAGGTCCTGCTATAGAGGAAATAATTGACGAAGGAAGCGATGCTGAAGAGCTTCCATTGGATGATGACGAAGTATCTGAGAGCTTCCACGTGGCATTTAAGAGAAAACCTTCGAGAAAATATTCTGTGGTGCACGAGAATGAAGAGGACGTAAGTCTTAGCTTGAAAAAGCCACTAAAGAAGGAGGACTATGGAGAAGAAGCGGAAATTGACTTTAAGATTAAACCAAAGAGGCGTGAATCAGTATCTCTCTCAGGTAGGAAATATTTATTTATAGCTAAATTAAATCTAATATATATTTTTTTGTAGAAGAGGTGTCTTTAAGTATAACCAAAGAAAAAGAAATAGAGAAAGTCGTTGTTATCCATGAGGAAGAAGTCCAAAAAGGCGATGTGTACTACTCGGTTATATTCTACGATGCCGAGGCTGATCAGGCTTGTGATCTTGTTGAAGGAGAAAAGGTTTATGTGGTAGAAACTCAAGGAGAATGGTGGTTTGTTAAGAAACATCTTACCGAAGACAGTGGTTGGGTACCTGCAAATATACTTATGGACGAACCACAATACGTCCAGTTTGTACAGAAGAAACTTAATGAGAAAATTGACAAATTACCCGTACTTGAAAGTAAGTTCATTTATTTTTTATTTGTAACTGTAATTTATGTTTATTTGTAAGTATATGTAAAATATACAAAATTAATAACTTTTTGACTAACAACACTGATTTCTTTGAATGTAGTAGACAGTGATTCAATTTTGAATCTAAAAGATTTTCGAACTTCCATTGTCTTTATTTATTTTTACTTACATAACGTTTCGGTCAGATGTGAAATCTGCAAAATCCTTCGACAAGATTATATCCAACTGCAAAACTGACTCATTGGCGCACCAGCAAGGCGCGGAGGACGATACTCTCTCTCTCTCTCTCTCTTTCTCTCTGTCTCTTGATGATTCCATATTTGAAAGAAACATCAAAAAAATTCAGGCGAATAGCCAAGCAGTATAAAAAAAAATTAAACTGTTAATTACAGTTAATTAAAGACTGAAAAACAGTTAATTTAATTAACTGTTCTTAAGTCTGGGAATACTTTAAGAAGTGTCTTAAAAACAAAACCGGAATCAAGAAAACAAGAAAAAGAAGAAAAAGAGTGTATATATCGTGTATCTTGCGAGTGCGGTGAGTCGTATATTGGAGGGGCAAAACGTCCTGTATACGTACGACTTATCGGACATAAAAATATATGCAAAGAAGTGAAAAAAATGAAGTTATAGGTATTGCAGATCACGTGTGGTTCAAGCACCACAACAAAAAATAGTCTGAAGCCTGTGTTTTCCACAAGGAACGTCATTAGAAACAGTGTAAATTTAAATAATCTGTATTCATATCTAGCAATATAATATCTTTATCCATCCAAGTGTGGAAATTTCCACAATATGGCAACAACTTATAAAACACGACACTATGCGCGTATTCTCAATGGACCACATCATGTTTAACTGCACCCAACTTTAAAGATGAATGCTAGTGTATTAGTTCAGTAATTTTAGGATTTAGATTAGTTGACACTTGATAACGGCCAGTGAGACATCTGGTCGAAACATTTTGTAAGTATAAATAATTAATGCAAGTCGAAATTGTTTAGTTTGAATAGAAACACTGATGGAAATCACTGATCTTGTGAGAAAAATTTAAATATTTATATTTATGTTTTTATTTATAAAAGACAATTATTTTAACATATAAATCTCTCGCAATTGAAACTTTTCTTAAAATAATCCATTTTCAGAGCCAAAATCACAAGAGAAACCACGAGCTCCAAAATTCCTAGAAAAACTAAAACCAATCACAACCCAAGATGGTTTTTCCGTTACATTTGAGTGCAAGGTCGAAGGTTATCCAAGACCTCAAATAACCTGGTTCCGCCAAACTCACATTATCAAGGAATCTGTCGATTTCCAAATGTACTACACAGAAGAAAATGTCGTTAGACTAGTGATCAACGAAGTATTTCCAGAAGACGCCGGTACTTTCACTTGCGTAGCGAAAAATTCAGCTGGATTCGCTTCGAGTACAGCTGAATTGACAGTTGAAGGACCCCTGTCATCCCACGGATCGGAAAGAACTCATTCTGTATCCAGAAAGAGCCTTTCCAGAACATCTTCCTTGGCCGACATTATTGAAGGTATGCCTCCAGTGTTTGCTAAGAAACCCAAGACTCAGAGTGTACCTGAGAACACTGACGTTGAAATAGATGCAGTTTTGGCAGCTATACCTGAACCCATGATAAAATGGTACAGAAACGAAAAACGGGTGTCTACTAAGGAAAATATCACCTTAACTGAGACCTCGGAGAACTACATGTACACTACTAAGATCAAGATAACGAAAATCACTAAGAAACAAGAAGGAAAGTATAGGATTGTGGCTAAGAATAGTGAAGGGCAGGCAAGTGTTGAGTTTACCCTGCGCGTTAGAACTTCAGAACAGGAACCACCAGAGATAATACAACCTCTCCAATCAACCACAGTGAGAAAAGGCGAACCTATCACTCTCACAACGACTATTGTGGGTAATCCTGAACCAGCTATACAGTGGTTTAAAAACGGAAAACCCTTAGATCAGTCGCCTAAGAGAAATGGAGATACTTACGTTGTCACAATTGACACAGCTCAGCCTGACGATACTGCAGAATATACGGTCAAAGCTAGAAATCCGCTGGGATCAGCTGAAACGTCAGCTACCATTACCGTTCAAGGTAGGTTTAAAACTAGTTTATATTTGTTGTTGCTTACTAATTTTTATATCTGATTTACTGCTTTTAGGTTCTACTGCTTTTACTGATATATTTTCATCGCTGCAACTTACAAATATTGCTTCTAGGCTTCTTCGGAATATTGTAGTTATAATAAATATATTAGAAAGTAATAGTGTTTCATTTAAGTAGACAGCACTAACTTTTCTCTTTTTCTTGGCTTTAATTTAGTAATATTAACTTTTTCTATATAATATAATTAACCAAAGGATTTACGATTTACGAACCGAAAAAAACTTTAAAAATAACAAACAATCAATTAATAGTAATATGAAGAAAAAGTTAAAATTACAAAACAAAAATTAGAATGACACAGAAAAAACTTAGGTTTTCTTATAATTTATAGAATTCCCAGACAATGCAGAACCACCACTCTTCGTAAAACGATTCGAAGAACAAAACATTCCTGAAAAGACTCCCTTGATATTAAGAGCTAAAGTATCTGGAAACCCTGTACCAGAAATTACTTGGTTACTCAACAACCAACCCTTAGAATCATCAGACAGAGTGAGAATATTGTACGACAGAGAAAATATCGAACTTACTATCAAAGAAACCAATTCTGAACTCGACTCAGGAGTTTATAAATGTATCGCTACAAACTCTATGGGAAGAGCTTCCCACGGAGCTTCAGTCAACGTTGAAGTCGATACTGTTAAGTTCACTAAAAAACTACAGAAAACTTATGAAACCTTTGAGAGGGAAACTATTGAACTCGAATGCGAAACTTCCCACTCTGTTAGAACGAAATGGTGGTACAATGATACAGAGATCAGCGGAATGGACCATCGCGTTGTTATCCATGATGGCAGAACTCATAAACTCATCATCAAAAACATCTCTCAAAACGATGAAGGCAACTACAAATGTACTGTTAAAAATCAAAAGACTGAAACAACGGTTAAAGTCCAACAACGCAAACTGGAATTCGTTAAGAAACTTCAGGATCTCGAAGTGACAGAAAAAGATGTCGCTATCCTGGAAGTGGAAATAACGTCAGACACTGCCGATGTCGTCTGGCTTAAGGACGGAGTTCCTCTTAACGAGACTGATGACAAATTTGAGACTGAAAAAACGAGAGGAATCAGGAAACTTCTTATTAGATCCACCTCGATTCATGATGAGGGTGAGTATTCTTGTAAACTCATCGACGAAGAGTGTAAAGCGGATATTTCTGTCATTGAGCTTCCGCCAGAGATCATCAGACCTCTTCAAGACAAGACCGTAACCAAAGGCGAGAAGGCTGTCTTCGAAGTAGAACTATCCAAAGGCGATGCTCTTGCAAAATGGTATAAGAACGGTAAAGAAATCCAATTTTCTGAACACATTCAATTATCAATCGACGGAAAGACTCAGAAACTGAAGATATACAAGTGCGAGCCTGATGATGAAGGATCCTACACTTGCAAGGTTGGTGAGCAAACTTCCAGCGCCACTCTCACCGTAAACGTACCTTCATGTTCCTGGATCAAACCTTTACCAGAAGAAACAGTCGTTCCAATCAAAACAGATGCAGAATTCGAGGTTGAGCTCTCCAGAGAAGACGTTGAAGTAACTTGGTTCAGGAAAGGAACCAAGATCGAAGAAGGTTCAAAATACATTATCACTAAAAACAAAACCTTTAGGAAACTGGTTGTGCATAAAGTCACTATGAAAGACCAGTACGATTATAGTTGCGTTGTTGAAAAGTATGACCTGAAAACTTCATCTAGGCTTAAGGTGGGTGACAGACCTAGTCCACCAAGAGGTCCTCTGGGAGTGTCTGGAATGACTGACCAATCGTTTACTATCCAATGGCAGCCTCCAGAAGATGAAGGAAATTCGCCTATCCTCGAGTATATCGTTGAAATGAAAGAGGCGAAATCTAAGAAGGAGTTTAAGAAGATAGGATCAACCAAGGGTCATATCACTGATATAGCAGTGAGTGAACTGAAGAAAGGAAAAGAATATTTGTTCAGAATTTACGCGAAAAATGCCATAGGGACAAGTGATCCTTACTGTCCGGAAGAAGGTATTATTGCTGGATCCAGAATTAGTAAGTATATAAAATATCTGTTCTTATTAATGTTTGAAGGGTGATAGGTAGCAATCGAGGAAATCTCTTAGACTTTGAATACTATCTATCAAGAAAATCTTCTGATGCACATTGTTGAAAAGCTAATTGCTTTCTCTTTATAGCCTTATAAATCTTAAATCGTACCAAAATATCGGTGTTGAAATTTAAGAAACAATTTTAAAAACTAGTCCTATGGCTTTCTTTTGCACTATAATTTTTGTCATAAAAATTTCAAATAATTATCAATGAGACCAATGTTCCCAGTCCAATCCCTGATATGTATTTGAGATTTTCCTAATATTTTTTTGTCTTAGAGATATTTCCGATTGTCACTTTTAAAATTAACAGTCTGTAATAGTTGTGATGTAGGCCCATTTTCTACTAAAACCAGTCTTGCTCATCACTATTTATAATTGTTAATTTACTATGACTGAAACAAAACACTACAGAACAAAAAAAGCTTTTGAATATAAAAAATATATATATTTAAAAGTGTTTTGTAAAAATGGCAATTTTTCTAGAATATTGTAGATATCAAATGTTGCTTATGTCTAACATCTTGCTTTATTTGTGCTTAATATGCTTTCTTGCTCTTTAAACAGGAATCGAATATCACTTTGCTAAAACTGATGAAACCATGTATTGCTTGCTTGGCATATTCCCGCCTGCTCAAGCTGTGCACAGAAGTAAGTGCTTTCAATTTTCTGTCAGAAATTATTGTGCTGTTCAACGTTTATTGTTTTGTAAGATAGTATAAACATTATACTACATCTGTTATTTATTGTAAAACTTTACACCCAAATGTTCTTTAAGGCCGTGGCCCAACTATGGTATAACCAACTATGGTCATACTGGGCTTTCATCATACGCGTAGAGCGGAGCGGAGCGGACCAATAGTAAAATACTCGCCAATCCGCAATATGCCTCGCCTTTATGTGGGGCCACTTCCATTTACTTTACTTCAATGCATTTAAACGCTTCGCGGTCCTCTCCGTTCTACGCTTCGCAAGGTTCTACGCCTCCTGTGTGGCATCGCACTAAGCCTGGTTGAGATGGTCAACGAGAAGCTACCATATAAATATACTTCTATGGGTGTTGCGCGCGTCTCATTTTTATACTGTTTCATCAAAGTCGAGTTTCGTAGCATCCAAGTAAGTTGTCAGCCAGCCTACTTCTTTTTATGTTAAAAAGCCTTCCATCTCGTCTTGGATAAAACAGTCAATACTATATTTACAAGCAGCGTACAAGTGAGACGCCACACAGCATTATTATAAGTACAGTTATATGGCAGCAACTAAGGATGGCCGCAACGACGCGCGACGGCGACGACGCGCTTTTATATATAAAAAAACCAGCTGTTAAGGTTTAGCAGCAGGATTACGGGATGTCGTTGCAGCCACCCTAAGTGTACTTGGACCGTATTATCCCTCTTTTATTAATAATAAAACACTCGTTTCAAAAACTGCATTTTAGAGTAGGACAAATCTACTGTATTTATCAGACCCCTGCTTTGCTGTGTTTTTTTGTATATTTTTTGTTCTTGTAAAACTAATTCTAATACGTTTGTTTGAAATCTAGCACCACCTTCACCTCCAATAAACGTCAAGATAAAGGACCTGACTAGCCGAAGCGCAACAATGACTTGGGAACCTCCAGAGTACGATGGTGGCAGTGAAATCACTGGGTACATCGTAGAAAAGAAACTAGAGTACATGCCAAAATGGGAGAAAGTCTACACCCTCGAACCGTTTACCTTAGAATACACATTCGAAAACTTGAAAGAAAAGAGCGACTATGTTTTCAGAGTGTTTGCAGAAAACGCGATAGGATTGAGTGCTCCGGCTCATTCTGAGTTGGTACAAATGAGAACACTAGCAAGTAAGCAGTTCTGTACATTTTAAATAGAATTTGTTGTCTTTGAAACGCTTTGAGTTTTTTGGGATATCATGTGTAAGAGATGATTGATTTAATTTTTTTTTGTAGCTGTACCATCACCACCTACAGCTCCATTAGAAATAAGGACAATTGGACCAAATGCAATAGTTGTAGAATGGGGAATCCCAGAATGGGATGGAGGATCTCCGTTACTGGGATATAATATTGCAATCAGGGTAAAAATATGTGCTTTTTTCTATTAGTGCAGAATCGGTCTATATTTAACCTTACAGAAAACTTTTAATAATCGTGCATTTTCTTTTAAATTTTCCTGTATAATTTCAACTTTCCCCACGGTATAATTTCTTAATCTCTGATACACTGTCATGGTTACATCTTTACTTTATGGTTACGGCACTTATCTAAAAGGGATGTAAATACAGAAAAAATCCGGTGGCTCTCAAAATTTTTAAAAAATAAATCAATTTTTTTTAAATTTCAAACTTGAATATTTCGGTTACTTTGGATTTATTTGAAAAACGGTAAAGAGAAAATACGTTTATCGAGATCTACCAGACCTGAAAATATTTGCACTAATTTAAGACTCACACTGGATATGTTGCCGGCAAAGTTTGAAATCCGACATTGTATAGAATTTCTAGTATAAAATTCCGAAAACGATCAGGCATTGTATGAAACAAATTATATTATATACATCCCCTAGGGATTTTATAGAATACTGGTTTGATAATCGGAACAGTATGGAATATTATGTATAACTTTTTTTCTACCAAATAAAGTCCGCCTTTTTACTCAGGGTTGTTTCGGCAAAAGAATTCACGTACTCTGTCAATTCCTCTTCAATGCTCGCACGCCTTATGTCCAGGCAAAATCGTATTTTTAGAAAATACAAAGAATCAGGAAGAAAAGGTTGAAACCAAAGCAATCAAAACTCATTCGTGTAACTAAAATAGCATCAAAATTTCATGGTACGCTCTGAAAATGAACGGATGAAGCCGAAAGCAACAAAATAATTAGTTGCACGAATGAGTTTTGATTGCTGTAGTTTCAACCAATTTTTTCGTGATTCTTTGTTTTTGCAGGGCCAACTAGATCTAGTCCGTACATTTGAGTAGAACAACAGGCTTAACCTGCTAGCGTTGATTGAAAGAATTGGGAAGATACGCAACCTAATAGGCGAATTCGTGACAAGGTTGATTTGACTTCCCCTTACGTCTCAAGTGCTCTAATTCGGCTAGCGAAAGCATTTCAAAGACGGTGTGGAACCGAAAGCGACAGCGTTACCATATTAAAATATGTAATATCTGTAATACGTTTGACGAAAATATCTTTGGATGAAAAATCCGCGTTTATGTTTTGAAAATGTATTCGTGTTAAACATAATGAACAACAAAAATAAAAATTCATTAATAGGTACTGAATATTTCGTATGAACGAAAAAAATCATTTACTTTGCTTGGAAATGACGATTATTGACATTTACCATAATATTTTACATTTGAAGTAACAGCGATCTTCCTTTCCAAGCCAACTCTGACGCCGTTCTTTGTTTAATCATATAATATTATATCAACTTGTTCATTGATAGAAATTCCGTATTATTAACGTACTGTATCCAAAATCCGTAAATTTACGGATTAATCCGTAGTTCTGGCAACATTTTCTCAGGCAACCATCCACTCTGTTGACTGAAAGCAGAGCTACGGACTGCTATGGTACAGAATTATTTATCCTCTGCACTGTAAACGACACAGCGCGCAGCGGCGCAGAGCTGAACTAAATCTCGGAATTCTCGGACAGGCTGACGGTAACGCCAGCTACATCTCGGACATGTTTTGTGTCACGAAATCGCGCATAAGGTTGTGCATCTTATTTCTTCAATCAACGTCAAACTAGTAAATTGGGCTAACAAACATGTGACGCAGCAAGTATAATGTTGTCGTTCAAGTAAATGTCATTCAAGTTTACCTTGAAGAAATAAGAAGAAAAATCGGTTTAAATATGTTTTAAGAAATACTTGTGCGATATTTGTTACTTTCCTGTTGTTAAACGTTTCTGTAATTCAAGGAAAAATTTAATTAACATTTTTATATTTTTGTTCATTATATAATATGGGCATTAAAAAATAAATAACATTTAAATTTCGTACATTGCCTGAAATCGTTAATCATTTTATAGTATTTTTTTTATTTATTATATATTATATAATACCTAGGTTTTATACAGAATTCCTTAATTTTATACTTTGCCTATCCATCAAATATTCAAATAGTATCGATTTATTTACCATATTGTGGTCAAATAGGATACCAAGAAGACGATGTGGATGGAAATTGGAAAAACTCCAAAAGGTGTCCAGAAGTTCACAATAAGAGACCTACAAGAAGATCACGAATACTTGATCAGAATATTTGCACGAAATGAAATTGGTTTAAGTGGACCACTAGAGTCGGATGAACCATTCAAAGTTCTTCCTTCAGGAGGTAAGAATTTTAAATATTTTAAAAAGATAAGTAATTGAAGTTAGAGTATAGCCTAAAGCTTCATTCAGAACCTCAACATTAGTGAAATAAATTCAGGTTTCAATTATACTTAATATTTCAGAGTTTACGATCATTTACAATGTCAAAAAATATATTTGAAATTAATAGAACATCCTAGCAACAGCTTGCGGCAGTTGTATCCATAGGGAAAGCTTAATAATTAACTTATAAGACAATAAACTTTTCATTTATAACCACAATTTCTCTAGACGGATAAAATCAAAGGCCAAATTGGCATTACTGACAAATTTTGAAGTATAATTAGTGAAAAAAATTAACATTTTTTAACTTTTTCTACTAACTGAAAATTACTACACTAATTTTGACGTTCTTAAGCATTCAGAATGTCAAAATTTGAAATTCGAGAACACATTTCTATGCCATTTGAAACCACTAACTTATTTCTCTAATTTCGAGGTTCTGAATGAAGCTTTGTGATTTTAATTTTTATCATATTTTTTTGAGAAAAAAATATATTTAAAGGAGAGTCAAAATTAATTTATAAAAAAAGCAACAATACTGAAAAATATTTATTTTCTGCATCGGACACAGATATTTTACAAAAATATGATGTCCGAACCGTTCCTATATATCTATACCTTCTAATAGCATAAAAAACTTATATTTTCAGATGCTGACCAAGACGACTTCAGAGAAGTTACTTCCGAACGAGAACCGACATCAAGAAGTTCAGAAACGACAACGTCTTGGCTCAGAGAGAACAGTATGGACGCGGACATTAGTTCGTATGCCAAAGGAAAACTACTCAGAAAGGACGAATACTTCTTCAGAATTTGGTGTTACGCCACCAAATTATTCAAATAAAACCAGTGTTTTGAGATAAAAACACATAATAAATCATTCGAATGAATTTTGAATGATTTATATCTACCTAATCCAAACATTTTTAAAGCCTGATAGATGTATATAATTTTTTTCGTATTTGTATTATTCTTTATTAATGTAAGACTTTTAAAAAAATATTTATTAATGTAAAACCATTTCCCTTTGTATTTATTATATTACGATAGATTTTAAGAAAAAATATCCCTAAACTGACATATTTATAAAATAATTAGACAATATTTTTGACTAGAAAAAGTGAAAGTTTCACATTCACGCAGATCACACAAAAAAATAGCTCAAACCAAGGCCTGTACGTTAAAAATATGCTAAACAGAAAGAAAAATGCGAGTTGTGAGCGAACAAAAGAAATTTAAAAAAAGCATAATATTAACGTGCAGTTTCCTTGAGAGACATCTGTGATACTGAAATATTTTGAAAAAAGAAATGATGTGCCTCATTAAATGTGCCTCATAATGAACAATTAATAATTTTGATTGTTGATGAACTTATACGAGAAACTAAACGACTATAATACATTATTATATTATATCATTTTTTGTCACAAATTTAAATAATACTGTTATATTTGAGATTATTATTTTTTAATTTTTATTTAATTCGACTTTGAGACTTTTACTCAAGAGAACATAAGTTTTTTGATTTGTTTTGGTTATGTTGTACAAGAGAGACAAAATATAGGTGCATAAAAGTCGATGTGTATACTAATTAGAACAAATTAAATGGTTATGTTTGGTTATAAATAAAATGTTATTTCAGTTATTAAAAAAGTATTTTATTTTATTCCTACTTATCTTACTTAATGTCTGTCTTAAACTAATTCTAAAATATTTAAAACGGCCTACACACGTAACGATTTATCGTACTGCATGCAGTACGATATTCATCGAAACTGCCGCATTGACGATAAATCGTAGCGTGTGTAGGTAAATTGGATGGTTTGCAGTATGCAGTCGTCAAATCGTTTGCAAAATAATTGCATAAAAGTTACAGCGATTTGTTAAAAATGCACATTTTTGAAAAACACCCCGTAACTACGAAACGGTAACAGATATTGATGTGCGGTTTTCACCATCATGTTTTTGATGAAAATTGAGCTCCAGACACCGATATTAGTTTTCGTCTATCTCCTATATAAAAGGGTGTTTCCATTTAAAAGCGTCGAATTTGACCCACCCTGTACGTAGTAACATGAAGTGTTCAAAGTTTTTTCTGGTGTGTTAAAACAGCATAATCCAATTCTGATATCATTTGTAACCTATGTACAAATCATAGTACTGCCACCGAATACAAAGGCAAGTACTTTTACAAATCTGTCTGAATGGATGTCTACTGAATGAGGGAATAATATCTTCAGACGAAATCCAAACTTCTAAGCAGTGACATAAAATACAATGTACCTCATTCTTTGATGTACCTGTGTATTAAAATGACAGATAACTTTTAACAATTTAATAAAAGATGTCACAAGAAATAAATCTCTGGATAGAAAAATAACTAAAAACTAATAAAAATATTTTTTCTATCTGATTATAAGACTATGAGATATGCTCAAATATAATAATTTAAAAATATTTTTATTTTCTTACAACATTATTAAATTTTATATCATTGTTAGTGATAAGGTTAAGTTATAAGACACAATAGTTTATAATAAAAATGAGTCTATACATTAAGCTGCTTGTCTTAATGAAGACCTATTTTTGTATTTATAACGGAAAATAACTAGGATATCAGGCAATCTTATTTACTCTAAGTAAATAACAATAACAAATAACTCAACGGAGCAGGACCGGCGGAGGATCTAATAAAATATTAAAAGGTCCAGGGGGGAAAACTTGATAAGCGCCAATTTCTTAATTTTAGGATTTTACAATATTATAGTAGGTCTAACTGGTCTCGACAAAATATATAAACTGTGCAGGGGAATAAGTTGTTAAATCCTATGATATATGCCTAGTAAAAATATAGAATACATGGAAAGAATCCGATAATGCCAGCCGTCCAGTAAGTGCTCTCCTGTATAATTAGTAAAATGGCGCTTATCATGTTTTTCTCCTGGACCCTTCAGATCCATGTTTTTTACAGGCATTTTCAGAACATATTGAAGCTGAGTAGTCTCTAGTAGTGATATAACCATAAACACCACATACCAAAAAAAAAGTATAAGTAAGATATCTTACTTTAAAGCTCAAGCAACTTCCTTCATTTATTATTACATTTATTATTTACATAAATAATATATTAACATAAATAAAATAAAATATTTTATTAGTACTTAATAACCCTTATTGAATTTTATACCTTAAACTTAAAAGTTGATTAATTAATTTTAATCTTAATTCTTTTAAACCAGTATCTTTTGATATTATCACTCTGCAGTACTAAAATTTGTTATTTACCTATCGTGTGATGTTATTTTACAGATAGTCCATTTTTTGTACCATATACAAACTTTATTTAGGGCTAATAATGGCTCTCTGGTCATAGTCTCTGGCAAATTGTATCTCTGACGGTCTATGGGCACCGAATATTAACTGTAAACTATCGTCTGGGTCAACACTTAATGTTCTCTTGAGTTTTCCTCCACTTAATTTAAAAAACACGAAACACACGTAATAACACGGTCCAAAATGCAAAATATTTACCTTTTCTATTTGACTTAATTTGACACAAAATGATAACCTATAATTTGATAAGAGTTTGGCAACTCTGAAAAATCTTAAGTCGAGTTCATACGTTCATACGCATCGGCCGGCGTCCGTTAGTCGTTCATCGTTGCGTCAAACCAATAATATTGAAATATGATCTGTCATTTTTGAAATAACCCCTCCCTAATACAACTGGTTAAAACAATGACACATGACGACACATGATGGATTTATGCATAAACTCATCCATAATTAGCTTAAAAAATATTAGAAACTTTTTTAGTCAAATAAATGGATTGGTATGGACGTCATCTCTTTTTTTTTCTGTCATCGTCTGTCAAAATCTTACCTGAGAAAAAAAAAGAGAGTATAGTTTACTTAGCATAGTTTACTAAAAAAGACTTCAATGGACCACAAAATTACATTCGCAACAAATTCGCAAATCGCAGCAAAATCGCAAATACAGGGTGAGTCTTAAATAAGTGCAAATATTTTCAGGGGTGGTATATTTCGACCCCATCTATGAGTTTTTTTTTCGTTAAAAAAAGTTAAAAATGCACGATTTTTAACATCAATTTCCCTGTATATTTTTCGAAAACTTCTTAGAACTGTCTGTTCACCGGAAATTTCGCACGGTATAATTTCTTAATCTCCGATATTACCATAGTTACAGCTTTACTCTATGGTTACAGCAACAAAAGGGATACAAATACAGAAAAAATTCGGTGGCTCTCAAAATTTAAAAAAAAAATATATTTTTTTTAATTTTCAAACTTAAATAATTAGGTTATTTTGGACTTATCTGAAAAATGGTAAAGAGAAAATATGTTTCTTTTATCGAGATCTACCAGCCCTGAAAATATGACAAAAAAGACACACCCTGTATAGTAATATTGGTTGCCTAAATTGAAACTCACAAATAGAAAAAATCGCAGTCGCAGTTTTCTATGAGAGCCAGTCGCAGGTTACGATAGCGATTTTAAAATCGCTGCGATTGAATCGCAGTTTGCGATTTGTTGCTCATCTCTACTACCAAAATACTAAATACACAAAAAAGGGGAAGTCAAAACGATCCCAAAACTTCCCACCTCACACCCAAGATTTTTTTTAACCCAGTTTGAATAAATTATTATAGGATAGATAATAGGATGGATAGTAATGTTAAATATATTGTTTCGGATATTTTTCTCTATCTGGTGCGGTGATTGCAAATATTTTAATATGGAAATAGTGCTTACTAATTACTGTTCGGTTCCGTTATATATTCTTTTTAGTCGTCAAATTTTAGTTGTTTAGGCACCCGTTGTATTCTAGGCCCCTATCGCCCGGCCTTTCCGCCGACCCTGCTTCTTAGTAGGAAAGAAAACATCATTGTCTATATAAGTAGGATGAAAACAGTCTATCAGTAAGTAGTAAATAGACAAGACGTATTTTAACGTTTATTATTTAAATATAAGAATATGAGTATAATATTAGAAAATGGTATCATTAAAACACCAAGTATTGATTATGACGAAGAGTGTGGTGGGCTCGGAGTAGTTTTGTACAAGTATTTAAAGAAGCATTCCGAAAGATTAGCATTGGTATGTTTTTTATTGAATTTAAACAATACGGCGGATATCTATAGCTTTTATAAGAAAAAACTAAAAAATTTATACGTTTCATTTAAATTTAGATCTATGAAAATGTGCACCAGGACGTACTTCATGAAAATATGTTCACTTGTACATACAGGTGGTGTCCCATTATCCTATTTGTTCCCTGGTGTCCCATTTTCGTGTGTTTTGCGGTGTTTCTCGTAGTAGAGCTAGAAAGATGTGGTTTCCACATCATTGTGCTACTGTTTTATGAAACTAAAGATGCTACACACAGATTTGCCCTGGCCCTCTTAGTTCCTGAAATACAGAGCGAATTCGAAAGTGTTGCATTTGCTTTTTTCGAACTTATTTAGCACGTGATTATTTTTCACGTAGAATTCAGTGGCGTAACTAGATTTTGATTCGAGCTGTCATTCTTGAAAAATGACCCAAATTTATGTTTTTTTTAATATAATATGATACCTTGTATATTATATTCTTATTTCTGCTTACAACCTAACCTAACCTAACGTACTCTATACTTATTTTCATAAACACTGTAAAAATGTATTATTTAACTTTTTAACATAGGCGGCCGATTTAAATTAGGTAATCAAAACAAGGAAATAATTTATTTGTCGTCAAATCTTTGTTATTGGCTATTCCAGGCTAGTTTCTGAGTGTAGAATTATTGCATAAGAATATGCTTGTTACGCCACTGATTTATACGTAAAATACTCTACGGGACTTACTTTTCACCTTTTCGATAAAACTCGAAGATAACCAAGTGATGAAAGGGGTCATCAAGTTTGGGTCATATTTAAAGAATGATTGCTCCCGGCCAAAAACTAGTTGCGCCACTGAATTCTACGTGAAATGACTATGACACTCAGTTTTGAATAGTTACAAAATAACCGATGATACGAGGGGAGTCAAAAAATGTAACAATTTTAAATTCGCCCTGTATTTCAGGAACTAAGAGGTTTAAGAGAAATCTGTGTATAGCATCTTACTCTGTATAATATGCACTATTGCATTTTTTGGAGTCCTTTTTGATCACTTTATAATATTCATATTATACAGATTAACGCAACAACTGACGAACACTTAACTTATGAAGAACTCCTCCACAAAAGTGTAAGAACAGCGGTAAACCTCAAGAGAAGAGGTTTTAAGCAAGGCGACTTGATTGCTATTTGTTCAAACAGGGAAAATATCGATGCTAATGTTGTTATTGTAGCTGGCCAACTTATAGGACTAACAACATTCAGCTTGGATCCAATTCTTACAACCAAGGAATGTGTCGATTTGTTATCACAAGTCCAACCACATCTCATTATCTCTATAGGTTAGCAAATTTCTTTAATATATCTTATAAACTAATATATTCAATAGACTCTAGATCGTGTTTATTATTGATAGTCGTATATTTAACCTTCCATTTAATCTTTTTCTATGTAAGTACTCGTGTGGGATATTATAATACCCCAGTAAAATTTTTAACGAGAAAAATTAGAAAAAATTGTATGTCAAATTAGTAATTATTTAAAACATATCCATTTACTGAAATTATATCAATTGTAGACATTGAAAAACTGGTAAATTGTAACTTTGTTAACTTCCTGAATTTTCGCAGTTAGCAAGTGCTTTGGCCTCATTTGCTAATAGGCCATTGTTGATGGATTTTACATATCCAATTGGTGCACTTGGGGCAGCTAACTGGGTTTTCCCGTCTTTCTGAGATATAAATAACGCCTTGCTTTGCCACTTTTGAACATCTTTTCCACATGTAATGTTTCAATATTATGTACTTTAGTAGATCTTGATGATTCCTCAAACATCATAATTAATATTTTTAAGTTTATATGTTTAATACCAGTGATTATGTAGACATATTTGTTAAAAAGAACCTACAGTATTCTCGTTTCAATTAATATCTATATTTTAACGTTTTTTATATTTATATATCGTAATATTATTTATTCTGATATCTATATTATTAATTTTAGAAAGTTCCAAAGCTAGATTACAAGAGACTTTGAGAGAATTAAAAATAAAAATTGATATAGTATGTTTTGGAAAAGAGTTTGAAGAAGAGTTTCTGTCTACAAACGAAAGCGAAAATAATTTTGAACCATTGCACATCAAAAACCTTCGAGATACCTGTATGATACATTTTAGTAGCGGATCAACTAGTCGTCCTAAGGCCATATGTTTGCCTCATTACTATTTTATGGCAGCGGCTGACAGTGTAAAAAAGTATGATTTATTTTAGTGTATTTACGAGGGTTGTATTTTATATTTTGCCTATGAAAACATAGTAGGCATCTTTAGTTAACTTAACGCCAAAATTTTAGACCGCTTTGTTTAAAATTGCAGCTAAACTGAGTTTTTGAAGTTGGCAAGTTAGTCGAAAAATTGAGCTCAGCCGATAAAATTTTCGCTCAATAATTTTTTACAACTTTCGATGACAATCGTCTCAACAAGAATGCATTGCCGAGTTGGTTTCTGTTTTCGGCAATGAAGCACCACATCAGTCGTCAATTTCTCGTTAGTATGGAAAATTTAAACGTGCACAAATTAGTCTTAGCAACGATCCAAGATCAGGTCTACCAACAACGGCAGTTACGCAGGAAAATGTCGATGCTGTATGTAAGCTAATCTGAAAAGATCAGCATGTCACATATCGTGAAATTGAAGCATCATTGGGCATTTCAAAAAACTCAATTCAGAAAATATTACATGAAGAATTATCTGTAAAAAAATAGTTTCTCGTTGGATTTGTCGACGGAAAAACAGAAAGCAATTAGTCAATCGCTATTAAAAAACTCTAGACCGGCTCAACGCAAGAAACTCAAAAAATATATACAGTACTGTCAGTGGTGATGAATTCTAGATTTACTCTTATTAAACAGAGGATAAAGGTCAATCGGCTGGTTGCATGTTCCGAGTTGAACCAAAACCGACAAAAGTTCCGTTCTCGAAGTGTTTCCAAAAATATGGTCATATAGCAACAATTTCTCTACAAGATCAAAGATGTGTTACTGCGGATTGGTACATATCTATTTGTTTGTCGGAAGTAATTGCTAAGTTTCGAAAACCCAACCCTCAACGACGAGTGATCTTCCACCAAGACAATGCATGTTTCCATACAGCTCGAAAACAATTGAGTTTTTAAAGCAAGAAAACACCCAATTGTTGGATTATCCTCTATACAGTCCCGAACTAGGACTTAACGATATTTTTACGTTTTCTAAAAATTAAGAATGAATTGCGTGGTCAAAGATTCCAGTCTCCAAATACTTTCTGGTCTTCCAATTTTGAAGGTACCAACAAGCGAGTGGAATTCTTATATACTCCCAAAGAGTAGGAACTGTTTTAAGAATTGGTTCCAACGGATGCAAAAATACATTTTTCTTCGTGGAGAAGAAGACTTCAAATTACATTAGTGTTTAAAAAGTCATCTACTGTTTTTTCTACCTCTATATGCAAAATATAAATGACAACCCTCCTATAAGAAAATAGCTTCGATTAAGGGCAAATACCATAGTATGAAATATTTACGAAAAACACTAAACTTCATTCGGAACCTCAAAATTAGTGAGTTTCAATTAACGTATGTTTTTTAGGTGGGATACAATTCAAGAGAAAACACTTTTTAACAAAAATGTAGGACAGGTATCTTTGAGATTCTCCAACTGGTACTGGATCTCTGCCAGTTTAGAGCTAATCAGAAATACTGCCTGTGGTGGATGTCGAGTACTAAGGGATAAATATGTGGTTAACGAATTTGGAAAACTTATTGAAAAATACAGTGTAAGTATCACAGTTCAATGTGACAGACAATGATTTAATATTGATACTAAAAGAATTTCAACCGTCCATTAACTAACTAATCTTAATTCGAAAACTGCTAACTCGCTTATTTTTTAACTTGTTTTTTTTATTGTCCGCTAAAGGCTATAATTTTCTTCAAATTTACGCGTTTTCTAATGAAGTTTATGTTGTGCTGCACATAGTGTGCAATATCCAAATTCATTAGTTGAACTCTTTGCATATGTTTGTTTTTGCACATTGAGTCATACATTTATAGGACAGTTTATCTCTCCAATATATGACTCATTCATCTGATGTAGAATGTATGGTGTTCTCCTTTCTTGAGTTACAACTGATCATATTATAGTCTCAGGGCTTTGACAGAAACCAGTATCTGAGACGGATTTACAGTGGTTAGTTCTCCATCTCCGATATCAGACGTACCAAAGTTTATGGCACGAATGGTTGTCGTCTCGGCGCACTCAGTGATGAGGTGTTCTGGTGTTTTTCCATTTTTACCATAGAATCTACATTCGCCGTTGTTTCTTAGCTTCAATATACTGAGGTGTTCATCGAGGAGATAGTGTCCTGTTAAAAACTTCTGAAAATTCAAAGACTGTTCTTACTTAAACCAAGGAAAATCTTTGATTTTTCTCCGTTTTTCTGTTCACCTGACAGATGCACTCTTTCTCTTGCTTCTATGCTTCCGGTCTTGTTTTTTAGTAGTTTCAGGCTCAAAAAAAATTTTAGTGTCAAAGTTGCTTTAGTATAGCTTCCTCTAGCATAAATAGTAAGCATAGTAAGCTTAGTTTAGAATTTAGATTAGTTCACAGTAACTATGCTGGCGGGAAGGACTTTTTAGTATAACGATGTAGAAGAGAATGTAGGATGAGTCGGAGGGGGTTAATCACCGCGACCTTAAAGAAAAGATCTATTATGTCCCCCTTTCTTGAGTTATAACTCATCAGACAGTATCAACATACTCTAAGACAGTCCTGACATACTCTCAGTATCAACATACTCTAAGTATAATTTATTTGATCTATTTCACTTGAAAAACTTAAAATATTTTTTATTGCAGATAACTGTGTTGTTCCTGACCCCACTTAACTGTATTGATGTCGTGAAGAATAGACATTGGCAATCTTACGACACTTCTAGCTTAGAGAGGTTAATGACAGGAGGCTGTACGCTTCACATAGAATATATTCTTAGTTTGAGGAAACTATTTCCAGGTAGACTCGAAATCCACAAAGATCTCACATAAATAAAATAAAGTTGGGTTAGTTACATCATTTAAAACTAAAGAACGGCTAGACCGATTTCAATAATATCTGATTTGTTGGATTCGTCTTCGCCCCGAATAGCAGAATAACTATTAAGAGATCGAAATTATTCACGGCAAAAGTTATCATACACAGCTAGAAATAAAATAAATAAATCATACATACATACATATTCGACACGCATCAAAAGGTGGTCACGCAAGGCGTTTTCTTTCATGAGCTTTTCTGTGACTGAAAAGCCCGATACGTGATGTTATTTGCCTACCGCACTCCGGACATTCAAAAATCTCATTGCTTTGTTGCCTCTTTACTTTTTGGTTGTCCCTGTTAACTGAGTTTACAATTCTTCTCCATTGAGTTCTATTGTGAACTGCTTCTTCCCAATGATTCTGCATGTTAATCCCCTTTAAGTTTTCCTGGAAAATATCCTTTTACCTTTTGAGTTGTCCACCCGGCCTCCTCTTACCGTCTACAAGCTCACCGTAAAGCAGAGATTTTGGTATGCGGTTTTCTTGCATTCTGCATACGTGACCAGTCCATCTTAAGCGGGATATTGTAACCATGACTTCAATACTCTCGCAGTTAGCTTTTTCAAGGACCGATACGTTTGAGACATGATGGAACCACCGGATTCTTAAGAGTTGTCTAAGGTGTTTCTGTTGCAACTTGTTTAATGCCTTCATGTGTCGGTGGTACGGCACCCAGGTTTCGCTCCCATATAACATGGTGGGGATTATAATTGCTCGGTACACTGCCAGTTTCGTTTTTGTACTCAAGTCATGATTGTAGAAAACTCTGTCTTAATTTCCAGAATGCCCTTGAGGCGCTGCTAATCCTGTGCTGAATATCAGAGTCGATATTGGCCTTTTCCGAAATCAAACTGCCGAGGTAATTAAATTCCGCTACATATTCCAATAGATTTTTACAGTATTGTTATGATCTTCCGGGGGAGTGTACATGATTTTGGTTTTGTCGATGTTTAGCTTAAGGCCCAAAGCCTCGTATGCCCAGGTATATGTGTTCAACATTTCTTGTAATTGTTGTAACGTGTTTGCAACTAGAGCGCAGTCATCAGCGTATTGAGGTTCTGTGATGAATTTTGTTGAACTGTGTTGAACAGACCGCCGTCATATCTGTAACTAATGCCCAATCCTCTCTCCTGCAGTTTGCTGTCCACTATAATGGAGAACGCTGCCATGAATATGTTGAATAGAAGAGGTGCCAATCGACGGTGCCACGGTTGGTGCGAAAACCCGTTTGCGATTCTGGAAGGCTTCTTTCTATATGTGGGTGACGGCGATTTGACATGATTTTTGCAAGAATTTTTCCTCCGATAGCCAATAGTGAAATTCCCCGGTAATTTCCGCAGTCTGATCTTTGTTGTTAAATATATTCGCTATATTCGCGTTGCAAAAGTCCTGAGGTAGCTCCATGGGCGCCGGAAGAATGAAATTTGGGGGGGGGGGGCAAGGTAAAAATGAATAAAAAATTGAAACACATTTTTTATTATTTTACAGGTAACACCTAAAAATTTCATAATAATCATTATTTTTTTACAGATGGATGTAAAAAGATGGCTTTTATTTTTACTGTTTCAGTGATCCAGGGGGGGCAAATGCCCCCTCTTGCCCCCCCTGTCCGGCGCCCATGGGTACCTCTCCGCTTTCCCATATGACATCGAAGAGAGCCTTAAGATGACCAATAAGTTCTTTACTTGCACACTTATAGATTTCCGCCGGGATCGCGTTACAGCCAGCTGATTTGTTGTTTTTAAGCTGTTTTATGGATGCCATTATTTCCTGTTCTGTTATTGGGGTATCTAATACATCGAGGCTGTTATACTGAGGTATTGTGTTTAATGCTTCTATATTGGGGTTGTTTTCTTGGTTAAGGATATGGCAGTAATGCTCTTTCCAACGGTTTCTAATTTGCTCTTCCTCTTTTAGAAGTTCGCCATTTTGTGCCATGATTGGGCAGCTTACCTTCTTGGTTGGGCCGTATACTTCTTTAACAGCCTCAAAGAATTTACTATAATCGTGATGAGTGGCGTACTCTTGAATCTGATTAGCTTTTTGTGACCGCCAATCATCCTTTACTTGGCGCAGATTTCTTCGAAGCGTGTTGTTGGCTGCTTTAAAGTTGTCTACCAGCCGTGGATTGTGTGGATTTGCATTTTTGCAAATAAATCATATACATACCTATAACATAAGTAGCTCATTATAAGTCTTTTTTCCATTTAAAGGTACTTTTGTTACTCAATCCTATGGTATGACTGAGTGTAGCTTACTCACCATCTTCGAAAACTTTTATCCAGAACATATTATATTGGGCACGGAAAAACCAACGAGTTGCGGACTACCAGTATCCGGTTATCATTACAAAGTAATTTTGTTTAGTACATTATTTCAACGGCAATATTGAATTAATTTTAATTATTTTTGTAGGTAATAGACTTAGACACAGGAAAAAGATGTGGTTACAACCAGCATGGAGAGTTATACGTCAAAGGCAAATGTATGTTTACTGGGTTTTATAACGGCGATGCGTCATCTAGTTTTGACAGCGAAGGGTACTTTAAAACTGGCGATTTAATGTGGTTTGACGAAGATTTTTGCTTCTATGTAGCAGATAGAATCAAATCAGTTTTAGGGTAATCTGCATTAATTGATTATTGAATATTTCGGTGCACAGGGTGTTCCAAATACGAAGATGGCCACTGGGATCCTTCTGAGTAAAAGTCTGGACCTGGGAAATGCAGGTCGGCCACTGAAAAAACACATGCAGGGTTACAGACACAGCAATGCTTTCATACAAGGACCTAATTCAAGGATCTTTGATTAAAAGAATTCTCTTGTTAGGAGATATACAGTTCATACCAAATAAACTTTTAGTCACGTCTTAAGCTTGACAGCCACAGCGTTCCCACTTTTAGATATTTTCTTTTAATCAAAATATTTTATAAAACAAACATAATTTAATTAGGTATAAATATATAAACAGTTATAATTTACATAAAAAAACTCACATTTTTAACAGCACTTTTTCAACATAAAGGGCCATTACTACCGCTTTTCCATTCAAAATATTCTATAAGGTTTTGATGAGTTTTTTTACGACTATTAAGATATCTTGTACACTTCGCACTAAAAGAAGTTCTAAAAAGAATAATAAGGTTCGACTGCAAGGTCTGCTAGTAAACATTTTTAAGCTTAAAGTATCACAACACTATTTATTTAAACCAAAAACTAAAGTGTCAAAACGAATGAAAAGGAAATAAATAAATGCGGTAAGTAACTTGATATTTTTACAGCAGAGCTGCTACCTGAATCCACAGCGGGAAATTTAAATTCCACTTAGTCAGCACGGCGGCGGCGCCGAGTATGTCCATGGTTGCCAACAATTAATTTAAAAATCGCGCACTCGATGACGTACCTAAAATTTTATTTGATATGAACCGTAGCAGTTAAGTGCTACCTGAACAACCTCAACCTGTATCAGGGGACTTTGTTGCAGACTCTCCTAAAAAGATGCTGAAACAGCAGACCACATACTGTATTACTGCAAGGCTCTAGCTAGTAAGCGACACTTTCTATTTGGGAAAGCAATGCTAGAACTGGAGGGACTATGTTCCCATTCTATTAAGGATCTGCACAAGCTGGTGCAGGGCACTGGGATAGAAGATATATTTGGTTTAAAAGAAGACAAACGCAATAGTTCCTGGCATTGGACGGCCCTTTAATATTAAGAAAAAGAACTCTTACATTTGGAACATCCTGTATAGATAAAATTATTTTATAGGCTTATTTTCTTTTTTTTTGTCTTAACAGTTATTCTTTGGCTAAGGATTCTTAACTATTCCAGAACAATCAAATCAGAAACAATATAGTCCAAATCTAAATTTAATTGAAATTTTTAATTAAGTTACTAGATCAACTTAAGTTTTGGTACTTTTTTCTAGGTGGAATGACTGGCTAATCTATCCATACGACATTGAAAAAGTATTACAGGAGCATCCAGCTGTTTTAGAAGCGATTGTTATAGGCATTCCACACAAAATTGAGGGCGAACGCTTAATGGGGGTAGTACTCAAAAACAAAAGCTTTAATGTAACTGAGAAAGAGTTAGTGAAATTTGTTGAAGCTAGAGTTGAAGACCACAAAAGGTAAATGGATTAAACAAACTAAATAATCAAATAACTTTTAATAAATCATATGGAAGTGTTATTTCGTATTTGCAAAGAGTGGATCCCAGGTAGGACCCTTCACTGCGGCCGTAAGTACCTGGTAAGGCTCAGATCTAAAAATATGTCATCAAGGTCTGAAAAGTCTATCATGGTTTTACAAACAATTCAAACCTTGTCCACCTCCCAGCGGGGCTCACTAGTTTCGTCACTTTCCATACAGAGTCGGATTCGGCTTCTTGCACCATTCCCATACAGGTGTGATCTCAGTCTGCAGTGACCCGTGTATACTGCAGTGAGTATACTCTGTGAGTTCTCCTGTTCTGCGTTTGGGTGGCCCTGCCACGATTTTTTTGGCATGTTCCGTTCCAGGTCTGTCATTCCTGTCTTGAAACGCCATGCCTCTAACTCATTTACAGAGCCGGTTTCTTGTGAGATTTTTTGGAACATTAAGTGTCGGTTCTGGACCCACGAATGACGACATATTCCGGTATCCATATACTTTCAAAAAACTATATATATATATATATATATATATATATATATATATATATATATATATATATATATATATATATATATATATATATATATATATATATATATATATATATATATATATATATATGATGCTATATATATATATATATATATATATAGATGCCGGTTTCTTATATATATTTATACATTAAGTGTCGGTTCTGGATATATATATATATATACATATATATATCCATATCATATATATATATTATATATATATATATATATATATATATATATATATATATATATATATATATATATATATATATATATATATATATATATATATATATATATATATATATATATATATATATATATATATATATAAATATATATATATTATATTATATATAATATTATTAATTTTGTTATATATTATATAAATAATGAATATAATAATATTTTCTTTAATATAACAACACTATATTTACCTAGTTTTAAATACTACCTAAAATTAATAGGTACAATGTGATCGAAAAAAAACGGCGTCAAGGATGTCTATGAAATGAAAATTGCTGTCATTTTATATGTAAAATTATATGGGGAATGTCATTGATTGTCATTTCCAAGCCAACTAGACGCCATTATTTCGATCATACGGTTAGGTTAGGTTAGGTAGCTAGTATTATAAACAATTTTTTATATTATTTTAATTTTATCTATATAAATTGTATATATTCCTTTTTTAGATTAAGGGAAGGTGTCACGTTTATAGAAGAATTTCCTTTAACCATTACTGGCAAAATTAACAGACTGCAAACCAAGAATAAAGTATTGGCAGAAATAAGAAAGAAATAATTTATATTCTAATAACACACAGTTTTATTAATACATATCAAAACTATATATCAAAACATAGCAGTTAATTGTAGTAAATTATTTAAGTTCATGCTATTGACTTTTATTTCATGTTAATGCCAAACCAAATAAAATTATTAAATAAAAAATATTTCTAAAAACAAAGTTATTTAAATGCTCTAAAAAGAAGAAAATAAACTTTAAATCCCCTAAATGTATTACATTACACAGTTTATATTATGATATAAAACCTTGTCGCGAGATTTATTGTTTGTATATAGATAAACAAAAATAAAATATGTAATTTGTATAGACATAAGTAATTCTAAGAAAAAGTAATATTTTATAAAATAGTTGCCTATCACACTAATAGACATTAGGCAAATAAAAATAAAGTCCTCCTACTCGGGATGCCAGCCCACATAATGGTGAATGCAGATTCTGTAAAATCACTGTAAAAACAATAGGGGAGCCAATATTTTGACAGTTTAAAAGTTGCATGGGATTTCCTATGTTTCCAACGCCGATGCACCACCCGATATATTAAATTTTACAAATGTTGGTACAGAAGTACCGGTCAAATCGTAAAAAAGAGATGCAAAAACATGAAATAAAAAATTTCTGAAATATAGGGTAAAGAAATCATAGTCTGAAATATGTTGACAACATAGTTGTACGGTTCTAAGCGCATCCCTGCCAATTTATTTCTTCCAAGTACGTAGTTTTCAAAGGCGCCATTCTCTATGTTTTGTTCGTTTTCATTTTTATCTTGATAACTAGACGAGTTGCTCAGTGGCGTAGATAGATACCCTCCCCGGTGCAAAAATAAATTAACGCCCTATATATACTATATATAGGATATAATATATTAATAAATAATATTTTCTTGCCTTTAGCTGTGTATTTTTTCTAATTTCGAAAAATCGAAAGTAGAGAAAAAATTAAAAAAAAAAAAATAAAAAGTAAAAAGAAAATTGTTTTGCTTGTCGTAAAGGGGGGAACCAAGCTCCACTCCCACAACCGGTTTCTGGGCCTACCCTTCATCAGGTGGGCTGTCCAGGGGCTGGTTCTCACCGATACGGCAAGCAAAACTTCTTCTATATCTACAGACGATGTCGTAAAGTGTCGGTGAGATATTAGTGCATCTCCCGTCAAAAGATGGTAAAGAGCGTTTTTCGGCCCGCTCAAATATATGAAATGAACAAAATTCTTACAGCTTTAGTGTATATTAATAAATAATATTTTCTTGCTGGATATAATATATAGGCTTGGTGCATTTCAGTTGATTTCAATAAATTCCGACCGTAGCGCTTCAACGGCAAAACTCATAAATTATCCCTACCTCTTTCACGCAGTCGTCATGTTGATGGTGCATTAAAATAATATTGAAATTGTGGTTTTGTCATAATATTTAAGTATTATAGTTTTTTGCTAGTCCACTTATTGAGAGTATAAAACACTCAGGTACGAGGTTTGTGTGATGTAATGCTATTTCGAGTAGTAAAAAATAATTCCAACTAAGCATTGTGTGGTATTGTGATAATTTCAAAAGTTAATAAAATTGCCGAAAAAATGTTAACGCGTAAAGGAGAGCGTAATTAGGGCGTTGTTGGGTGTAATAACATTCAATAATTCCCGGATATTTAACTCCTCTCCCGAAACAACATTTCATAGCTTCATAGTTTCTCACACCGATTTGATTAAAAGCAAAAATGGATTCAAGCAATTCGACGAAACAAATGAGTAAACAAAGTGCTCGTTAATATTAATAGTATACTTTTTTTAATCAACTAGTGATTAAATGGTTTTATGAGCTTCTAATTATAATAATGTAGCTTTAAAAAATTTCGTTATAGCCGAAATAGCCCCAATTAAATTATGCCCCACTAGCAAAACCGGTGAACTCATCTGAAAAGTTTTTTTTAACTGGAATAATAAATTATAATACAAGTTAGATTTTCTGAAGATATCAAAATATTTACTTTGTTATTTTTATTTTTCGAATTATCACAAATTATACTTCCTAACACTTTTAGAGTAATTAAATAATACATTTTTCGTATTCTCGCTATTTAAACCCGTGTATTTGTCAGTACGAGTTGTTTACGATATTCTTCGATGGTGGCAGCACCGGCGCCGGCGGAGAAAGCACCAAGCCTATACATGTTACCGGCAAAGTTTAAAACCCGGTGTTGTGCAGAATACCTAGGAATGATATAAAATTGCTAAAACTATCAGGCGTTGTTGTGAAATAAATTACATTATTCATAAAATGTCTAGGTAAAATACAGCATTTTATAGAATACCTAGGTATTATCATAATATAAAGGAAACTAGTAGCTTTAGTCCTTGTCAAATCCTTTGTTCTTTTTCTGTCACTTTATATGACTTTGTTCCCGCGTCCCGTGACCACTGACGTAGCTGTATAGTCGTGGTCTATAACTAGGCAAAGTATAGTCGTGGCACCGCCATAGTTTCACATGGATGTATTTAGAAAAATATGAGTTCACAATTAAATAAAATAAAAAAAATTGATCATCGAGTAAAAATTTGCTTGAAAACAGAATATTGTCACATTTCGTGTAAGTAACAATAATTCTTCTGTATCTGAAAATCTTCTGATGGGAAGAAATGTGGAAAAAATATATAATGACATATTTTTATATTAGTATCTATTTCAAAGATTTTCTACAACTTTTTTTTTAATTTAAAACAAGTTTAATTTTAACATCAATGTGTTTATTTTGTAGTAATATATTGGTTAGGTGGATTTTCATTGGATAACTAATACATTGAACAACACATTGTACTAAATAATAAAATAACATAATTTCGGAATCATGCTTCAAAGGAACCGGGATTTTCAGTTTTTTTCGGTACTTTCGGTACTAGCAAATTTTTGTTCAATGATGGTGCAGTTCGTTAAACAGCAAGCAAGGGATGGTTGTCAAAAGTAAAATCGATAAAAAATTGAGGTTTAAATCAAAATAATATCAAATTATTAAGTAGTAATCAGCCATGAGAAAATTAACCTGAACACAAACATGATCACAAATGATTCTTAAAAAAAAGCACAATTTTTTGAATTATTACTACAACCAATAGCAGCACACAGTAAGGCACTAATTTTTTGTCAATCCGTCTCTGTGCTGGGAACCTGCTCGAACTGTGCTCGAACCTCGCAGGTCGACGAACGGAACTCAACTGAAACTGAAACGCTCTGCAATCTGTCGATATTCGACAGATTGTAAAAACTGGCAGAAAATATTTGGGAGAGTGCAACTACTCTTTTCCTTCTACTATGGTATTATATAGAATGCCTTAATTTTTTACTTTTCCGGTAACATACATAATATAATCTCCCGTCAACTAGACGGAGGGATCGAAAACAAAGGATTGATAATTAATAGAGACCATCCTAACCATCTAAGATTCGCTGACAACATGTTCTAATTGCCAATAGTCCTGAAGAACTACAAGCACAAATCAACGAACTAAATACAACCAGCAATAAAGTAAGTCTCAAAGTGAACTTAGCAATAACTAAAGCAGTGCACAACAAACCATCTAGGCCCGCGATAGCTACGCCACTGGAGTTGCGTTGTAGGTCTGGAGTACCATTGGTGGCAGTACACGTGCAATTAAACCATTAGAGCAATTGAGATAAATCGGCGAGTAATGATAGTGTTGGCGAGCTGTGATTAATAGGCCGTAATGAATTTAATAAACAAAAGCCGGTAGGTAGGTACTGCCGCAGCCGCTAGTAGTACCATTGGCATTCGAAGAATTCAGAAATTGTAATTTGGGCAAGGCAACCCAGTCTACATCAAACGGCGTGAATAATATAATCACTTCACTCTAGAAATAGCTTTAAGCTTTATGCCTCTTATGGCTGGTTCATGCTTCCAGCGTGAACGTTTTGAACCACGCAATCTTTATCCTAACACTAACATTAGTCCTAATCTGAAGAACACGAATCAAAGTTAAGGAGACGTCCATTATTTACGTGAGGAAACCAAGGGGGGGATTCAGCCGAATCTCACTAAATCTTATATGTAGGGGATAGAGTAGGTTTCGGCAAATATCACGTTTTTTTTTTCGGGCAAAAGATAGTGTAAAAATGTAAGAAAATCAGATTAATTTAAAGTAAAACATGTTTATACATAGACTAAAATACACTCACCGGCACGAAAAACCGATTGATGTATTTTAAAGTTTAATATACAGGGTGGTCCGAACTGTATTCCGGAAACTTCGGCAGCATATTCTGCAAATTAAAATAAGTAAAAAAGTCCGTATAAATGTATGTCCTAAAATGCTTAGTTTCGGAGATACAGCGTGTAGAAGTTTCATTTTTATTTCGATTTTTTCTAAATAATTCATGAAGTAACATCAATATTTGGATGAAAATTAGTGTGCGGGAGTTTTTGTGACATGAGAAATTTGATTTTTATGTCAATATGACTCCTACTTGTAGAGGGCGCCACCAACATATGTTTTAACTGGTATGAAGAGTAATAAATTTTCGTCCATACCTGTATAAAACTATTGAGTAAAAAAATATACATTTACAACTTTTTTTTACATAAAAAAGATCTCTTGGTAAACATCGCTACGAGTAATGGTTCTCGAGATATTTGGAATTGAAATTATCAATACCTGTCATCATTGACATAAATTAAACATGTTGACTAAATAGTTACTAGACCGAAACCATAAATTTGATTTTTTTGTGCCAAAAGTTCAACAGAAACTGTTTAATCATCATTTTTTCGCAGAAAAATTTATGATTAATTTAAAAAAATAAAAATTTATTATTTCAGTCAAATAACTATACTCAACGTGTGCTTATTTTTTGTCAATAATGACATGTATTGACTATTTCCATTCTAAATATCTTGAGAACGGTTGCTCGTAGCGATTTTTACCAAGAGACATTTTTTACGTAAAAAGTCATGGAAATGTATATTTTTTTACTCCATAGTTTTATACAGGTACAGACGAAAAGTTATTACTCTTCAAAAGAGTTAAAACACATGTAGGTGGCGCCCTCTACAAGTAGGAGTCATATTGACATCAAAATCAAATTTTTCATGTCAAAAAAGTCCCAGACACCAATTTTCATCCAAATATTGACGCTACTTCATAAATTATTTGGAAAAAATCGAAATAAAAATGAAATTTCTACACCCTGTATCTCCGAAACTAAGCATTTTAGGACATACATTTATACGAACTTTTTTACTTATTTTTATCTGCAGGATGTGCTGCCGAAGTTTCCGGAATACAGTTCGGACCACCCTGTATATAAAACATTCTGTTTTCCCTTGTATAATTGACAGTGAAATATATATTTTTTTAGTCAGTAGTTTTATACAGGTACGGAAGAAAAGTTATTACTCTTCAAAACAGTCAAAACGCATTTAGGTGGCTCCCCCTACAAATATACGATTTTTTCCAAATAATTTATGAAGTAACGTCAATATTTGGATGAAAATTGGTGTCTGGGACTTTTTTGACATGAAAAATTTGATTTTGATGTCAATATGACTCCTACTTGTAGAGGGCGCCACCTACATGTGTTTTAAAGAGTAACTTTAGTGTTTTTAAGAATAACTTTTCGTCTGTACCTGTATAAAACTATGGAGTAAAAAAATATACATTTCCATCACTTTTTGCGTAAAAAATGTCTCTTGGTACAAATCGCTACGAGCAACCGTTCTTAAGATATTTAGAATGAAAATAGTCAATACCATGTCATTGTTGACAAAATATAAACACACGTTGAGTAGATATATAGTTACTTGACTGAAATAAAAAATTTGGGATATTTTTATTTTTTTAAATTAATCATAAACTTTTCTGCGAAAAAATGATGATAAAACAGTAAACATTTGGCATAAAAACATTTCAAATTTATGATTTCAGTCTAATAACTATTTAGTCAACATGTTTAATTTATGTCAATTATGATAGGTATTAATAATTTCGATTCCAAATATCTCGAGAACCATTACTTGCAGCGATTTTTACCAAGAGACATTTTTTACGTAAAAAACTACGTAAATATATATTTTTTTACACAATAGTTTTATACAGCTACGGACAAAAAGTTATTACTCTTCAAACCAGTTAAAATATATGTAGGTTTGGTAGGAGTCCTATTGACAGTAGGAGTCTCTACAAGTAGGAGTCCTATTGACATCAAAATCATATTTCTCATATCAAAAAACTCCCATGTACCACTTTTCATCCAAATATTGACGTTACTTCATAAATTATTTCGAAAAAATCGAAATAAAAATGACACTTCCCTTGACATGTCTGTAAGTTATAATCATGTACAATTTATTTTTTTTTTAAATCAAGATTATATTTTGACTTTCCCATAATCAAGTATTATTAAAAAATAAAAAATAAACTCATATTACTTTATTTAAACTTTATTAATTGAAGCACTAAACATAGGTACATTAACTAAAAATATAATACAAATATCTAATGGATAATTATCCATAACATTTAACCTTACTGCTATATCAATTAGCTTAAAGCCTATGGTAAAAATATTCAGTCACATTCGTTGTGCTCTATTTTCATATTGTTTATATTAAATGAAATGGCTAGTGAAATACTTAATGTTAAACTTAAAAATTATATTTTGAGACGTCATACATAATATGTATATAATATTAAAGTAAATGTATTAATATTGGTACAAAACTATCGTAAATAAATATTAAATCAAACTACATATCATAAGTCATTCGCAGCTTCTAGATTGTTTTTTCTTAAAATAATCTTAATAAATATTATTTACAGTATATTATTTCTAAAGTTAACTAAATCTAAAATATATTAATATAAAAAAGGCATAGAAAAATACTGTTTATAATATAACTAAACTTACAAAGAAACGAAATAATAATAATAATAATTATAATAACTATATAATATTAAATCGCATTGAAAAAAATGCTATATTGCACATCATGAATAAAAATAGTATAAAAATGTTTAATTTGTTTATACAGAATGTAAAAAAAAAGTGTACCAAACTTTTTCATTTATTTTTAGCTGTATTTTTAGCTAATATGTTTAGCTAGTATCATCCACTAAAGTTTGGTACACACTACTTCTTTGCCTTATAAGGGTACAAATAATTCAATACAATTTATCACAAGATTCTATTGAAATATACACATTATATAGTATACACAGTGCCCATTTTATATCGCTAACTATTAAGAACCTATTGGAAATACTGGATGATATATAAAATTATAGTTTATTATGTAAAACTAATTTTATTAAAATTGCTAATATCTATAAGAGTACAGTGGTTCCAAAAAAAAAATTCAAAAAAATTGCTAATAAATATAAAAGACAATAAATTAATCAAAAAGTAAATCAATTCACTTTTAATTAAATGAAATACATGTTTGTAGATTTGAATACACAATATTTACATAAAATTAAAAAAAAAATAATTATTCAAGTTATTGTAGCACCACATGAATAATCAATAATAAAAACAGTATATTGCTTAACTATTATTTACTAAAAAAAGTATCTTTTCTATAAATATAGGAAAATGAAGCGGATAACTACAATACTCGAATACTCGTATTCTCAGTATGTGTATTTCTTTATTTATAATAATATCACAAATAGTTACTTTTGATTTTGAATAGTCGACAATGATATTAATAAGAGAGAGTCTTAAAATAAAACAGAATACGTTGAGTAATATGAAAATACCGTAAAAGTTATATATGTTCCTGTAATTTTTACATAGCGTCGTTATTTAGAAATACGATATACCATATAGTCGAAAAAAAAAACGGCGCCAAAGAGGGCTGGTAAATGACAATCGATTTTGGCGAAGTCACTCTCGATAGATAGTCTCGTCGATAAAGGTCATTTACTAAAAACTGACATAAAATTGAAAATTAACACTAATTATAAAAAGATTAAAAAAGTATAGAATGTTTCCAAACACACAAATCTATTTAAAAAAAAATATTGTTTTTTGAATTTTATACTATATTTATTTATTTATTATGATTATAACGACGTCTTCCAATTATATATTTTATACTATACCATTTAATGATGTCTAGAGCTTTATCTCAACAAAATTATCATCGATTGTAAGTCCCAGCCGTCATTGACGTCGTTTTTTTATCGTATGGTATTTGGATGATTCAGAATTTCTTTTAATGGCGATAATATCAGATATTAAATTTAATAAAAAAAATAAACTTAAGGAGCATATAAAAAAATTTAGGTTGAACGAGATGGGGCCCAAAAATGGCCGACTTAAATTCCGGTTTATCAGAGCCCTTCTAATTTTATTCAAAACATGTAAAAATATGATGTAGGGTGGACTCAATACGTTGTTGTTTTATTTTACGTTGGCAAAAAATGTTGGCAGTTCTTAAAATTGTTATAAGTTATAATAATTATTGAACAACACGAACATCCGATACGCTACTGAAGCAGGTAAGTCAAATTGACGTATCTAAATTCATTGACATCTTAAGTAGGAAATAAAAGCAAAAATGCAAGAAAAAATATATAATTAGTTAATTTTAAGCGAATTTCATAAATGATCGATTTACTACACGTATGTATATTATACAGGGTGCTCCAAACTGTATTTCGGAAACTTCGCCAGCATATTTTACACATAAAAATAAGTAAAAAAGTTCGTATAAATGTCTTATATCCTAAAATATTTAGTTTTGGAGATACTGGAGGGTGAGATTTTGGAGGGTGTAGAAGTTTCATTTATATTTCTAGAGAGAGAGAGAGAGATTTCTTCCCAATAATTTATGAAGTAACGTCAATATTTGGATGAAGATTGGTGACTGGGAGTTTTTTGACATAAGAAATTTGATTTTGATGTCAATATGACTCCTACTCGTAAAGAGCGCCACCTACATATTTTTTAACTGGTTTGAAGAGTAATAACTTTTCATCTGTACCATATTGAAAATATTTTTAATCAATAGATCTCGTTGTGAAACAATGATGTTTAAAAAATCTCCGAACTAGATATTATATTTCTCTAGACACTTCTAATGCACGCTCAGCTTGGGACACCCTGTATGCAGGGTCCGGCAATAGTGCTTCAATAGGGCATCTGCAGCTCCTATTATCAAAAAATTGGGAATTTTGTTTAAGTGCAAACCTAAGGTATGTACTTGGATGTATTTCAGAAAAATATTTTAACTTCTACAGGGTGGCTCAAAAAATGCTAGTGGATCGGGATGATTTTTTTTTAATGGAACACCCTGTATATTATTGCATTTTTGGCTTCCCTTCTGATCACTTTACATAAGATATTATTAAACATGTTTAGATAGTTTCAGATAGATTAATAAATAAATTTAAAAAAAAATCAGCTTTTTTTTTAAATATTAGAAATACAAGAAATGTCCCCCTGAAACAACAAACTAAACAAAAGTATACTAGGTATTTACTATAATGGTCTGTAGTTACTTTACTATAAATATCGTAATCTTAACAGGTCCAGGGTGTTCAAAATTTCATGCCAAACTTTCTGGAATATAAAGTAGTTTTTCTATGTTTTTTTTAATGGAACGTCTTGTTATTATTATTTTTGTTAAATGGATAATTAAAAAAGAACATTTTTTGTATTTAAAGCATTTTAGAATTTTTAGCGGTTCCATTAAAAAAAAATAAGAAAAACTATTTTATATTTTTGTTAGAAGGTGTTAGAATTTTGAACAGCCTGTATTGTTTAAGATTACTATATTTAGAACAAAGTAAGTACAGACCAATAAAACTAGCAGTAAATTTAAAAAAAAGTGTCAAATTCACCTAGTATAGTTTTTAATTCAGGATATGTCTTGTATTTTTAATATTTTTTTTTTAAAAGGCTGTCAAATTATTTTTTTATTCATTTATTATTATTTCTGAAACTATCAAAACATATTTAATAATTTAGAATTATGTAAAATGATCAGAAAGGAAGCCCAAAAAGCAATAATATACAGGGTGTTCCATTTAAAAACATCACCCTTATACACTGACACGTTTTTAAGCCACCCTGTAGAAGTGAAAATGTTTTCCTGAAATATATACTTTAGGTTTGCACTTATCCAAAATTCCTCTATTTTTTATTATAGAAGCTACAGATACCCGACACATTGTTGCCGGACCCGTATAAAGTAGTGGCGTAAAAATCCTGAATCAGGATCCTGTACTATATAGTTTGAAATCGTTTTTTCCAATATTATCGCCCAACAAAAGACCTCCAGCTCTTAATTAGTCCATATTTTTAATTACCGACGGTTTATGCCCGCCATAGCCGCCATTTTTCTTCTTCGTTTCTTCGTTTGACCGACCGGTCGGTGCTTTTGCGATCGCCGCCGCGCTGAAAGTACTGCCACCACCGGCCAGCTAGTACCGGCCCATTACGCATTCAATACATCATGCCAGGATGCAGGCCGTTTCCTCTTTGGAAGTACACGTTCGGATTGCTGCTCAGAGTGGGCTCCAGCGTCGTGTACAAGTTGCCGTCGTCGGGGCGCAGGTACAGACCACCTGTAACACAAATAAAATGTCATTAATAACACAGTTCTAGCTATGTAGGAGAGAAGAAAAGGGTTAGATAATATACAAATAGTCTAGAGTCAAATTTTATTTTTGGTGGGAAAGTTTTGGGGTACCTAGTTCTGATTTAAGCTTGATTTTCACGCGTCCGTTATCCGTTGATACGATGGTCCACTTTTCATCCCTAAATTTTTTACTCCAACCTGTCGACGGAGAATAACGGATTTCTCGTTTATGAGTAGAGATACAATGATGCGATTGTCACATTACTATCCTACTTTTTTTATGAAACTAAATATGCTACACATAGTTTTGTCCTAGCCTCCTTAGTTCCTGAAATACCTACAGGATGAATTTGTGATGCACAGTAGTGAACAGATGTTGAATACAGATATGATGCGCAGTAGTGAACGCAACGTCTACCGGCAGCCAGATGGTCCGTACTCTGTTCAGGAGAGCATAGCAAAAGATATATTAAACGGAACCAGTTTTCTTAAACTTCTCTCTCAAAAACGTTGCTAGGTCTTAGACTATATAAGTAAAACAGCGAAATCGTTGAATGAAAATATGAAAAAAATGACAACAAGCAAATCGTATATCCGATGAACGGAGGCATGATTTGCAATAAATTTAAAAACTGCGTAATTTTCTAACAAATCGAAGTCTTTAAATTCAACCAATAAAATTAATATCGTATGATCGTATATCGTCGGACAACGGATACAAGAAAATCAAGCTTTATACTGTTCTTTATGTTTTTTTGGGGCGCTGAATTCGGACCCGATATCTGCTAACAAAATTTCATGACGGAACATTGAAAAAAATGCAAAAAACGTAAAAATTTCAATTTTTGCGGTTTTGTGCTTATAACTCCAAAAAATATCTTTTTCAGAAATAATAAGTAGACAAAATTTTCTACAAAATTCAGTTTTTTAGATTTTTTTCCTCGGACAATCCGCTTCTAGCGCAGGTTTAAAATGGGCGTATTTTGACTTATTGCTTCAAAATATATATTTTTTTAAACGTCACTAAAGTACCGTATGATCAAAAAAATCGGCGTCAGCGATGGCTATGAAAACAAGTCATTTTATATGTAAATTTATATGGGAAATGTCATCGATCGTCATTTCCCACCCAACTGGACGCCGATTTTTTTTCGATCATACAGTATTAATTGTTTCGGCGTGATTGACAATGACAAAAATGTCATTTTAACGCCTAGGTATAAAAGTAAAGCACTTTTACGCCTAATATAAAAGTAAGAAAATATATTATTAAACTGACATAATGTGTAAAATTCAACGGGCGTTACCATATTTTCTCGAAATATAATGATTTAAAGGTATTACTTATGTTATACTGCTATTATGTATTACTGTGATGTTTGAAACATAATAGCATGTTCTACTCGGAGTAAAAATGAATTTTTGTGCCTCAAACCTCGCCACAAAAAGCATCATTTTTACTCCTAATAAAACAATATACTATTTTTTCACTGAAAAGACCGGATTCCTTTATAAAAAAATTAGGTAGCAACAAAAAAACATTTCATTTTTGCTCATTAAATTTGGTTTGGTTGGATAACCACTCCTGGCACTTGAATGAAAACTCTTAGTGAGTGTTATTGTGCAATGAAGCAATGTTATGTGTTATTTTTATAGGACGATTGATAAGATGTATTGCCTGTACCTTAAACAGTTCAGTACAGTCTAATTTCAGTAGTAAAATATTTAATGAACAAAATTGGGCAATGCCAAATAATAATTTTAGTTAATTAAATGAAAATATTACCGAACAAAAATATATTAATTGATAATAATGTTTTATATTGTCAAGAAAAACTGCATTTCTTCTATCTGTTGCCAACGGAGTGGGTACTCTTCAAAACGTTTTTGCCGTTTTAATAGCTCATTTGATTAATGAGTTGCGTTTGGAAGTCTTTCGCAATTTATGACTTTATTGGATACGTAAAGAGAATTTATTTGACTCTGGCGTAAATGTATATTTATTGGTTGGAACAGAGCTAGCGCGAGGAAAGGAGATGGATGGAGACGAAAACATAAATTCTGGCCATAAACGCTAGCCGCTACGACGCGTCCCGTTATTTCCGCACCTGTGCTATTTTCATCCGTGATCATGTCATTTTTTTTGCTCGGAACTAGTACCACGGCTAGTACCCGGCGCTTTCTTTGACCGACAGATAAGTCTGTCTGGGCCTTCCGCTTTCTTAATAACTCTATTACATGGCTAGGTTAAATTCCTAATTACAGTCTTTAGATCACAACAATAAAAATTCTTTCTTTGAATACGGCGGAAATGAATTAGTAACTGACCTTTAACTGGACCAGAACAGTTCCGATTAACTGGAAAACTCCATCTGCAACCTAGAATGGAAACCTTCAACAGTCTAAGACACTCAATGAAATTTCGCAGAACTTATGACCGAGAAAAATTAAAGATTTCCTTGATTTAAGTAAGAACAATCTTCGGATTGTCACAAGGCTTTTAACGTAGGACATTGTCTCCTCAAAGAACATCCCAGCAGCTTCAAACCAAGAAATAATTGCGAATGAAGATTCTGTGGGAAAAATGGGGAAACACCAGAACTGATCGAGACGACAACCTTCGTGAAATCTGTGGTGCCATAAGCTTCGGTACGGCTGATATTCGAGATGGAGAACTAACCTATGTAAAACCGCCTGAAATGCTGGCTTTTGCCAAAGCCCTGAGACAGTATGATGAGTTATAACTAAACAAAGAGGTATACAATAGATCTATAGCGTCGCGGTGATTAACTTCCCCCCTCCCATACAATTTACAAATCTACAAATGTGTAAAATTACAGTTTTATTGAACGTAACACATACAAAAAAATGTTCCTGTTAGAATAGTGCTCATTATTAAATTCCTCACTTTTTTCCTGGTATTTTGTGTGTTCTTACAACATTAACTCTAGATAATTACACGGTATCCCTCCTCATAAACAAACCGTCCAATTTGGCACGAAATGACTTGCCCTTTGACCTTGTCTAACTGTACGCTCGGCGTCACCCAGTAATCTTGACACCCCATAAATGGCCCTAAGAGGCCTCGTGAGGCTTTTGACACCGACACAAATCTGAAAACCGTTTACCTCTCCTATCCTTCCTATGTCTATTCGAACAGCGAAAACGATCTGCTTAGACCCACACACATGCGATCATGATATTGGCCGTAGCGTACCGTACCGTGCCCATATCCATATTGGTTGCGGGAATTTTTACCCTTCGGGCTACTTCAAAGTACCGCAAGCCAGCGAAAGAGATTTTTAGCAATATTGTTTAATGTATGTTGTAAGGTACCTACCTAATAAGTAGAGAAATGGAGATTGTTCGTTTTATGATTCAATAAAATTATATAAAAATATAATTCTACTTGTAGTACTATTTTTCGAAAATTACTGAGAAAAAAACAAACTTGTCCCCTTTCTATAGCTTCACTCACTCCTGTACCCTGCACCAACTAGTGCAGGTCCTTGATAGAATGAGAGCATAGTTCCTCCGGATCTAGTTTTGTTTAAAGTGTCGCTGTTTCAGGGTTTTTATTGCAAAGTCTGCAACAAAGACTTTCTTGATATAGATTGAGCTTGTGCGGATAGCACTTGACAGCCATATGTCCTGTCAAGAGACCTGTTATAATCCGCACGTTATTCCTGCTAAGCATTAGCAGTTCCTTTGTGGTTTTGGAATTGGGTACTTCGATGAAGACTGCGTGTGCCCCCGTTTGGTTCCTTAGAGTTTTACTGTACTATGGGTTATATATTTAGATATTCCCAGTACTGGCTCTGGACTAACATAGGATTCCGATGATCCTTACCTTGCTAGTTCATCGGCTTTTCGTTGCCTTGGATGCCACTGTGGCTCGGACCCCGAATAATTTTATTTTTGTTTCTTTCTTCTAGAGCTCCCAATTTACCCAGGCATTTCTAGATTGACCAGAGTGTCGACGATATCTTGCGCTCTAGGTGTACTTGAGTAAGGTCTTCTATTATTTTCTCTCGCGCCTTGTAGATTGGCGAAGATTTCTGTCTGGAATACGGTTGAGTATTTACCCTAAAGAAAGGGATAAGCTTGTCCTTGGTCTTTCCCCAAATACTCCAGTTCCTCTTCCGTCAGCGGTCTTTGGCCCGTCTATATGCCAGGTTAGTCCGTCCCGAAAGAATGTTTTATCTGTCCAAATTCCTCGATCCATTTTTTTTACCTCTAATGGTTTGTGGTCCGATCTCATTTGGAGTAGAGGTCCCCCGATGAAATCCCCCATTTTTAGTGTCCTGTTTATATCCTGAGACAATGCACTTTGATGTCGATAAAATTCCATTTTTTCCTCCGCCTGGATCGCTATGTGAAGAGCAGTGGCGTAACTATTGACGTGCCGTGTGTGCGAAGCACATGGGCCCGGGCCCTCGGGGGGCTAAGTTTAACTAAGTTCTTATCTATCACATGTCTTCTTAACTACTTAACTAGCACACGCTATCGCAAAAATAACTTATTACTTTACACTTGTTCTTGTGCAATTTTGTAGCTGTGTTTTTCTTTATATTTTGCAAAATAAAAATAACTGGAAATATGTGCTTTTTCATTAGAGCATTAAATTTGACAAAAAAGAAAATTTGCTGTATTGTCACTGGATTTCTGTACCATCGAATAGAAATAGAACTAAGCTAGTTGTAGCATTAAAAAGAGCATGAAAAATTATACTGGCCAAAGTAGTTAACTCAAAATCACAAAAACTCTAGTTACCTAATGGTTGTATTAAGGGGACGATAAGGCAGCTGAGTTAAGAGAGGTGCCCGAAACTGCCACTTTTTTGGCAATTATTTCAATAGAAAATGAAGTTACTCGTACAATAGACATTGGTAATATTGTGTCAACTTTCGCCCATGCTAAAGCCAGGAAAAAAGAATTTTAACATGTTCATGTTCCTATTTACATTGTTTATTTTAATTTAGTTAGTTTTGTTGTTGTTTTTTGTTTTGTTTTTATTTATTTTTTATTTTATATGTTTTGGGTTACATATTCTGTGTTGCAGTAATAAATAATACTATATAAAAATTAATTTGATAATGTTATTTCTAACCTAAAATATGGGGGGCCCGGTAAAATATTTGCACACAGGCCCGTGAGTCTGTTGTTACGCCACTGGTGAAGAGGCGGAAGATCCAGAAGCTCCCCCATGAGTGTTTATTTTATCTCCCAGTGAGCGTTACCTCCCAGTGAGCGAACAAAACTCCTATAGACAGCACTAAAAAACTAAATTTATTTTAATAGTCTTTTTTAATTATTAATAATAAACAAACATATGGTATTTGCTACTAAAATTTATATTGCAATATAAAAAAATTGACGAACCCCAACATATGGGCGTAAAATATATGTATCTAACGGCACCAACAATATAAATATAACTTTTATCAACACAAGTGACAGTATTTCTAATAGGTTATTTATCATAATTGTTAATTTTCTATTGAGATGTCAACCGGCAGGAACACTCTGTACAAATGATCGTAGCGATAACCGTACGACTTATACGGATAGTACCATAAAAGACCCTAGTATACGCACTAATATTAATATTAATTCTTGCATTGACAGTAAGTCAATGTCTAATTATAATTACATTGTAATTTTGTTATTACAGTCTGTAGATTCTATACGGCTGATGTTTGTTGAATGATTGATCGTCGAGCGTAAAATATAAACAGCTTGAATGAAACATTTAATTGAATACCGTTTTGTATGCGTAGACTGTCCATCATAATATATATTTTTTATTTTCAATCATAATGTTTTAATTATTGTCTTGTCAGCCAGATGTGTTAAAGAGGAAGTTTTTGTATTGACAGTATTGACCGGTTAATATTGAATACGGTATATACAGGTTCTTAATTTGTTTATTACTCGCGGCAAGAGCTTTATGGTTGAAATATGGCAACCTCGGCCCGCTCGTCGAGAGACAATGCGATGGGACGAGACAACACGACGGGCAGCTTAGCTTAGTACTCATTTGGAATGTAGGCAGTGTTGCCATTCTGTTCCCCAATAAGTAACCGTCCAGTTAACAATCTGTATGATCACTATATAGGAATTATCGGAAACGAGAAATAGCCATATCCGACAGTTAAGCAGACTTAAAAGCGATAAAATCACTAACGATCAACTCGAAGTTGGCCTAACAATGCCTAGAGAAGCTAAAAAAATTAGACAAAGTAAAATCCTACTACTCTGGGTGCCACACCACCAAGGGATAGAAGGTAATCAAAAATTATTATTATAGAACCGTTCTGCTTCTCATGTGCAGGCCCCTTCCTGGGGTATCTGGCGCCTACGTGCAGCATTCTTTGGTGCGCCCTTTTTATATTTAAATCAATTATATATTTTAATCTTAATCTCAAAAATTTAAAGAATTTATATTCTGCGACAAACGAGCAATATGTAATTGGAAATGTACAAACACTATTCTAATTAAAGTATAAAAACATTTATTAAATAAAGAAAACAAACAAAACCACAAAAATATTTAGTAACAAAAATAGTACCCTAAAGAAAAAAACTGATCCATTTTATATGAAATACATAAAAACAATAAACTAAAAATCGGAAATAATATGCATGTACTGATTTCTATCGAAAATCGACAACTATGAAACTATGAACCTTCCCCGACACAAACGGTATATTGTGAGATAGGAAATTGTAGAGCGAAACAAGCCTTATAACATAGGATACATTTTAATGAACAGTGCTTTCCATAAAATCAATAAAATGAAAAATATACGAAATAATATACATGTACTGATTTCTTTCGAAAATCGACAACTATGACACTATGAACCCTTCCCGGACACAAACGGTATATTATGAGACAGAAAATTGTAGAGAGAAACAAGCCCTATAACATAGGATACAACATTTTAATGAACAGTGCTTTCCATAAAACGAATAAAATGAAAAATAAGTAGATGAGATCAATGTTGCCGACAGATTGCCCTAGACTTGTTTATTCGGTGCGGCCAACGCAAAAAAGACGCTAAGCAAACTTTATCCTATGATGTATGTTTAAGTATTTGTTTACTAACAAGAAAGCGTATCGGTTTTTTGTTACAAAGTACTGATTGACACTTCGATTTTGCGCCCCCAAAATGTTGCGCCTACGTGCGTGCACGCACTACACGCTCGCCAGGAACGGCCCTGCTCAAGTGAAAACCAGTTTAAAACAGAACTGAAGAGCCTGAAGGCTTCATTCGTAACCTGGAACGGGAATTCTCCAACGGTCTAAGACACTCGAAGAAATTTCTCAGACTTACGACCGAGAAAAATCAAAAATTTTCTTTGATTTAAGTAAGAACAATCTCACCTTTTTATCACCCACAGTTTTCAACTTTTCGATAGTTATAAGATAACGGAGATACAAAGGTGGTCGGAAAAATGCAACAATTTCAAAATCACCCTGTATTTCAGGAACTAAGAAGTCTAGGACAAATCTGTGTGTAGCATCTTTAGTTTCAAAGTAGTTGCGGTGAAGTGATAACCGCATCTTTGGATCTCTACTCGTAAACGAGAAACCCCATTACTATTAAATTATGTCTAAACTTCTAAATTTAATAAATCATATTTTTAATTACCTAATTTTTATTTGATTAATAGATTTTTGGTTTAAGCAAACTCACCGCAGATTATTAAAAGCAACGATTTCACAATATCTGGAAATAAATCAAACTGAACAAAAAAAGACAGGTTTTCCCCAAACAATGTTGCATTTATGGAAAATCTCAACTCCAGACACATCTAAATGTAAACAACATAATCCTACAAGATTTTAAGCGACTATTCTACCAATTACAGTAATTATTTAATTAATTTGCATATGTTTATGCAGAAATCGTAATGCCTTATTTAGTCAGACGATAATATGTAAAATTAAGTAAGGTTCTTGTTTTTGTACTGCTCTAAACGCTATATGATGGCAAAAAGCCGTCACAGTGGCCATTGCGATAAAAATCACTTCTAATTCTTCACTTCTAATCACTTCTCGACACCCATTATACAGGGTGAGTCTTAAATAAATGAAAATATTTTTAGGGCTGGTAGATCTCGATAAAAAAACAAGTTTTCTCTTTGCATGCTTAGTCTTAATATTGGTCTCGTAGATCAAATATTAGTGGCGAGACTGATCTTGGTCTTGCACCATAAACAAGACCAAGGCCAGTCTTTTCCGTCACTACTGAGTTGCAGTGGACATCAATTATTACAAATAAGCTATAAGCGTTCGTAAAGTGGGCTGTCAATTGCGGAAGATGGCGGAGTTCCTAACCTAATTTATTTAAAAATTATTTTCGGCATATTTTTTTATTTATAAATTTTCCGATATTTTAATAGTTATTCTACTCTTCGGTGCAGTCATCATTAAAATCGGTCCAATGAAATCGGTTCTTCAAGAAAATCGGTTCTTGAAAATGAAATCTTTGCGTTTGTGGGCAAGACCAAGTCTCTGGCAGGCAAAGCCTTAGGCGTAAGCCTGTCAGAGGGCAAGTCCGCGGTTTATAGAGCGCGTCAACAGCGAGGGTTTTTTAGCACTCAATAATAAGCTTTAGTTAATATGAGGTTATTTTAAATTATTAGAAATTAAAGTTTTTTCGTTATGTTGATGCTGTCTAAGAATTCCATAACTTTATTAATCTTCGAAATGTTAAAAGGCGCGAAAATATTCTCATAGGTAACAACATTAAAGAATCTAGACCTATGGGAGGCAACAGGTAAGCATTCAAAAAGAATGTGTCTCATTGACATTAAATTATTGCATAAGGTGCATTTCTGAGGGGGTTCATTTCTAATAATATATGATTTGGTAAGATATGAGTGTCCTGTGAGGGTTCTAACAACTTTACAAAAAGATCCGCGTTCAAGAGAATATATATTTTGATACAGATGAAGAAGTGGCACATGCGATCTAAGTTTATTAGTTCCCTCGAGGATGTCCCATTCATTTTGAAGTATACTGAAGAACACTTTTTTGTACAAATTTCTGAAATCGACAACGGATGAGTTCCTTCAATATTATGTAAGAGCGTTGCCTCGTTAGCCAGTTTGTCTGCTCGGTCGTTACCAGCAATGTCAGAGTGTCCAGAAATCCACATAAAGTTAACATTGTAGTTCTTTCAGTAAGTTTATATACTAGATCTCGAATGCTGCAGGTTAGAGAGTTTTTGGTGTTTAAAGAAGCAATACTGTTGATGGAACTAAGTGAATCAGATAGTATTAATGCTTCAATCGGTGGCATGCTCTTAATTTGGATAAGAGCCTGATAAATAGCTGTACTGTATAATATATTCGAACTAAAATCAGTTTTAAATTTTCCCCTAAAAATTCAGCTCCTGGTCCTGATGGAATCCCTATTTCCAATGGTCAAATACCTTCCTCCCAACCTCCTCCATTTTCTCTTAAATATTATTCATTATGTGTATTTTAATTCCTAGAAATGACCTACAAATGTAATCCTCAACCGGTTAAAGACGCCCGATGTTGATTTTTTGCCGTATCTACAATAAATTTGCATAAGCATGCGTTTACGTGCTTAAGAAATTAATTAAAACAAATATTCTACATTGTATGGCAACAATCAGATTAGAATGGAATGCTTATGAACCGACCGAGACAACTTATGAAGCAAAACCGTGAAAGATATGAATGAAAAAAAACCTGCAAAAATAAGGTTATTAAATCATTAACACCAGTATAAAACTACTAATTAATGTTATTTAATTATATACATTTATGCCAATTAATACATGTATGCTATAAAATATTACTTTTCGTGTCGTCTATTGTTAAGAGAAAACGCTCAATAGAAATTATTAATATAAAGCGTGAACTATTAATTAAAATATTAATAATATGGTGTATTTTTTACCAGGTTTTTATTAGACCTTAGTATAAGTAAACCTTAAGACGAAATTATACACGGTTTTCTTTAATTTAAATTTAATGTATGAAAATATATTGTGAATAACCGATTTGGTCATTTTAGACGTGTGGTCTGGATTTTTGGAAAGATAGATAGTTTTTAGTTTTTGTATTGTTATATTTTAAGAAAGTACAAAACAGTATTTTCTTTGTATTTAGGAATTTTAAGGAACATATCGAATTTTGAGTTTGCTTGCCATCAAAAAAATGTTTTTCTAACTTTTCTTGTATTTTGGGTGTTTCTTTTTTTGTGTGTTTGGTTTTTTCTTGAGTTAAAACGAGTTATAACTCATCATACAGTCTCAGGGCTTTAACAAAAGCCAGTATCTGAGACGGCTCCACAGAGGCCAGCTCTCCATCCTCGACATCAGCCGTACCAAAGTTCATGGTACGAATGGTCGTCGTCTCGGCGCACTCTCGTCGTCTCGCAGGTGTTCTGCTGTTTCCCCATTTTCCCCACAGAATCTGCATTCGCCGTTGTTTCTCAGCTTCAGCCTACTGAGGTGTTCGTTGAGGAGACAGTGTCCTGTTAGAAACCCCGTGATAATCCGAAGATTGTTTTTACTTAAATCAAGGAAAACCTTTGATTTTTCTCTGTCGTAAGTTCTGAGGAACTTTTTCGAGTGTCTTCGACCGTTGCGTTGGAGGACACCCATTCCAAGTTACGGATGGAGTCTTCCAGATTCTTCAATGCCATAGAAAGTAAAAACGAATAGTAGTTTTACATTAAAAAATATAAGACCCACAGAAAAAAAAGTTTGGCTTAAAAAACATTTTGTATAAAAAAAAGAAACTGAGAGAGTTCATGTCAGCTTTAATGTTACGAAAAGTAATATCCGCAGTTAATGGTTAAAAATAGAGATTCCTGAAACATTGAAATCATAAAAAATAAGAAACTCTTATGTCTCAACTGCAGATGAGACGTTCTGGTAGAACAAAAGAACGAAAAAGATAGTTACATATTAATAAGTTGTTTGACGCTTTTGTAGAACTCCGACGGCATATCTGCCGAGAACAATAATTTGTCGATGAAGATAAGTAAGAAAATAAAATTAATAAAGATGGCGGCCGCGTCCGAGACCGCAGACCATCGCTATAATAAATAGAGTAAGGCATTGCATGTTTTCATGGAAAGTCAATATCAGAAAAAGTTAACAAACAAATATTTCAAAAAACAGTATAGATATAGATGATTGTATAAGTTGCTTTAATTCCTTAGGGTCGTGTAAAAATCCAGCATCAATGATGCACATGTCCAAGAATCAGTCTACGAAAATGCTTTTATCCGGAATAATGTAAATTCTATGGGAAGGGGAAGACAGTCACCTATCTAGTGTAACCTTCTTTCTTGATTTATAACTCATAGTTTCGAGGCTTTGACAAAAGCCAGTATCTGAGATGGTTTCACAGAGGCTAGTTCCCCATATCAGATATCAGTCGTACTAAAGTTTATGGCATGAATGGTTGTCGTCTGGGCACACTCAATGATGAGACCAGAACTGGTGTTTTCCCGCTTTCCCCACAGAATCTGCATTCGCCGTTGTTTCCTTAGGTTCAATCTACTAAAATGCTTATTGAGGAGACTGTTCAAAACCCCGTTCGAAGATTATTCTTATTTAAATCAAGGAATATCTTTGATTTTTGTCGGTTGTAGTTCCCGAGAAATTTCTTCGAGTGTCTTAGACCGTTGGAAGATTCCAATACCAGGTTACGGATGGAGTCTCCCAGGTTCTTCAGTTCTGCTTTAGGTTGGTTTCCACTTGGGAATCAGAACAAAGTATCCCTGTTCCTGATTTGGTTTTGGAATTAGCAGTTAAGACCATAGCATAACGGGATATACTGATGAGTTACTTAATACTATAGAGATGCTAATTCTAAGACAGATGTAGATAATTGCTCCCAAAATCACTTATACAGGGTGAGTCTTAAATGAGTAGTATATTTTGACATCAGAAACACGTCTATGAGTTTTTTTGCGAAAAAAAAAAATTAAAATTTGAAATCTTTTTGAAAAAAGTTTTGTAAATTAATTTAATTTTTAGTTAAGAAACATAATATCTTCATAATAAGGCAACATAGATATAAGGAAATTAAAATAACTTTGGTTACACATCATAATACGACCACCAGCAAACTTCATAAGACGACGCATGGTGTCATTGATGGCGTGCACCGAAAGTTGTTTTAATTTCCCTTTAGTACCAGAGTAAGGATAGTAGACTAAGATTTAAGAAAACTCAGAAAAGATCCAGTGGTTCTCAAAATTTAAGTTAATTTTTTTTTAAATTTCAAAGTAAAATATCTCGATTATTTTGGACTCGAAATATTTGCACTTATTAAAGTCTCACCGTGAATAATAAATAACTATTGTATTGAAATAGTTCGATATAAAGTTTGTTTTTATTCAAGTTTAAATTATTGTCTTATTAGCAGGGTTGGCATGATTTAAATCAAATGATTTAAATCATGATTTAAATCGTGATTTAAATCATGTGATTTAAATAAAAAAAAATATATTTTGCTGAAACTTTATAATAAATCAAAAAATAACTGTAAAAGTTATAAAAATGTGTCATATAAAACTACAAAAAATATTACTATAACAGATATAATAGATAATAAATGGAAAAATAATTGTAAACGTTATAAAACTACATATTATATATAAAAATAACTATTCATCAGTTTAATTGTTGGATCGATTTTTGAACTAATTTCGTGTGAATTTATTAGACCGCTAAACGCAGGAATTTTAAAATTTATGTATAAGTGACAAAAATTCGCTGTTCGAATATATCATTCGCAGTCTGATGCAGAACTAGATTCTTCTTATATAGAGACTATATCTTCATTACCGAGAATCTACAATCGTTGTCAGAAAATATGTTCCTACTAATAATAATTCCTACCGACATTTTTTGATTTGCAGTAAGTACTTTACACTTTGACATTAGATAATACATACTAATTTCATTCTCGACTTAAGACTATTTCCGAACAATAGTGTATTGTTTTAGTTAGGAGTAAAAATTAAAAATTATACTTTTTTTGACGATGCCTGTACCTTTGAAGCACCATCGTAAAGCTATTCCGACGTTACAGGGAGGCATAAAAAGTACATTTTTACTCCGAATAGAACATACTATATTTTTAAACATTACAAATATTTTTTTAATCAATTTCAAACATTGCAAATAATGCAAACAGTAATCGAGCAACAATTTGTACACTCGTTGAATTTGATACCCAATATCAGTTTAATAATATATTTTTGTACTTTTATGCTTAGGCGTAACAGTGCTTTACTTTTATGTCTAGGCGTTAAAATGACAAAAAATAATACTTTTGAGACGTTTGAAAAAAAATTCTTTTGATCTGAAGCGAACGACTTTTATTGAGGAATATATATTGGTGACCGATGTGAAAAAATCACACACGCCGTAGAATTGTTAACGTTATCGGTATCGGGGTATAGATTTAGCTATTTAGGATAGGACTTTAATTGGAAATAAGTCCTAGTCGTTTGGAAATCCGATTTAAATATTGTTTTGAATTAAAATCAGAAAAATCTGATTTAAATAAAAAAAAATGCTGATTTAAATAAAAAAAATCTGATTTTTTTGATTTTTTTTAAAATCATGATTTTTTCCAACCCTGCTTATTAGGAAGAATTTTTTTTTTGCGAGGCTGTACGTTTGACATTACAGGCGACGCACAAAAAGTCATTTTTACCCCGAATAGCCAATTAAACCAAACGTCAAAAATAATTTTTAAACAATTTCAAACGTCGCAAATAATATTATATCCAGAAACTATGGCTACATTCGTTGAATTTGACACTTTATATCAGTTTAATTAAAACTCGTACTTTTGTGCTTAGGCGTGCTTCACTTTTATGCCTATTGTCAATCACGTCGCAAAAATTTAAACTTTTTTCTGACGTTTGAAAAAACTATTTTTTTTTATACAGAATTAGAAGCCTCAGAGCCCTGAAATAAATGTTTCTAGGTGGTTAGACGGTCTAAGGTCGAGGCCGCAGAGACGCTATAGGTCAGTCTTAAGACCTTTGAGGTGGTTTCCGAGCCCGCGCGCCGCGCTTATCTAGCACCAAGGTCGAGGAGGTGTGAGGAATTTTCGCTTTTTAATCATAAACCTGCGGGTATAATAAAACCGGGATGGGATAGATAGTTTTATGCTCAACTTCCCACTCGCTAATAATACTTGTAAGAAGCGAGAAGAGAAGAAAGAGAAAAAAATGGTGACTCCAGCTTCGCTTTCGTTCAAAATATTTTCATATTACGTAGTCTGGTACTATATAATCATGGATTAAAAAAATAAATATACAAAGAAGAAAAAAAAACAATTTTAATGGCAATTTCAGATGAAAAATACGGATTAATGCCAAACAACCCTAGAATCTTAGCCATACCGAGTGCGTCTCAAAAGTGGCTCACCTCTATAACTTTTTTATTTTTTAGATGAAAAATCGAGATTTAGTATATTAACATATGACATAAATTAGGATTGATTGACGTATTCAATTGTTTTTTGTCACTTCCTGTTTCACCGGAAAATGACTACTACTTTTAATTTTTAAATGGAACCCTAGGTGTTTTGTTGCTTTATTCCATAAAAAATGACACACTGAATAGAATGACATATCATATGTCAACTTTTGACATTTTCGAATATGGTTTATTTAAAATTGCTACATGCGATTCATAACGACAATTTGACTCGAAATACCAAGTGTGTGGTACCAAATTATTCGCAAAAAAATGCTTTTTTCAAATACGCTAATGAGCCACCCTTGTTCAATTTGAAAAAATTGAGATATGATTAAAAATACGATTTGGGCATCTTTTAACCGGCCAGGAAAAGACACGAATAACATTAGACGATCAAATCTATTTTTCCAAGGCCCTTTGATTAAAAATTAGTGTTTTTAACATATCCATGGCACTCTAGATTGAAATTTAAAATTCAATTTTGTCTTAAGCAAAAATGTCAAAAGTTGACATATGATATGTCATTCTATTCAGAATATCATTTTCTATCGAATAAAGTAAAAAAATACCGAGGGTGCCATTTAAAAATCAAAAGTTGTAGCCATTTCCGCTGAAACAGGAAGTGGCCGAAAAGAATTGAATACGTCAATCAATCGTAATTTATGTCATATACTAACATACCAAATCTCGCTTTTTTATCTGGTAAAAGAAAAAAGTTATAGGGGTGAGCCACTTTTGAGATGCACCCGGTATATTTAGAAAGCACAAGAAGGTACAGTATTTAAGATCTTTTTCAAGTAGCACGAGTGCTTGAAGAAATAACACATATCGGAGATTCTTTGGGTCTGTGCTCTAATATTTCGAAGACTTATGGTAAATGATTTTCTATGGCTTCAGGGAATATAATTGATAATCTGTATTTTTTCTCAAAATCAAACAACACAAACACACAAACATCGTTAAACATTGTTTTGTTATTTTCAATAATGTTGCCTAAACAGTATCTCTGTATGGTTGCTCAATTTGTACCAGTACGATATAGGAAAGCGGCAGGTTTATAGAGAAACCTTACGATAGTGTTGTAAGTATATCAAATGCTACAAATGAAGTTTGGAGACTTTGGAAATGCAGTTATTGGTCTGTAGACAGAAATATTAGTAGATGCTGATTTAAGGTACAAGTTGACCTGCAAAATGAAATGACAATATTAGTCTTAAAATCGCATAAAAATTGGCGCCGGGAGGCACGTATAGCCGCCCATACTAAAACATGTTAATAAAAAGTTGGCAGGCAGTTCTTTTAGTTTCAAAGTAAAGGAATTTTTCCAATTTTTTTTATCTCAAAAACTGCGACTTTGACTGATTTTGATGTTATTACAAATTTTGTTGCAAATATTATTCCTAATCTTAAATTGAAAACCGCGTTTCTCTAGCTACTTTAATTTTGGGTTACGATTTTTTAAAATGTTTAACCTCCTCCCATACCCCCTTACCAACCCCCCACCCCACTAAAAACTAATGGTGAGATTCTCGGGTGCCACAGTATTTTTGTGCTAAATTTGGTTAAAATCGGTTTAGCGGTTTTTGACAGACGGACAGACAGACACCATGAAAATATTTTGTATTTAGGTCATTTATGACCCAAATAACTCATTTTGAGTGAAATTAAAAAAACTTTTTTTTGCCGATCTTAATAGCCTACCATACCTGTTGGTATGGTCGGCTAAAAATGATGGTTCGGAAAATGAATTTATGATATTTTTAAACAAGTTTAAGCATGATGTGATTTTTTAAACCATACTAAAATTATGGTTAAGTATGTACATGTCGATGTCTAGAATAATAGATATAGGAAGCCTAGTTTCACGACTTCAGCAACCACTTTCCTAAATCGTACCATTTGCAAGGATCTTGAAAAATTAATAGGTATTTCTGATGAAAGAGATCAAATTAAATATTCTCAATAAAAAGCAAAATTACACAGACCGGAAAAAAATGTTTATAAACTTTTTTTATAGCGGTACAATTTAGGCTATTTCCCCCTATATAGAAAATAGAATTTTACTTAAACATTTTCTATTTTACAATACCCATTTTCAAACCGCAATAAATAATGTTTTAATTAGTATTATTTATAATATTACTTTCTAAATAGTTAACAAAAAAAGAAAAAGTTCTGAACCCACAGTCTAAAAGTCTAAATCAATTCATGCAATAGATATTGTTAATAATGCGTAAATTAACATTAAATTTATTATGCAAATGTAAAATAGATATTCTCATACACCAACAGATATACACAATTAGCCAAAGACACGAAGAAACTACGTCAGCTGATATGTTGCAGAATATAATAATTATTGTCCTTTCTACGTATATGGTGGTACTTGTCCGTGTCCACTCGAAACATCCATAATGGTATTTGTTCTCGACACTTATGCGAAATACAGTTTTAACACATTCTAGTAGAGTAGGAGCTAGAGATGGACAGGATCCGATATTTTAAAAGACTCGGGTGTGGATTTACATCAAGCTTCATGGACTTACATCTAGGTTTCAGTTTTGCCATAATAATTTGGCTAATAAGCTGTCGACATTGTTATATACAGGGTGGCCCATCGAAAACGTTCCGCAAGGCATACCGGCCAGAGTAATTTTTTTTTCAGAAAATTCAAAAACACGTCAATTTTGTTTGTGAGGGAGACAACTTTTGCCCCAAAAATGATTGCAAAATCTTCAACCCTCTAAGCGGGGGTGTCATACCCTAACTTTTTTCAAATGGGAATTAAGGGGGATTAAGTAGCGCAGCAATGAAAAGAGCTTTCTATTCTCTATATTTCCCCGCTTCGTTTTTGAAAATCGGTCGAGGCATTGAGAAAATATGAAGGATTGAAATTTGAAAAGTTTATTTAAACATTTATCAGAGTAAATGATAAGGATAAATTCCTTCGACCAATTTGCTGTTTTTTCTTATTATTTCCAGATATTTACGCATTTTTTCACTTGCCACAAGGTTGAACCATCAGATGCAGTAGTTGCGAGATAGCTGTTCTGTGACTTGTACGTTGAAGTTCTTCTCAATATCGTTAAACTTTTTAACAACCATGGTGTACTCACTTGCAGAAAAAGTGGAACTAATCGAACTTTATTTAAAAATAATGAATGTATCGAGTTGCGCACATATTCAACGAACGCTATCCTGACAAACACCTTTATGGCAAAATTGTTCGCGAGTTAGCAGCAAAATTTCGCGAAACTGGTTCCGTTATGAATATAAAGAGGCAGAGGGAAAATCATGTTGTCAATGAAGCTATGGAGGAATTCGTATTGGGCCCAGTTGCCTTGGATAGTACGCTGAGTACAAGAAAATTAGCCAATGAGACCGGCGTGAATCGTACAAGTGTCCAAAGGATTTAAAAAAATCACAAGTTCCACCCTTACAAAATTCAGTTGGTACAAGAACTCAACGAAGACGATTTTCATCGTCGCTTGCAATTTTGTGAAACTATGAGTGAACGAGTGGCGAATGATAATAATTCCCTATTTAATGTGTGTGTTTTCGGATGAGTGTACTTTCTTTTTGAACGGTGTTGTTAATCGGCACAACTGTCGGTACTGGGCTGAGGACAACTCCAGGGTTTTTCACGAGGTGCACACACAAAACCCTTAGAAATTGAACGTGTGGGCTGGTATTTTTGGAAATCCTATTGTGAGTCAGTTTAACGATATTGAGAAGAACTTCAAAGTCGCAGAACAGCTATCTAGCAACTACCGCACCTGATTGTTCAACGTGGTTCAACCTTGTGGCAAGTGAAAAAATGCGTAAACATCTAAAAATAATAAGAAAAAACAGCAAATTGGTCGAAGGAATTTATCCTTATCATTTACTCTGATAAATGTTTAAATAAACTTTTCAAATTTCAATCCTTCATATTTTCTCAATGACTCGACCGATTTTCAAAAACGAAGCGGGGAAATATAGAGAATAGAAAGCTCTTTTCACTGCGGCGCCACCTGACCCCCCGTCCCAAAATTTGGTGGATGACACCTCCGCTTAGAGGGTTGCAGATTTTGCAATCATTTTTGGGACAAAAGTTGTCCCCCTCACAAACAAAATTGACGTGTTTTTGGATTTGTTGAAAAAAAAAATACCCTGGCCGTTATGCCTGCACAGTATAAATCATCGATAATTAACACAATACATATATAGCTTCTACAGGGGTACTACTCATGCACAAGAATTATTATTTATGAAAATTCAACTAGCAAAACTCTTTTTTTAATTCGGTTATATTTTTAAATAAAATTTAAAGATGTAAGGTTTTAAAGACATTTTCTTGCTAGTTGGATTTAGATAGGTACTTTAGTTACTGTAGCATCTTCATGCAAAGCTTTTTTGTACTACGCATCCATGTATATGTACACACCTGACAAGTACCGCGTAGAGTAGTACCCCGGTGGGCTGGTGTAGTACTGGTAAAGGCGAGTGTAGCTGGGCGGTGCTGGGTACAACGCCACATCTGAAAAAGGTAATATATACAGGATGATGTGCTGTGACAGGGCTGAAAAGCTTAAAGGTGCAAATAGAAACAAACCATCACCAAAGGTTTATTACCAAATGAAATAAAATTATTTATTATCATAACTTATATCTAAATATACCGGATGTTCCAAATGCGGCTATCACCATTGGGATCTCAGAAACTGTAAAAGATATAGGGTGGTTTAAATTGGGGCAAAGTTGCTTGTCAGTGAGCCTAAGCCGTTTAGTAATTGAACTTATCTGTGTCATTTCCGGAAATATGGCAGAAAAACTGCAATTTCCGGTTTTTGTTTTTACTTCTTCGGAGTTTATTTTGACAGTTGGAAAAAATCTATAAAGACAATCTTAGAGAAACTTTCTTTTGGTCATTTGATGACAACAAAAAACATTTACGGTGTTTTGACTTTCTGTAACCCCCATCTACTTTATTTTTAAATAGGTTTTTTTGTTTATTTTTTAGACGCTTATTGAGAAGATTCTCGTAAGAGGCAATGTGTTGGAGAGAGATGGGTATACAGGTCACGTATACCCATCCTAAAAAAATAAACATTTTTTAGGTAAGTCCGTTCCTCATTGAATTATATACCGAGCTGGTCATCGAAACTGCGTGGTCTGGATTTTTAACGTGCAAGACAATGATGTAGACAGCTTAATGTAAAATCAAATGTAATAAAAAGAGATAAAAGTTGGGTTGATACATTTTTTCTATGCGGTATTGCCGGATTTTGCATCAAACTTTCACCTGTTAAAAAAACGGTTAAAAACAGTGTTGTCGGTTAAAAAACTGGCAACACTGTATGCCTCTTTTTCTTTTGTTTCTATCTGTTAAACAGTCATTTATATTTATCTCTGTCGTATGCACTAAAATACAGACAACGCACTTTCGATGACCAGGTCGGTATATACATATTACTCTAAAAAATGAAATAAAGAATCCAGGTCTCTATTAAAAAAAAAGAAGTTGGTAATGGTCTCAGAAAAATGAAACGTCTTATTTTTTTCCGTAACATAAAATGAGATGACCGTTTTATGTCTGTAGGTATATGGAGTTATGTATCATAACTCCGCGAGTTTTTGAGCTACGAACTTGAAAAGACAATTGCAATTTAGTTTTAGAAAAATAAAAAATCACCTTTACAGAGATTAAAATTTGATTGAAAAAATGTCATAGAAAATTTTTTGCTTAGATTTCATCCCTTTATTGGTTTTTGCAATTAAAATGGGTGATTTATTTTTCAACCCCGAGAAAGGGTGGCACTCACCCCTGAAAGCAGACATCGCTATTATGTAACTTTTGTTTCTTACATATATCTCTTTACACTGTTAATTCATGTCAATCGATGCGGGTGTCAAGAATTCGGAGGTAATACTTCGCTTACTGGCCTAAAATATATTTAGCTATGTAAAAGAGTGCGAAAGCCTTATCTTTTCAGTCACTTTTCCCCGGCCTTAAAAGAAAGCGGACAACAAGAATAAAGAACGAGCAACGTTCTAGCCGCACATATTTATTGTTTTAGTAATTGCAGCCGGTCGTACACCATAAATTCATCCCATGACACAACAAAACGCCGATTGTGTCTTAAAAACAACCACTAAACCGAGCGTGGGTGGAAACCTTGCTTCTTATACTCCTCGCTGATTCACAAAATGATAAACAACCAGGGAAAATACTAGAAAGCCTGTTTTAAAGACGCAAGTCTTTTTCATTTTTATCTTTTGCTTATTTAAAAGCTTTTACATTTGCTTTTTGCGTAATTTATGTTTGAATTTGCAGCGTAGTTTACCAAGAAGAGATGCTAGATATACTTACCCCTTAACGGCTACACTGAATAATTTTCCTTTAATCCCTACAGCCACAATTAATAAATGCCAATAACTTTCTTACGGTGGAGTGTATAGACATATAAATTATATTTTTAGGTCGTGGACAGCGAGTTCGTATCATTTCGTACAAAAATAGAGATGCTACCACAAATGTCTTTACTGCACGGTTGTCACAAATATGGTCATACGTGTATAGGTGTGTGTGTGTGAGTTAGTTAAAAATATATACATATAATAGAAACAATTGTGAATCGGGAATCAAATATTATTTAAAAAATGACGCGGTAAGTAATAATAAGTAAATTTTCACATATTTTTATACTCTCAGCAATTTAGACATATTTTTCTTAAGCACTGTAGACAAATGGTTTTTTTTACAAACTGTACAGAGATGCTCCATGTTTCATTTTATTTTGTAAAATCACATAGAGCAAAGACTTCTCATTTCTATTTCTAGTTACTGTATTCCGGAAACTTCGGCAGCATATTCTGCAGATAAAAATAAGTTCGTATAAATGTATGTCCCAAAATGCTTAGTTTCGGAAATACAGGGTGTAGAAGTTTCATATTTATTTCAATTTTATCAAAATAACTAGCGTGTATCCGCGACTTCGTTCGCGTCGAATTAATCATTTATAATGGTGATGATAAAGCAAAGCAAGAATTTGCCATTAACATACAAATTGGATAAAAATTTTTCACATTTAAGTCAGCATGAGAAAAAACAATATGGCGATATTATTATATAACTTGGTAATATTTGAGGGGTAGTTTCATCTCGTTGGACTTTGACTTTCGAAAAATCCGTTTGCCAAAAATAAGTTTATCACGTCAGTTCAAGCAGAATCGTGGTTAATAAATTACCCAACTTTTTGGAACACCCTGTATGATTTTTTTAAAAATTTCAAAAGATGGAAAAAAACAAAATTAATTATGAGCCGTTTTCCCGAAAGACTAACCGTTTTTTAAATAACAAATATTGTAATATTTGATGGGCGTTTTCACCCTCTTGGAATTTGAGATTCTTCATAAATTATTTGGAAAAAATCGAAATAAAAATGAATTTTCTACAGCCTGTATCTCGGAAACTAAGCATTTTAAGACACACATTTATATGAACTTTTTTACTTATTTTTATCTGCAGAATATGCTGCCGAAGTTTCCGGAATACAGTTCGGACCACCCTGTATATTGATTTTCTAACCGCAACTTCTCACCCTATGTCACAATATCTCACTTTATTTCTGATATATTTATATAAAATTTCATATATACCCGGCCTTTCCAGTGGAAGTATTTTATCTATAAATACCTAATAGTTTCAAGTTCAAAAATTATTTTTAAGAATTTAAATCAAAATTCTTAAAAATTATTTTTGAACTACGGCTTAACACTGTATCAAACGGCACTGAAATCCTAGATCGTAATACTTACGTGGATAAGTAAATCACTATGGAATCACTGTCGCAAACATATCAACGACTTCCATTTATCTTTATTATACTATTTATATTATTATATTATACTAACTACCATTTATATTATTATATTATACTTAATTTAATTTGGAAAATGGAGGAACTATGCTCGCCAATGACTAAAGAATATAAGGGCATGTAACGGCCATATACGGGCTGCAGCAGAATTTGTGACCTTAGACACCATTCTTTTGATGGTAAACAATGAGTCATCATCTGGTCACCAGCGACAATTTTAGCGATTTTTAATAGTTTGTGTGTAGTGAAGTTTGTATAAACTTTATTGCAATGGTGATTAGTTGTCCAGCTTTCAAGTGTAGAAGCAGCAGCGATAAGAAAAAGTCATAGGTAAATACACAGTCCGCTCCACCTTTTTAGCGTTTTTTTAGTTTTCTTATTGAATACGATAATTATTTTTCTGATATTATATGTACTTGATGTGTCCTATACGTCGATACTAGTTTTGTACCTTTTGTTAACATTTTAATACGTTTTTTTTCGTAAATAATTAGTTTGATACCAACATATATACCATAGGCGTAGTCAAAACATTTATTAAAAAATATAAATATCTCTTCAAACAGCTAGGTTATGAAAAATATGTGCCACGGCACTGTTTGGTGACATCGTCACAATTTGCTTTCGGGTGTTATTTGTCCTTGGATTCTTTAGTCATTGATGCTCCCATCCTATCAAGGTCCAAAAAGACAATAGGAGTTACAGTGTCTCCGGTATAAGGCGGCCTCTAATGTTGAGAAAAAGAATAATTCTTTAAAAATGCTAATAATTACTTGGAATACGATTTCTATAGAAAAATTATACACAGATATATGGACATAGGATCAACTAGACACAGATTTTAGGGGGCTCAAGTCTTTTGGGGGAGCTTAGGTCACTATAAGATAATATTGATTTGAGGTTAAAACTAATTTTATACGGGAGGCTAAGCCCCTCCTAGCCCCGCGCCACTGGAAGGCTAGTTTAAATTTCTTAGTACAAAAACTAATAATAAATAATATTTCGAAATGGTTAGTTTCACGAATTATGTCCATTTTAAGCATTATTTAATAAAATATTTCTAGTTGTTCGATATTGGATCGAAAAACGCGAGTTTCCGTTCGATCCTTCCGCAGATATATACCGGGGAATGCAAAATATTTAACTGTTTATGCCATTTTTGCTGGCCACGGCCGCGTATATTTAGTACCGTTTCGTGTTGTTGGTTGACGTGGTGCCGTCCTCTGGGAGAGTTTTTGCCACAGCGAAAGGGTACTGCCTGGCGAGTGACGCGACGCTATAAAGAAAATTCGAATATAATAGCCGGGAGTGTCGTACCTAAACAATAATAAGGAAGTGTTTTGGTGTGTATAGAGAGGAGAGTGACGCTTTTTCTTTTAGGCAGAACTGTAGCTAACAACAAAAGAAAATTTCTCGGGAAGGATTAGTCGTTTGTCATTTTCGCTGCATTGTTAACATAACAGACTAGCCAGCGTTTTTTTTTCTAATGGTTTAATAATGGGCATTCTTCTCAAATAAGAATTCGTAGGTTCGCGACAGCGAAGTATTAAAATACAATGGAAACGATTTTTTGAAATATTTAACAGATGGTCGACAATATCTATTATTATATTTATAAAAATAATCTATAGAAATTTTAGTTGCAATCATGTAGGAGGAGCATACATTTCTAATTAAATATAGACGTTGATTAAAGAAATAAGAATATACGCAACCTTATGGGCGATTTCGTGGCACAAGACCTGTCCGGGATGTAGCTGGCGTTACCGTCAGCCTGTCCGAGAATTCCGAGATTTAGTTTAAGTCTGAGCCGCTGGGCGCTGATTGTCGTTTACAGCGCGGCGGATAAAGAATACTGTACCACAGTTCTGCTTTCAGTTGAGAAATTGAGTGGTTGCCGGAGACAGTCTTGCCAGAAGTACTGATTAATCCGTAGATTCACGGATTTTGGGCACAGTACATTAATAATACGGATTTTCTATCATTAAACAATTTAATATAATATTATCTGTATGATTAAACAAAGAACGGCATCAGAGTTGGCGTGGAAATGAAGATCGCTGTTATTTCATCTGTAAAATATTATGGTAAATGTCAATAATTCCTCATTTCCAAGCCAACTAAACGACTTTTTTCGATCTTACGACATTATCACTACCTATAAAAGAATTTTTAGTTTTGTTGTTTATACCATGTTTAACACGAATAAATTTTCAATACATAAACGCGGATTTTACAACGTTAACATGGCAACGCTTTCGCTTTCAGATCCACACCGCCTTCGATATGCCTTCGCCGGCCGAATTAAAGAAAATAAGTGATTTATGTATTGACCGCAGAACAGTTGGTGTCTCCACCATACAGCACTTGAGACTAAGGGGAAATCAAATCAGCCTTGTCACGAATTCGCCCATTAGGTTGCGTATCTTCCCAATTCTTTCAATCAACAATATAGCGTAATACTACCATATGATCGAAAAAAGAAACGGCGTCCAGTTGGCTGGGAAATGACGATCGATGACATTTCCCATAGAAATTTACATATAAAATGATAGCGATCTTTATTTCATAGCCATCGCTGACGCCGTTTTTTTTCGATCATACGGTAGTACTGATAGTACTAGGGAGGATACTGGTTGTATGGAAAGACTCATAATACTGAGCAATAAACCAATAAGCCACTCGTAGGCCTGATGGACAGATCCTTCCTTTTTTAAAAGATTATGAACCTCAAATGCTATGATATGTATCACAATCCCAATGGTCACCTTCGAATTTGGGACACCCTATATAGACAACTGAAGATCGAGAAAAAAAACGGCATCAAAGGAATTTTTGTCTAAATTATTTTTTTGTCTAATTTTTGTCTAATTTATTATAATGGAATTATGGAGCATTTTTAATAGCCGAAATTTGTTTTCTTCGAAATAAATTTTGCCATAATTTTTTTTAAATATTTTAGAAAATCTTTTTTTAAAAAAGGCGCATATTTATGACCCCACAAAACTGCAATTCTTTCCCCATTTAACAGACTCTCTAGCTCTAGTAATTTCTGAGATACCCATAGAGAACATCGTAGAAAACTTACCCTGTATAATCAGTATTATTTTTTGACAAGTTTTATGTCAGTTTTTAGTAAATGACGTCTAGAGATTCACCTCGCCAAAATTATTATCGATTGCCATTCTCTAGCCGTCTTTGACGCCGTTTTTTTCCATCATACGATATTTATACAATTGCCAAAAAAAAACAATATTCATTAAATATCTATTGGTATGATGATATAAAACGGCGTCAGAGATGACTTTGAAATAAAGATCGCTCTTATTGATCGTCATTTCCAATCCAACTGAACGTCGGTTTTTTGCGATCGTACAGTATATTAATAATAAACCAATAAAAAATACCATTATACTTCAAATGGAATTTAATTCAAGGTAAATTTTTATGCAAAGAAAATGTCGAATAATCTAAAATTCAAATTTCTCTAACAGTGCACGTATAAAACATTAAATACTGCATCCATTGCGACTGCAGAAGTGTCATCTTTTAGCGTAAAAACACGACATCTAGCGGTTTCTTTCTGTAATGCCCCATGGCGAGACCTCTTAGACTGGACTGTTTTACCTACAAAAAAGAGGCAGGTGCGTATAATGTCGCATAGGAATGTATGTTTTAAGTAAAATATATCGATAAATATATCGTTTCATTTCAAACATGTCTTATATAAAACTATTGCCAATATATACAAAGAAGCCAAAGCAATACTGGTGATATATAAATCAACCCCAGAATACCCAACTGGCAAAGGGGTACGACAGGGAGACGCTATATTCCCAAATAAGTTTACAGCAACACTAGAAGAAATGTTCTGTCAATTAGGCTGGACCAACAAAGGATTAAAGTTAGATAGAGAAAATCTTAACCCCCTAAGATTCGCTGATGTCATAGACTTAATTGGCAATGTCAAAAACTAAAGTAATGTACAATGAACTAGTGGAGAGAAAAGACATTCTAATAAATAACACTGGAAATAGTAGAAGAATATATATTTGGGCAACTATTACCAGCAATCTCTACTACCCGAAATTAACAGAAGAATTAGGTTAGCATATGGAAGAAACTCAATCATATTCAAATTTAGAATGCTAATTTATCTAAAAAGAAAACATTTCAACAATGACTACCAGGCATGACCTATGCATGCGAAACCTGGAGACTTAAAACCGACATTATAAGAAAACTGTTGATCGCACAACGCACTTTGGGATAAAATATGCTGGGAATAACAAAGAAGGCCGTAAAAAATAGAGTGGTTAAGACAAAAGAAGCAGGTATACTCTGTTTTTTTTTCTCAGGTAAGATTTTGACAGACGATGACAGAAAAAAAGTAAATGGCATCCATACCAATCCATTTATTTAACTAAAATAAGTTTCTTATATTTTTTAAGGTAACTATGGATGGATTTATATATAAATCCGTCATGCGTCATCTCTTGTTGGTTGTAACAAGTTTTATTGGTTTATTTCAAAAATGACAGATCATATTTCAATATTATTGGTTTGACGGAACGTTGAACGAAAAACGGACGCCGATGCGCATAAACTCGATTTAAAATTTTTGGGAGTTGTCAAACTCTTGGCAAATTATAGGTTATAATTTTGTGTTAAATTATTTCAAATAGAAATGATAAATATTTTGCATTTTGGACGGTGTTATTACGCGCGTTTCGTGTTTTTTAAAATTAAGTGGAGGAAAACTTGAGGGAAAATTAAGTGTTGACCTAGACCATAGTTTACAGTTAATATTCGGTGCCCAGAGACTGCCAGAAACAGTTTGTCAGAGATTATGGCCAGAGAGTTGTATTAGCCACAAATAAAGTTTGTATACCATCTCGTATATGATACCAAAAACTGGAGTATCTGTAAAATAGCAGCACACGATAGGTACATAATAAATTTTAGTAACTGCAGAGAGATAATGTCAAAAGGTACTGGTTTACAAAAAATAAAATTAAAGTTAATTAACCAACTTTTAAAGTATAAAATCCAGTAAGAGTTATTATTAATAAAATACTTATCAGAGAATACCTATCAACATTTACAATGACCGTAGCAATATTAGACATTTTTGCTGTGTATCGATATATTTTTAAAATATCGATATTAAGACATGCCTGTCGATATTCGCGACCATCCCTAATCTAACCCATTTAAGAAGTTCCAACTATTGATGTATCCGCAACCCTATTTGGTTATTGAATTAACATCGGGTATAATCCTCTCTACTTATATAGTCCGAGCAAATGGTATATGTATTTTATTACTTATAGCTTCATTATTTTTTTCCGTGTCCTATTAGGAGACAAGATAACCTATCTTTCGTTTTTTGCTGTCGGCTTATTACCGCGCCGCGATGGTGCTATTAGGTAATCTGAGATCGGTTTTCTTTGAAAATAGTTTTCCTAGGCGATGTACAAGGAAATCGATATATTTTCTCATTTTTCTTCAAATTGGATTCTGTCTCTATGGTACATTACATGAGTAATTCATTCTGGAATTCTGTATAGGATAAATTTCTAACAGCAATGTCCTTATTGAGAAAATTCGGCTGAAAACTTAATATATCCAAACAAATACAACAAAGTCGGGTTACTTACACCTAGAGAAGCTGAACAAATTAGACAAGGAAAATATAGTCTTCCTATCAGTAGCGTAGCGTGGGTTGGGGGCGCCCGGGGCGGAGAGCCTCTAGGATAGAGGTTTGCCGTCCCTACAGAATATGTCCGCCGCCTTTATAACAATTTTTTGTCGCCCCTCAGGTACTTGGAGTGTCGCCGCCCGGGGCGGCCCGCTCCCTCCGCCCCGCCTTGCTACGCCACTGCTTCCTATCTAGCTAGAAAAGGAGCGAACACTCTACTAACTGGAGCAGAACCGTTCTGCTTCCCAAGTGGAAACTAACTTAAACCAGAACTCAAGAACCTGGAAGTCTCCATCCGTAACCTGGAATGGGAATCCTCCAATGGCACAAGACATTCTAAGAAGTTTCTCAGGATTTACGACCGAGAAAAATCGAAATATTTTCCTGGATATAAGTAAGAACAATTTTCGAATTGTCACGGGATTTTTAACAGGACACTGTCTTCTCAATTCACCTTAGTAGATTGAAGCTAAGCAAGAACGTCGAATGCAGATTCTGTGGGAAAAACAGTAAAACTCTTACATGACATTAACAATTTTAGTCACTCCAAACCCTGTATTATATTTTATATTGCAAGAAAAAAGCATATAATTATAATATTAATATAATTTAATTTCCATGACATGCAAAACAGTGACATTTGACGAAAAAACTATTCAATTTTCCCAAACAATACCTTTTACAAAATTGATATTCCTATTAAGTATCCCGAGTTATGTAATTTTAACCTAAGATAACTTTATAATGTATAGACGTAGGTACATATATTTTGCCCTTGAGAAATCGTCAATAAACAACCTTACTTCCTGGAGAAATAAAAAACTTAAATCTACACATGTTTTCTTGTACCACCATGAGTTGGGCGATCATAATTGATTTTTTTTTGACGTATATAGTTGTAGACTAAATGAAATATGAAAGAAAAAAAGTAATTCAGGCTGAGATACTTCTAGGAAAATGTTATAGAGCGTGAAGTATGTTAATATGATTATACCTACGCTGAAAATTACAATAAACTATGTTTTATATAACCTTATTTAACATAATAAGGTAATATAATTTTGATGAACCGGTTAAATTATTAAATATAAATAAAATTAAAAAATTTCACTGATACAAACCACTTATACAAATCAAAATTCTTGCTTAGTGCATCTTAGATCCTTAGATCTTTTGCAAAATACTCTAATCCGTATATTGTCGTTACTTCAGTTTTTTACGATGCCATATGGTAAGGTTTTCCATCAAAAATTCTTTGAAAACTAACAAAGAGGACAGAAGAAAATGCAAGTTCCACAAAATTTCCAAATATTATATTAGAAGAATAAGAACAGATCAGAATAAGAACTGATGTCATCAAAACAATCGTCATCCTCAAGTGGAAATGGGCAGATGACTTGATGAAAATATAAATATAAATAGTCAAACAATACTGTGCAAAACGAAGATTCTCAGATATACACACAACAGATAAATGCTAGGTTGCCACAATAAAGGATAAGAGATGGACAAGAAAAGTATATAACTGAATAGAAAGCAGCAGTATGCCAGCAGTATTCGATTAGCTTTGTAGCAGAAAAAGATCGCTTATGTGATGGTCAGATGACCTCAGATGAATAAGACACATATACTGTGTCTCCAAAAAAAAAAACTCTTCAGCTTTTTAGATTGCTCTCTCTTCAGTGAGCAGGATTCTGTGCGTGCTGTAAGTACATTGGGTGAGTTTAGCAATGCTACGTTAGTTTGGGTACAGGGGTACAAGGGTCACACGGATAACGAAAAGGCGGGTCAAATTGCCAAAGAAAGCTCATCAATACCATTTATAGATCCAGAATAACTGATGGCCAAATGCAAGACCATGGGTGTCTTGGTTTTGCATTTAATACGTAGTCTTGGTCTTTGTCTTGCAGGGTCCAGTTTTGGCCTTGGCTGGCTGTGAGACACTTGCAAGTCATGCGTTTTTTTAAATAAAAGAAGATATTTTATTTCATAATTCGTCATCAATAAATATGGTATGGAATATAAAATATATTGTTTCTCTATACTCTTCATCACAAAAATAAATTACTGAAATGAACATTTTAAAGAGATATTGGCAGTACCTATAATCCGGCTTGTCTTATCGCATTAGCTAGAAGATTTTTTTCTTTGCTTCAATATAATTTATCCAATTACGAAATCCCTATTCAAACTAAACGGATTAAGAACTGCCGCATGACAAGAGTCGTAGCGAACGCTGCAGTTGTGGTAGGACGAGTTGCGTGGTTCTTTCTTTCTTTGTGTGCGTCGAGGATTTTTCCGCGTCTTACAAAATATTGTGTCGCGCCGTATTAAGGAGCCACTTTGTCCACGCCAACGGGAATTTACGTTGCGTAACACGTAGATTATTGCGCTCCAAGAGCCACGTCCGTCCTCGTCGCCGAATGGACGATTCTGATAAAGATTTGAACATATTATTGTTATTCTTTAGTAGTACATATTCATAAAACTTAGTCTAGTATATCAATAATTATATCCTAAAATTTATATAATTTAAGATATCTTACCCATCTAACAAAAACGTCAGCAACCTTGTGCGACACTGTGTCCTCAATGAACACCTCAGTAGATTGAAGAGATTCATCTAGAGAAAATGGGAAAACACTAAATTGCGACTGATATCGGGGATGAAGAACTAAGGGTACGAATATAGTGGAGGCAGGTTTCTGCTTTCCGGCAACCAACGCCGTCTCTGGGGACCTATTCTTGACCACATATCGCTCACATCTCGCATCTCCGAAAAAGCCATATAACAATACACGTGATGCGTAACTTTGCGTATATGCCGTGTATTGTTATATGGATATTAATATACTAATATAGAATAATACTTTTTCGGAGATGCGAGCAGGGTTCGGAAGTAGTTAATTAAGAGGAAATTTACCTGATTAACTAACCTAACCTAACCTAACCATATTCAAACGCCGCGCCCGCCGCGCCAGCCCCGCACATAGGGGTATTTGGTCTATAAACCTGGCCAAAAGTGAAATATTTTTATTTTCATTTTTTATCTTAACTGAATACAAATCTATAAATACTAAATGTAAGCGCGTTTATTAGCTTTTTTTAAGTCGTAAGTTGACTATCAAATAAATAATATATTTCAATTATAAGTATGAATTATCTTGAGTGTATTCTGAAAATTTCTAAGATTATAAAATAGTGGAATTGTTTGTAGCCAGCTGGCAAGTCCTGTTTTATGCCATATTTTTATTTTGAAACGTTTCCTTCTATTCTAGTTCTTTATAATGTTTTATATTTAAAAAATCAGAGGCATTTTTATAAGGTGTAAGACTATTCGGCAATATTCCGCATGGAAATTAGTATCCGTTCAGTGCTTAAAGTCTCCAGCTTTGGAATATGTACAAAAATCTTGCCAATATTTGCCACTGCCAAAAAAAACATTGATTTAAATAGATTCTTAAAGGAAATAGTCTTTACCCTATAACACCCATCCTCGCTCAAATATCGTCTATAATATACAAATTACTTTCTTGTTCTAGCATCCTCATCCAATTGCTTGGTTTTGCACAGAATGGCCCTATTTGATCGGTGGAAAGGGTTTCAGAATAGAGGAAAAAATATTGTGTAGGAAAAACAAAATGAGGTTCCATATTAGCACCCTCTCCTCTAATAATTAATATTACTAGCAAAAAAGCAAAAAAATCATAAAACATAATTTTGGCCAACTTTTAGTTCTTAATACCCTCTGTGCGCCGTCGGCGCCTGCAAAAGCAGAAATAAATAAATTTTCGTTCCGGTAAAAGCGAGAACGCCGATGAACGCTGGTTGACGGCTCCTACCTGCTTTCACTGTGAACTAGCCGATTTGATAACACGCTTTAATTTTTCAAGGTTATAAGCGCGAGGCGGCGCGGCGCGGCGCTACTATGTAACCATATACAGGGTGTCCCAGAAATACGTGCAAGTATTTTAACTTAACTGGTAGTATAGTTCAACCCCAGAAACACGCCTATGAGGTTTTTTTCTAAATATTTTTTTTTGAAAATTCGGAATTTTTTGAAAATATTTTTGGAATTTTTTTGCAATTTTTTTTAGTTTTTATTTAAAAAAATAATTTCTTGATAATATGGCAACATAGGTAGTAGATTAAATTTATAAGAAAGAAAATCCAGAAAAGATCCAGTGGTTCTCAAACAAATCTCGAAGTATTGGAAAGAATATGTAAGGACCAAGAACTATTGACTACAATAAAACGACGAAAAGCAGCATATTTTGGTCATATTTTTCGAAATAACAAATATAGTTTCCTACAGCTGATCGTTGAGGGAAAGATTGAAGGACGACGAGGCATCGGGCGTAAACGGTTTTCCTGCATGCGGAATTTGCGCCAGTGCCATGGTTTAATATAGGAGAGGCAAGTGCAATTATCCGTTTGGCTCAAGACAGGGAGGAATTCCAATTGATGGTCGCCAACCTCCGATGAGGAGAAGGCACATGAAGAAGGTTCTCAAAATTTGAGCAAAAAATCATTTTTTTTGGAAATTTTCAAAGTAAAATAACTCCGTTATTTTGGACTTATTTGAAAAACGATAAAGAGAAAATATGTTTCTTTTATCGAGATCTACCACCCTTTAAAATACTTGCACTTATTTCTGGGATACCCTGTTTATAACAATACACGTGATGCGTATACGCAAAGTTGCGAACGATGTCAAGAATAGGTACCCAGATTGGCGCTGGCTACCAGTAAGCGGCAAACCTGCTTGCACTGTGTTCGCACACTAAGTTCAGATGGAGCGGAGCGTCCGCGACGCGACGCATGGAGTGGTCGCGACTTCGATCAAGTACAATGAGTTTATATGAGCAATTTGACATGGGCGCGTCTGAAAGCGCTATTACTCAGCCACTCAGCCGCTGGCCATCCCTGAACGTGTACAATCTTACATGATTTAGCCTAGTTTAGAAATTTATAAATAACATGAATATTTTTTGATTGGTTACGTCACTATAACTACTCTAAACAAGCCCAAAAATTTGACACAAATTAGTTATCGAGTAATCTGAAATAATTAACATATGGCAAATGTGAGAAAGTGTTACATAGGTGTTACTTTAGATTGTAATGATGATATTTTTCTTATTACACGTTTAGATTGTTGTTAATTATTTTCAAATTCTTTATCATGCTTACGTCAAAATTGATTCAGATCTTATTAGTTAGTTTTGGAAAGTTGATTAAATTTGGCAATATATATTTTTTTATTTATTTGAATAATATGATAATACGGAGACTTTAATCTATACAGGGCGTTTCAAAAAACATGTGCCATCTCTCGTAGGGAAATTCCTCACGTAAAAATAAGATTTATTTTTCATATCAACATGGGTCCGATTCTGCTTTGTTTTGTAGCTGCAGGGTGTTAAAGCATTAATATTTTTTCGATTTATTGTAATTTTCTTTCAAGTACTTTTAGTGTTTCGAATGAAATTTTGAGGGTAAAAGTTGTGACATATTTTAAAGCTAAAAAAGTGTCGACATATTCACCAGGGACGTGCATATAAATAGTATCACTGGAATATTTTTCTAAAAAACGCATGTACGCCACTGACTTTTCTTTCTCTTGTTAGCGAAATAGTATAAGCGGTTTAGTGCCGATTAAATGTTGTCTCTGGATATGTTGTCGATTTCGGCCTCTTTTATGAGATAAACGCAATTTTATTAAATTAGTTTTAGAGTTACAGGATGTTAAACCTTTTTAAAATTAGGCTTCTTGTAATTATCTTAAATACCATTATTTTTTTATTTGAAATTGCTGTAGGTTGGACTAATAGTAATAATATTTAATAATATATTGGGTAAAATATATAATTTATTAATTTTATTTTTATTTTAATGTTATTAATTGTGATTAATAAAATTACGTTTATCTCATCAAGGAAGCCGAATTCGACTAAATATCAAGAAATAACTTTTAATTTGCATTAAACTGCCTACACAATTTTGATATCAAAAGAAAAAGTCAGTGGTGCACATGTTTTTTTTTAATATTCCACTGATAACCCATATGCGCGTCTCTGGTGAATATGTCGACACATTTTAGCTTTAAAATATGTCGCATTTATAGTAACTTTTACCCTCAATCTTTCATTCAAATCACTAAAAGTACTTGGAAGGAAATTATAATAAATCGAAAGATTATTAAGAATTTAACACCCTGTAGCTACGAAAGAAAGCAGAATCGGACCCATGTTGATATGAAAAATAAGTCTTATTTTTACGTGAGGAATCTCCCCACGAGAGATGGCACATGTTTTTTAAAACACCATGTATATTATTCAGTGACATCAAACCACCTATGAAGCCTTGAGAAGAGTTGAGGTATGATCGGAAAAAAAACGGCTTCCAGTTGGCTTGGAAATGACGATCGATGACATTCCTATAGGTATTCTAAGCTATTGAAATAAAAACTATAGATCTTAAATAACAGCTTAAAGCATATATGAACAGAATAATCGTAATAAAATCACTGATATCGAGGTTATAAACAACGAGATTTCCACTTATATGTATATGTTTCTCTTGTTATAAGTTATGTTAGGAATACGATTAACTTTCTTCAAGAATAACGCAATTGCACTTGTTAAGTTAATAAATATCAATAAATAATTTCTGTCATTAAATGAAAGTGATTCGATATAATTTTTTTCATAAATCCTTTTGTTTGCTACTTTCTAGTAGGTCTGCAATTTGATTTATTCAGTTTACAATATAAATCAGGTTTGAGCATAGGATATCCACGCTGTTCTTTAATACAATATAGGTGTTTTTAATGATTAATTATTTAGTTATAACTATTTAACTATCGCTTCATTTTAAAATATACCTGTGATAATAATTTTACGTATCAGAGTGTTAAAGTTTTGTTAAAGAAAAATTCGTCTTGGCCTTAGTCTTGATTTTGCTGCACTTTTAAGGTGCGCTTTGCAGATTTTCTATAATACCTATTTAAATCAATAGTATTTAATTTAATGGAAATGAAACTTAAAAGAAAGCAACTTACAACAATATGTGTCGCATGAAATGTGTTTTCTTCAATGCATAAGTAGATATTATTATGTGAAAGAAATCAGCATTGCATATCAAAAATAACACTGTTTCCTTATTACTAAATATTCATTATATCTAAAATCCAATGAAAATAAATAATAATAATATTTTTATAGTTTGTTGTTGATTTTATTGCTATCTACAAAGTTGAGTTAATGAAGATATATTGTTAATGTATTTTTATGGCTTTTAAAATATAATGACAAAAATATTCTTTTAATTAAAACAATAATAAAGCGGAATAACTCTCAACATCTAATTAAGTTTCAGAGAACCAATCAGATGAAATAGCTATAATACTAGATGATACTAGTAAAAGATATCTCTGAAAACAGTAACTTTCTTCAACTTCTATTTAGGGATGTATCAATTATATCGATAATATATATATATATAAATATAATTTATAAATTATATTTTTATAAATGATTTAAATTAATTATTATAAAGTAAAGTCAAGATTTCAGTTAAAGTCTCCTTTTTGCTCCAAGGGCTAATCTGGACGGGGCCTACTTTGTTTACGCGGAATCCTAACCGCGGTCCTCGGCCATATCATGGTCAATGGCCTACCGACTTGGCAACCCAACTAGCAAATATAGTTCCCAGTCCTTTTTAAAATGTCACTGCCCCTAAAGTATAGTTCCTAGACCCAATCTGCCACTTAAAATGTTACTCTATAAGGAATAGTCACTTTGAAGTATATTTCGAGAGTGACCGGTTAGTCCCTACCTACCATAAAAGTGGAAAATAAACACCCCGATTGCAAGTCGCAAACATGTAATTTAAAGAAGTGGTTGGAACTACCCGAATCTTCGAATATGACACCATAAAAGACCAAAAACTTTATAGTAACTTTTCAAAGTAGGGGTTACCAACAAGTGCTACCATAATGCCTCCATTAAGTTTTTGTTACTTTATAGTAACAATTTAAGTTACGGGGTAGTCGCGGCCACAACACCTAGTTACTTCTAATTTATAGTAGCATTGAAAGTAGCAAAATGGTTACTGCTACCTTCCTAGGTCACTATAAAGTAGCCGTCGCACATCCATTGCCACTAAAAAGTCACGGGGGTCAAAAACGGCTACTTTATAGTGACCGTAACTTAATATACCCTAATAAATATAATTGCGTCAGATTGCATAGTGTGCTGCTCTGTTTTAATGTTTTCTTTTACTTGCTTTTAAGCTGTATTAAAATTTTGTAAAATCCCTAAGGTGAATAAAAAGAAATTTAGAATATCTAGTACTTTCTATCGAAGAATTAAACAAAATGAATCACTGCGAGCCGATGCATCAACATCAGAAACAAAAACTACATCTTTCTATAGTCCTACTGATGAACATCATAAATCAGTTAGTGACTGAGACATTTTTGAAGCTGTTTCTGTAGATGAGTGTAGTGTTAGTTCATCTGAAACTGAATCTCAGAGGAGAACTAATTTGAGAACCAATAACAATATGAAACAAGAGCTAAAAGAGTGGGCGTTAAAATACTCTATACCTCTTGTAGCTCTGAATAATATAGAAACACTTATAATAGAAAATGCACAATAAATAAAAAATAACTTCAAAGGACAAGGCGGAACGTTATAGTGGCACCAATGGAATGTATAGTCGCCACCACCACGATCAGTGTAGCAACGCTCCAATTAAGTGGTAATTTGGTGGCGCAGGGAACATTCTTGGAAAAATCACTTTATGGTTCCAAAGAATCGTTGACCATGTAGTTCCAAAAAAGTTATTGTTTCTATAAAGTCGCCTTTGGATAGCTACAATTGTCACTTTATCAATCCGAAGATTTTAAAGGTTCAAACGGGTAGGGTTGGCCTAATATGTTATTGTTCCCGGTACTTTGTGGAAGCATATGGGACTATACAGTATTTTTCGGATTAAACGGCCATATTTTTTTCATGAATTTTTAGACGAACAGCCAAATGGCTCAAACATTATGCGTTTTTAAGCTAAATATACCTAGATTAAAGCTTTTTTCTTTAGTTATTTTGTTATTTCTGACGGTGGACTAATATTTTAAAATTTGACCCCGGTTTCAAGCAAATTATTATTATTTTTTAATTACAAACATGAGTTTTTATTGCAAATAATATAATAATTTGAAATATTTTGAGAGGCGCTCGAAAATTTTGTTATATAAACCCACTATTTTATTCAGTAAAGTTGATTGCGTTCTAGAATTTACCTAAAAAAGGCGTTAAAATCGCACGGTAAATAACAAATTAAATAACGAAAAAATAATAATGGCTTCCATAATTATTTCCATCATGACATTTATTTTATGAAATGTGAAATTGCATGAAGAGGTCGCTGCGAATAAAGTTCAACAGTTTAACGAAAGTTCCACATGTCGGTGGCTAACACTTGGCTGCCACGAACCCGCGACTAGGCAGTTTCGTAACGGATAAGTCGCATTCACCAGTAGGCTACTTTATAGTAACACATCATAGTAACTCTTTTAGTGGCAAAAACTACCCAAGACACTACCCGGCTACTCAAAATCTTTCCCCATTTTGGTCGCAGTTACTTAGCCGCTACGAATATACGACGTAGCCGCCGATGGTAACCGCCCACTTTGTAGTGGCTTTGATAGTGGCAGTTACGTATCTGCCACTATAAATGCTAGTTGGGAAGTGTCTAAATCGACTCTTACTCACGAGATATTCGATCTCATCCGGCCTCGAACCGGCGTGAATGAGCAGTGTGTGTCAATAGATTTCACACTTTTGCCTTTTTTTGGACAACAGCACGATACAGAGTTTCGAACCGGTCACCCGTCCATCCACCAGTATCGCCTTACGTCGCTTAACTTCGGTGTTCTAATGGGAACCGATGTTTCGACGTAGCTGGGCCATTGCCTTAATTATTATAAAATTATACTACCGTATGATAAAAACGGCGTCAGCGATGGCTATGAAATGAAGATCGCTGTCATTTTATATGTAAAATTATATGGGAAATGTCATGGATCGTAATTTCATAGCCATCGCTGACGCCGTTTTTATTCAATCATACGGTATAATAATATATATTTTTAAAAATGTAGTAAGAACCTGGAGTTAATTTTACTTACCCGAAATTTTTTTAAGAATTTGGTTTTCGAAAAAAATTCAGTCAGTTTTAAAAAGACTTAAGTCTTAAGGTTTAAGTTATTTCTAAAATCAAAATAATTTAAATATTAAGCAGTGGTGGATACAGAGGGGGGCCATGGGGCCAAGGCCCCCCTAAAATATATAAAGTGGGCTAAATATTATGGTTTTGTGTTAAAAATGGTGCTCTAAAAAGTATATTCTACATTACTTTTTATTTGGGCCCCCCCAAAATAAATTTCTGTATCCGCCCCTGATATTAAGGCAATTTCAATATAAAGTTCAAATGACTTAAGTTTTAAGTCTTTGACTTAAGTCATTTTCTTTCAAGTTAAGTTATTTTTGTAAAGACTTAAATCAATATAACGGTATTTAAGTTTTTTTTGACTTAAGTCTTTTTTTTACTTAAATCATGATAATCTGGAAGTTAAATCAGTAAAATGACTTAAATCAATATAATTTCCCTCAAGTCAAGACAACCAGAATTCAATTTAAATACTTATTTTTTAAATGTCAATATTAATTTGCTTGTTTACCCATTGCCGATTTTTTATTTGCATTAATTTAATGTACAGGGTGGGTCAAATTCGACGCTTTTAAATGGAAACACCCTTTTCTATAGGAGATAGACGAAAACTGATATCGGTGTCTGGAGCTCAATTTTATAAAAAACATGATGATGAAAACCGCACATCAATATCTGTTACCGTTTCGGAGTTACGGGGTGATTTTCAAAAATGTGCATTTTTAACAAATCGCTGTAACTTTTTTGCTATGGAAAATTTTGTATTTCTATGAAAACATTTCCAAAGCACCTTTTTACGTAGAATTTAATGGTTTAAGTATAATTTTTTTAAAATTAATAATTTAAGAGTAATCAACAGAAAAATTGATTTTTTATTTGGGACACTCTCTATATTTTTAATTATCTGAAAAGAATTTAAAATTACTTTTCCAAAAATATAGCACATTTGATATTTTGTTATAATCCCCTTCAAAATACAGAATTTTTAAAAGTTCGCCACTTTTAACTAGTAGGCTTAGATTGACCCCTTATTGATGATATGCCCTTAATGGAACTCGAAAACATACTTTTCCAGCAAGACGACGCACCGCCTCTGAACGCTGAAGTTATCAGCAAATTTTGCATCCAATTTCAAGAATAATTGAATAGCTAACTAAGATTCCAGCCGTTCGCCGTCGAGGCCACCTGACTGATATATTTGCGTTAAATATATTTTATATAGTTATAAAATTCTGCATCTCTCTTAGCAAATATTATTTTTGTTTTAATTGATGCTCACAGCTAGATTTTTTTGCATTACAGCCGGTGCCGTTCAAAGCCTACTCATTTAAAGCGGGCGAATTTTTATATACCTTATATCTCGAAGAGGAATCGAGCAAAATATCAAGTATGTTATATTTTTGGAAAGGTAATTTTAAATTCTTTGCAATAAATTAAAAATATAAAGGGTGTCCCATATAAAAAATCCAATTTTCTGTTGATAATTCTTAAATTATTAATTCTAAAAAAATTATACTTAAACCATCAAATTCTACGTAAAAAGGTGTTTTGGAAATGTTTTCATAAAAATACAAAATTTTCCATAGCAAAAAAGTTACAGCGATTTGGAAAAAGTGCATATTTTTGAAAAACACCCCGTAACTCCGAAACAGATATCGATATGCGGTTTTCACCATCATGTTTTTGACAAAAATTGAGCTCCAGACACCGATATTAGTTTTCGTCTATCTCCTATAGAAAAGGGTGTTTCCATTTAAAAGCGTCGAATTTGACCCACCCTGTACATAGATACAGATTAGAAATAAAATATTACATAAACTTTAAAATCCTTTAAAAGATTTAAATCTTTTGTAAAATGACTTAAGTCATTAAAAAAGGACTTAAATCTTTTTTTAATGACTTAAATCTTTTTCTATTTCGGAATAAATACTTAAATCACAAGTCATTTTGAAAATGATTTAAGTTTTAAATCTTAAGTCAGCTTTCGAAATATGACATAAAATCAAATGATTTAAGTCAAAAAACGACTTAAGTTTTCTGTAAGCTTGCAGCTCTGGTAGATATCGATATTTTATATGGACATCACTAATCCTGCAGCCGGAATCGAGTTATTTTATGTTGTGCGCGATCTCCAGGAAGTAATCAACAGCGTGTGGCGCACGTTCTCCAATTGGAGAAACGTTATTAAGAATAATGGAAACATTTAGGTGACATTGAACTCGAAATTAGATTCATAGTCGTGTGGTGTGGTAGTACGGGCGGTACGTTTTGGCGGATCTAATTCGGGCACGAGTGACGATTGTACTATGACTGTAGCAAGAAGAACTGCGTTGCGAGACTTCATTTTTTACATTTTAGGTTTTTGATGGAAAATGATCCTATTACTTATGTATACTTTTCAAAAATGTTTGCTAAATGGAGATTTGCTCGAGCGGTTGTTGGGACTATATGATGTGGCCTTTGTACAGGTTTTCAAAAAAAGTCACAAAGACATACTTGGGAGTTTCAGATATTAATAGGGCATGCACCCTATGTGCTTCTTATGATGGAGGGATACTAATCTGCCGATTTGCATGATGGGACTGGCCATAAGAAGGGGAAGAAAATGAGACAGAAAATTGATTCAAGCATATTAGATATTCAAAAGGGATGTTAAGTGAACCCTGAAGAAGCTTGTATGCAAAAGACTGACGATTTGGATCTTTCTGATGAAAAAGACTGACGATTTGGCAACCAAAACCCATGACCGATTTTTTAGAAACACATAGTTTCAGCACCATATTTTATTGATATAATTTTAGCTAATTCTGCTTGTGGAATAGCTAGATTATATTATTCCCGCGATTCTTAAATGATTTCCTTCAAAATATCAAACAATTAACCACTTATATTTGATCCCATCTTAAATCGATACTTAATCTTTTCACTCAAAAATCGACACAAATGTTGCAATTTTTAATTATCCGGTATATTTGTATTAACGCTGCTGGTAGGCGCTTTGTTTGTTGCCAGGTTACTATTGTGTTATATGACATGTTTATAAATTGACAATTGTTGTCAACGTTGTTCGAGTACGTTTCCATTTTGTTTTCCATTCAAATGTAGGAAATATTTAAGAAAACTGAAGAAGCACGACAAACCTTATTTCCACCTAAAAGTGAATCCATTTACCAAAAGGAATATAAAAATACCTTTAGTGGTTGGGACAGAAATATAGTATCAGGGAATGTCAGTGAAACTATTCTTTTGTAAATGTTGACAATTGCTTTGTGGCATTTATGAGGTGTAAATAAATTATTAGTGTAATTAGATCCATTCCATTTTCATTTCATATTATTACTCAAAATCTATGTTTTATTTCTTGGTTGTTACACATAAAATTACCTTTGCCCCCCTTACCTGTAACAGCTATTATTTGGTGTTTGTAAGGAGTAGTTTAATATAAAATAAAATAAAATAAAATAAAAGGTAGAAGGAATTATGGTATTTTAATTCCCGTTAATAATGTACCAAGGGAGTTATGACTCTATTTATGGTTAGCGTAACCAAGACGATATAAGCTTATATTAATTCATTAAGAAATAAAATAGAATTCCGATTGACAAGTTTATTATGCACTCTTTAACAATTATTTACCTGCTATTTAATACATTTTTAATGGGTAAATAATAATATTTGCGGTTTGAAAATCCGATCCAATAAAAAAGTGATTCGGTGTATTGCGTCAAGCTCCATGTTTAATTCGCGTGACATTGATTACTTTGTTTTAGTCCAGCGATTGTTGGTCAAGAATTGGAGTAGTAGGTTTTCTGCTAGTGTTTACGTAAATATTTGGTGTTGTTGTGACTTTTTTAGTCGTCTATTTTGATCTTTTTGCGTTAAGAGTTAAATTACATTTGAATTAGATTAGAGTTTTTCTGATTTTAAATGGGAACTCTCCAAAGACCTTCGAAATAATATTGTATTTTAGTTTTTATTAAATTATTCACAATCTTGCTGAAAATTTCACATATTCTTATAAATGTGTTCAATTTTTAATATATGTTTTCCTCAAAATTTTCTAATTAAATATAGAAATGTATACATGCGTGGATGTGGAACATATTACGATGGTGAAATGAACAGATTAACAGAAACTGATAGACTTCAAGAACATTGTACTGACACAATAAAGAGAGAAACTTTAAACTCAGAGATTATAGACTATATTATTTGGTAAAGTCAATATCAGTTTTCTTCTCCTTACAGTGACATTCCATAGCAATAGAGAGGATAAGCTACCTCTCTTATACACTTGTGATATGTGTTATCAGTGTTTCGCAAGCAAAAGCAGAAACACTCCTCGAAAAGGGGAAAACCAAGTAAATAAACCAAGAAATAGAGGCCTGGGGCCTCTGTACCAAGGGACAAGAAAGATACCGAGAACATCTCATCCCGACAAGGAGAGAAAAAGCCAGGATGCATTCTTACTTTTCTGGAAAGCCGTCCAACACCGGGAAGCAAGCAGGGACGTATCACCAGCTTTGCCAGAACTCCAATGTATGGACATCGAGTTGGCGAGTGATAAACTCGAGAAAGGAGGGCCATGGTCTGGTCTTCACAAGACGAATTGACCTCAAATCCAAGGATGCAATAGAGAAAGAGAGATATGTTATATAACATCTGTTGTCAGAGAAAGATGGAAAATACCCTGTCCCCCTTACAACAAGAAGATCCCCATGTATGATGAGTTATAGACTGTATGATGTGTTATAACTCAAGAAAGGGGGATACAATAGATTTTTATGATCGCGTTGATAACCCCCTTCCACTCATTCTGCATTCAACAAGCCAATCTAAACTATTATTATTTGCGTACAGAAGTTCAGTAGCTCGTTCAGAATCCATAATTCAGAATCGCGGACCACATTTTTGATACATCATTACTAAATATATTTACATCTAGTCATAGATTTTACTTTAAATTAATCTGATTTTCTTACACTTTTATACCATTTTTTGCCCGAAAAAAATTACGTGATATTTGCTGAAACCCCTTCTCGACCCCTCGTGATATTTAGTGAGATTTAACTTAACACCCCCTCCCCTGGATACCTCAGGGTATGAGAGATACTAGAATGAGGTATGTAAATGTAATGTACTGTAAATGGACGCCATCTAACCTTATTGGAAGAAATAAAAATTTAAAGAAACTGACTTTATTTAGCAGAATGGTAATATTTTCATTAAACCGAGAATTAAAAAAGCAGCGGCTTGCAAAGCTTTTATAAGGAAAATATTAAACTTATATAGCTACAACTTATATAAAAGTGGGTACCTTAGAAGCTGCTTTTTAGTATGTACTTTGAATTAGAGACATGGTTAGCAAATATTATCAAACTGATTTATCTAAAAAAAACGTCTAAAAGTTTAAATGCGAGTCGTTCATTTCTTTTCCATTTATAAACATAACAAAGCTAATGGTTATCTTCTTCAGATCATTTATTTCGAAATGCATATTTGATTAATGGTTTTAATGCATTTCTTGTGCTTCTACGGCTATTGTCATGGAGAATTATGTAAAGTAGGACACAGTGCTGAAACTTTTTCTTTACAATAACAATTGATTCAAAATATAAGTGAAATATTCACTCACACTATCATGTAGGTTTCGATAATTTTTTATTGTTATAAATATCAATTACTCACGGTAAGCAGATATTAATTTTGATCAGTATTAAGTAATCAAACTCTTTATGGCAATATTAAATACAGGGTGAGTTTTCTACGATGTTCTCTATGGGTATATCGGAAACTACTGGAGATAGAGAGTCGGTTAAATGGGGAAAGAATTGCAGTTTTGTGGGGTCATAAATATGCGTCTTTCAGATTTTTGAAAAAGTTCATGGCTTACTAGAAATTTCGAAAAACACAAATTTTAAAAATTGTCCCTAATTCCATTATAAGCTATTTTAGACAAAAAAAATTCAGATAAAAGTTAGATAATCACATCCTTAATGAGATTGTGCCCTCTGTTTTTTCTAAAGCCTGTCATTTTTGACATATGACACAAACATATGTTTTTTAAGCTTTTTAGCGATATAAGCTATAATGTTTTGTTCGAAAAATTACTGAGTTATAGCCAATTTTTATAATTTTTAAACAATTTCACTTAGTTAGCCATGGAAACAAGTTCAATCGCCGTTGCTGTCAGAAATGTGAAGCTGTCACATCCAAACTTTATAAATTGAAATAAACAAAAATTGTAAATATGAATTTTTAAAATGAATAAAAGCGTATAGATACTCGTGCATCAATAAAGTCTTTCCAACATGGCTTTCATTATGACCTCCCCCCCCCCCATAATCCCATAATGAAAGAAATGTTTAAATTATTTATATCATAATAATATAAACTCAGGGATAGGAAGAGGTGGACTAATTGCATGGGCCTCCTCGATCACCTGACCTATCCATTTTAGATTTTTTTATGCGGTATGGTTAACAATAAGGTTTACAAAAGAACTTATGAATTAAGAGAGGCACTCGAAGTGGCGGTACGAGAGAAGTTTAATTAAGTCGATCGGTCCTTCTGTGAGAATAGGTAATAATTCAGTTTTAAAAAGATGTAACTCTCTCAACACAATGGCGGATTTTTTGAACATTTTCTAAAATAACTAAAGTGTATGCAGTGACTGCAGTGATATTATTTTTTTTAAGTTTTAGTTTGTGTAATGTAAATTCTAAAGAACCGTTTAGTAATATATTCTGACTTTTTATAAGTTATAAATCATAACTAACAGAATAAGAATGTCATGCAATCTCAGTGAAATTAGTCAAGAAAGATAAGAATTGGCTATAACTAAATTTGACTTTTCTTACAAGTCTTGAAAATCGTTCTCTAAAACACATAACATTCACCGGTCAATGTATCCTCGAAAATGTATGGTAAAGAAAAGTTGAACCAATAATCTTACACGCTTTTCTTCAATTGAAAAATTCATATTTACAATTTTTGTATATTTTAATTTACAAAGTTTGGATGTGGCAGCTTCACATTTATGGGAGCAAAGACGATTAAACTTGTTTCCGTGGCTAACTAAGTGAAATTATTTAAAAATTTTAAGAATTAGCTATAACTCGATAATTTTTCGAAAACATATTATAGCTTATATCGCTGAAAAGTTTAACAAATGGCGCTTTTTATAAAGTCATAACCAACTATGGTTTCCATTTAAAAAAAACATATATTTGTATCATATGTCAAATATGACAGGCTTTAGAAAAAAACGGAGGACACAATCTCATTAAGGATATGATTATCTACAACTTTTATCTGAAAACTTTTTGTCTAAAATAGCTTATAATGGAATTAGGGACAATTTTTAAAATAGCCGAAATTTGTTTTTTTGAAAAATCTGAAAAGCGCATATTTATGACCCCACAAAACTGCAATTCTTTCCCCATTTAACCGACTCTCTATCTCCAGTAGTTTCCGAGATACCCATAGAGAACATCGTAGGAAACTCACCCTGTATATTTTTGGAAGGTATAATATTAGATTTTCATTTACTGACCCATGCGTTTACTTTTATTTTGCGATGATTGAATTACTATTCATATTTTTTGCTAAAAATGATTTTACACAAAAAGAACCAATCTACTTCGTAATAACAGAGCTCAGCGTCCATCTGCTTTTGGAGAAAGTGAACTGCTGTTCAGCAGCAAAAAGCGAGGCTATTGAGCAAATATACGTTGCCTGAAGTCGGGTACTTTCAACAAACAGTGAACTTGGCAGTGAAAATTGTACCAATGCAATTACAATGCTTGTGCTACGTAAGTGTCTATTTAATGTTGATTTCTTAATTAAATGTACGTTCTTCAGTTAAATTAACAAATATATTTTGTGTAAATTGATGTTTTAATGAAATAAAATACCTTTTTAAGCTAACATTGTCCTTAAATTTTGAAGTTTTATACAAGGTTCATACTTTGAATGCAGAAGTATTACTGACCGATCAAATGTCAACTATTCTAAATTCTAAAACTACTGAGTTTATATGAATACTAGAGCAAAGTCCTTATCGCTGATGGAGTTGGATGCAGTCAAACGCTATGTTGTTATTGGTATATTTTCTAAGCTTACTTTGGAAATCTCCATATTTTTGGTGATGTTTTATAAGCTTATTTGTGTTCGTTGAATATTATTATTATTTAATATAAAAAGAGGTTTTTCTTTAGATTTACACTTTTTCCAATGGCGTTCCTTATGGACAACCCGGGCTTCCAACCACTTTTTGTTATGCTGTTTGGGCTACACATAGTCACCATTTCATGTTTGTTAAGTCGTACATTTAGGGGACGTTTTGACTCTCTAATATACGACTCTAGTAGTCCCAATAGATGTACTCTTTCTCTTGTTTTGAGACTCCCGGTTTGGTTTTTGTTAAGACACTTATTAGAGTAGTCCTAGAGTCAAAAACATTTTAATGTTTGGCTATTTATCTGATCTTTCCCGATATTCTTTTTGTATATAGAATTAATTCAGCTTAATAATTTCTATTACTAAGTACCTATATTAAAAAACTATGAAATTAAAGTTAAAAACTTAAATTAATTAAGAACCTTCTTAGAATTATCAAGACCACGTGGACTTGAGTAAAAACTACGAAAAAAAGGTTTCTACGAAGTAACGGAAGTTGTACTAAAGCAATCTTTAATTTAACAACTGCTAGATGTTAATAATTCAATTATGAAGACTTTTTTTTTGGTAAATTCAGTCCCCCCAGCATGACATAAGTTATTATAAGTCAAGGCATTGAACTTTTAAAAAAAATAATATCAAACAACGTTAATAATGAAAATGTAAATAACTTTTGTTAAAGGGTCTTCATATTAAAGTCCGTCCATCAACGAAAAAATACCTGACAGGGACAGTTGTTTGGACAGTGACAATCATAGATAAATGCAACAAGTTTAGATTGGAAAGCCCGTAAAAATTTTGGGTCGCGAAATTATTTTGGGTCGCGACCGTTATACGCGATCTGGCGCTGCTATAGCGGTCGCTAAGAACAACGGCAAACAAAAACAGAAATAATTTTCTCTTGTCAAAGTCAAAATCTTCAAAATTCATAATAATCTTTCAAAATCTAAACCGCTCTCATTAAAGAAATTCCGAAAAGTGTTTATAGCGTCCATTTTCAAAGTAATTATTGCTATCTTGTGAATTTAATTCAAGTTTTATTTACTCCAACCGGTGATAATTGTGAAAAAGTGGCATAAAAAACTTAAAAAACTGTGCTGTGAACTGTGAACTGCAAAAACCATCGTGGATCGTGGCATAACGTCGGTTTCCAAAGTTTGATAGGTATTTCATACATGCGTCCTTATATATAAAATAAAGTTTCTTGTATGCAACACACTGTGTTTTATTTATAAAATTAAACGAAAATAATAATAAATTTTAATAAACAATATTTGGCGATATAATTCCGGAAAAAGCCGAACAGCTCCGAAATTTTCATAAGTTTTGGGTCGCGACCGTTGCAAGAATAGCGCCAAATAGTGTTTACATTGTCCTTATGGGCACTTTCCAATCTAAACTTGTTTCATTTATCTATGGTGATAATTTTCTGTAATTTTTTTGATGTCCGTCTGTCGAAATCTTCACTAACTCGTTGGACGGACTTTATAGCACAGAATATACAGGGTGTCCCAGAAATAAGTGCAAGTATTTTAAGGGGTGGTAGATCTGGTCAAAAGAAACATTATTTCTCTTTACCATTTTTCAAGTAACTCCAAAATAACCGATTTATTTTACTATGAAAATTTAAACAAAAAATATCTTTCTGCTTAAATTTTGAGAACCACTGGATTATTTCTGGATTTTCTTTCATGTAAATTTAATGTACTACCTATGTTGACATATTATCAAGAAATTATGTTTTTTAACTTAAAACTAAAAAAATTTCCAAAAATGTTTTCAAAATATTCCAAATTTTCATTTCTTTTTGCAAAAAAAACTCATAGGCGTGTTTCTGAGGCCGAAATACACTACCAGTTAAAATACTTGCACTTATTTCTGGGACACTCTGTATACGCAAGCGTAGCTACATATTATGTGCTTTATAGTATGAGGGATAGCGTTCATATGAGTGTAATTATTATTGAAATAGTTTTGCGAATTTCTGCGTTGCTTAATTTTATTATAACGTTTGTAACTTTATTCTCTGTAAAAATGTTCTAAAACGTTTTGTTCTTTTTCTTTCATCTGAAGTCATGAAATCGACGACTTTGATTCGTCCGACTAGGAAATTGGAAAATTTATTTTGTCAGACAAAGTTTCTATGGGGTTTCCAAATACTATAATCAAAACATCCTTAGAAAAATCACCTCAATAAATACTAAAATCGTCAAAAGAAACATGTTTGTCGACCAAATTAGCTTGGCCGCTCTGAATTTTTTAGAAAAAAATTGAATTATCGGTTTTGCTTATTTTACAATACGTTATTGGTTATTGTAATCGTATACAGGGCCCGGCAATAGTGCGTCAGGCATCTGTAGATTCTAGAATAAAAAACTTGGGAATTTAAGTGCAAACCTAAAACAACCTAAAGTATGTTCTAAGACGTATTTCAAGAAAATATTTTAACTTCTATAGGGTAGCTCAAAAAAGAGTGAGTGGATCCGGATGCTTTTTTTTAAATGGGACACCCTGTATTTTATTGCATTTTTGGCTTCCTTTCATATCACTTTACATAATCCTAAGATATGAGTAAATATATTTCGATTGTTTCAGAGATATTAATAAACAAATAAAAAAAATATATTTTTTAGCCTTTCTTAACAAAAATTAGTAAAAATACAAGACCAGTCCTGAAATCAAAACTATGTTAGGAATTTTTCTTTAGATGGTCTGTACTTACATTGCTATAAATATGGTAATCGTAAATCATACAGGATGTTCTTTGTTTTAAATAGAACACCCTGTATATTATTTTTTCTGTAGATAGAGAATTAAAAAATGAACATTTTTTATATTTAGAGTATTTCGAAATTTTTAACGGTTTCGCAGATATTCTGTTTTATATTTCATATGGCATTTTCCACAGTAAATTTTTATCAAAACCACTGAATGAATTTTCTCTCGAATAATACTGCGTGTATCTGCGAAACCATTAAAAATTTTGAAATACTTTACATACACAAAATGTTCATTTTTTAATTCTCCATCTAATAAAAAAATAATATACAAGGTGTTCCATAAAAAAAACAAAGAAAAATTATTTTATATTTTAGTAAGTTTGGCGTAGAATTTTGAACACCCTGAATGATTTAAGATTACGAAATATATAGCAAAGTAAGTATAAACCATCTAAAGCAAATACCTAATATAGTTTTGATTTCATGACAGTTATCGTATTTGTAATAATTTTTTAATGAAGGTTGAAAAATTCACTAACTATATATTTTTTATTTATTTATTAATATCTCTAAAACTATCGAAATATATTTCTCATATCTTAGGATTGTGTAAAATGATCTGAAAGGAAGCCAAAAATGTATTAATTTACAGGGTGTCCCATTTAAAAAAAAATCATCCCTCACACTTCTTTGAGCCACCCTATAGAAGTTAAATATTTTCCTGAAATACATCCTTGTACATACTTTAGGTTTGCACTTAAACAAAATTCCCAAGTTTTTTATTCTAGGAGCTAGAGATGCCCGACGCACTTTTGCCGAACCTTGTATGCGTACTTCATAAAACGTTTCTTCGTTTTTGAGATTTACACTATTTGTTTCAGACATATTCTTTGTTAAAATTTGCGGAAAATGGAAATTTTGTAATTATGTATATTTTCTAAATTTAGTCCAGACCTGTGGTACCACAAAACGATTGAGTGGATATGTAGGTTTGAAAACTTTTTAAGGTCGATTATTTTGATTCAAGAGTTTGATCTTGAAAACCATTACTCATACGTAAAAAAAGCGAAAATGCATATTTTTCTCTGTCGGTAGTGTTACACAGGCATGGATGAAAAGTTATTACACTTCAAAGAGTTAAAAAAAACATTTTGATATCGCCCGATATAAGTAGGAATATACTGGCATTGAAATCGAATTTTTCATATCAAAAAACTCCCAGACACCAATTTTCATCCAAATATGGGCCTTAGCCTTAGTTCATAAATTATTTAGAAAAAAAACAAAACTGAAACTTCTACACCCTCTATCTCCAAAACGAAGCATTTTAGGGCATACATTTATACGAACTTTTTTATTTTATATCTGTCTGCAAAATATATTGCTAAAGTTTTCCGAATACAATTCTGATCACCCTATAGAAACTTCCACGTCATACACGGTAGCATTAACAATAATTTATTTTTTCCTGTATCATGTCACAAGAGACTCTTTTAAGGACCACTCAGCGATAATAACCTTAATATTGTGTATTATTTTATCAACATCGAAACAAAAAAGAAATAATAACTTTTTCGTGTTGTTTCGGAAGAATTTTAATACTGAACGCGACTGGCCCAGATTTCTTCGAGGCTTTTAAAGTACAGTTATCGCCAGATATGATACCTTGAAAATATGCCTCACTAAATATCTGATATAATATGAAATGGTCGTAAAAAACTGGATTACATAAGATAAAGTAACGGACGGTTTCGATGATCTGGAATAAATTGGCCTTAAAGAATATCAGTCTTTAATTAAATTTTGTTTTTGCTTCCGAAAATATATTAACTGAAGCATTAGTTACGTGTAGAATAAACGCCACATCTTTTAAAAAAAATATTTTTCACAGCTTAGAAGAGAACTGCGCGTAATTTGCATTGAACGTATATTAACAAATTTCTATAAAAGATAAATCTTTGCAAGTTTAACTTGAATGTACCCATTGCAATGTATAAAAGCAAAGTGTAAACCAATCAGTTGGTTATTTACAGTTTGATTTGGATATACAGACTGATACAGATATCTAATATAATCCCTATTTCTAGGGAACCTCATAATAATAGAAAAAGAGTGTTAAATAAATAAATATTTCTATTTACGCTTAAAGCATTTTATAATTGCATAAAAAATAAGTAATAAAGTAGATCATGCACATGGCTATGTCCCATGGCAATCCCATCAGTTTTAGATGACTATTCAGCTTACAATGCTCTGTTAGTAGACTCACTACAGCATTGACAGTCTCTCTGAATTTGCTTATCAGGTCTGCGGCAAATTTTGGCTAATAATTATTCTACTATGAACTATTTCGTCTCTCTCTGCCCTGGTGAATTTCTCCACCATTCTAGAGATTTGTTGGCCATTCTTCATTCTTGTGACTGCTTTTGCAGCACAGAAGGGTTCTGGGCCGATGAATAGCATTGATGAGCCTTGTCTACCCATTTAATCTGTTTTTTCTTAACCCTTTTGACCCTCGTGCTCTGATACCCAGGCTAACGCTCACCCAGTGTGTTTAGATCGCACATAACATCTCACACTAGTCACTAAGATCATACGGTAAAAAAACTCTCAGTTAACTGTCCTGCAACATTGGGATCGGAGTATTTGGGTCGAGAACTAAATACTCCGAACTAATGGGCACCTACCCTAGCATCCTACAGACAGAAATCTACGCTATCGAAAGATGCGTACAACTTATCTTAGTTAGGAACTATCGGAAACAAGAAATAGCCATCTTATCTGATAGTCAAGCAGCATTAAAAGCGATCAACTCAGTTGCTCGATCAACTCAGTTGCAAACTCAAAGAATGCATAGAGAAGCTGAATAAAGTAGGCAAAGAAAACAAGTCCTCCTACTCTGAATGCAACCAAGGGATAGAGGGCAATAAAAAAATATCTTCCTGAATTTAAGTAAGAACAATCTTCCGATTGTCACGGAGTTTTTAACAGGACTCTGTCTCCTCAATGAACACGTCAGTAGGTTGAAACTAAGAAGGAACAGCGAATGCAGATTCTGTGGGGAAAATCGGGAAACACCAGAATACCTCATCACTGAGTGTGCTGAGACGACAACCATTCCTGCCATATTTTCAGTGGACAACCTCGCGCATGATTGCACTCACGGGTCATTTAGATTAGTTAACACTCTATGGATCCACAAGAAATTTCTGTGGACTTACGAACGAGAAAAATCAAGGATTTTTCTTGATTTACGTAAGAACAATCGCCAGATTGTCGTGGGGTTTTAAACAGGACATTAGCGCCTCAATGGACACCTCAGTAGATTGAAGCTAAAAAACAACGGTGAATGTAGATTCTGTGGGGCAAATGGGGAAACACACATTTTTTACACAAGTGAGCCACCCCTCGATAGCAATCAATTCAAATCTATAAACCTTTAAATAAAAAAGTGTGATGAAAAGAAATATATATGTAATTTAATAAAATACTGTATATTATAGAATAATCATACCTAGCAATTTTCCATTTGCATCAAATTTTCTCAATTGTTTGCATTTATTTTTTTAATAAACTATCTTCGATACGTTTGTTTTGTATAACAGTGTTTGTCTATCTATAGATATACAGGGTGTTTCAAAACCATGTGCCATCTCTCGTGGGGAGATTCCTCACGTAAAAATAAGACTTAATTTTCATATCAACATAGGTCCGATTCTGCTTTGTTTCGTAGCTACAGAGTATTAAATTCTTAATAATCTTTCGATTTATTATAATTTTCTTCCAAGTACTTTTGGTGATTCGAATGAAATTTTGGGGTAAAAGTTACTATAAGTATTACATATTATAATGCTAAAAGAGTGTCAATAAATTTATCAGGGACGTGCATATGGGTTATCACTAGAATATTTTTCGAAAAAAACATGTGCGCCACTGGCTTTTTGTCTTTTGTAAAAAATTGTGGGGGCCGTTTAATGCCAATTAAATGTTATCTCTTGATATTTTGTCCAATTCGGCCTCCTTGATGAGATAAACGCAATTTTATTAGTCACAATCAATAAAATTAATAAATTATATATTTCACCTAATTTATTATTAAATATTATTACTATTAGTTATTATTACTATTGGTCCAACATACAGCAGTTTCAAATAAAAAAAATAATGGTATTTAAGATAATTATAAAAAACCTAATTTTAAAAAGTTTTTACATCCTGTAACACTAAAACTATGCATTTCCATACCCATGTTTATAGGAACTTTTTTTCATATTTTTTAATGACGAGTAAATGAGTACTTATTTAAAACTATCGCAAGTTAATGATATAAATTTTTTTTAAAGTTGCTATTGACTTGGATCTTTATCTCATCAAGGAGGCCGAAATCGACAAAATATCAAGAGACAACTTTTAATCGGCATTAAATTGCTTACACTATTTTACTATCAAGAGAAAAAAAAAGTCAGTGGCATACATGCCTTTTTTAGAAAAATATTCCAGTTATTACCCATATACACGTCCCTGGTGAATATGTCGACACTTTTTTAGCTTTAAAATATGTCGCATTTACAGTTACTTTTACTATCAAAATTTCATTCGAAACGCTAAAAGTACTTGGAAGAAAATTATAATAAATCAAAAAGATATTAAGACTTTAGCACCCCGTAGCTACGTAACAAAGCAGAATCGGACCTATGTTGATATGAAAAATAAATCTTATTTTTATGTGAGGAATCTCCCCACGAGAGATGGCACATGTTTTTTTAAACACCCTGTATATTGTTTGTCTGAAGTATTCACGTAGATATTATTCTGTCTTTTACTTTGAACATCCATGGTTAAAATACGTAACAAGCCTAAGCTTCGCAGATAAAACACAGCTTGTAGTAGTTTTTCCAGGTTACAGTTACGTCTGATAATAGAGTTGAATTGGTTACAGTTACCTAGTTAATGCCATTTTCACTTTACTACCGCCACAGATTTAACTTACGGCCGATGACAAGCTCTATAAGCAATCTATAAGCAATCCTGCTAATTAAGAGTGAATGAATAATATCGAATAAAAATGTACGATTTCTAAAGTGCAATTAATCACTTAATTACAGCAAAAGTGCATAATTGGATATAATATGTTTTATTTTGTTAAGAATAAACTGATCCAGTAGCGGCTCGTATAGTAAGGTAAAAATATAATCTGCTCAGTATAAATGAAGTCATGACAGAGACAGTTGTCTGTTTTTCTATTTCAGTAATAATCCCATGTATATTTTGAACTGCCCAAATATTGGCTCCCCTATTAATTTACAGCTAAGTCGTAAGTGGTAAAAAGTTTTTTTTTAAGTCTGCCTATGCTTAATACACATGCCAAATTTGAACAATTTTGGACAAGCCTATTTTAAGTAATTTAAGAAAAACTGCATCTATTTTTAAATTAAAACTGAATAGGTAAGAATGCAAAACCTAACAATACACTCATATTGTTCATAAATGTTAATAAACCCCGCAGAATTCTTATCCGGCCGCCTACTTAGATGATGACCTCCCTCCAAGTAGCAGTCATATTAGTCATATTGACATCGAAAATAAATTTCTCATGTTAAAAAATCGCCAGATACCAATTTTCATTCAAATATCGATTAGTTCAAAAAATATTTCGAAAAAATTGAAATAAAAATGAAACTTCTACACCCTGTATCTCCGAAATGAAGACATAAGTTTTTACGAACTTTTTTACTTATTTTTATGTACAGAATATGCTGCCTAAGTTTCCGGAATACTGGAAATATTATGTATATAGATTTAGGTATTAGATCATTACAAGAAGAGGCGTGACATTAGTTTCACGTGCACATGTGTACTGATGGTCTGTTTCTCGTTAAATATATGTTACTTTATCTAATAATACTCCGTTCAATAGGTACTATTATAGCTGTGTGTACGTTTCTATTAGAAACAAAACCTTACAGTATCAATCAAGACAAGTTCTTATTAGCGTGCCAACTAGGTCGTACTAACTGGCAATTAAGATTTTCTTTCTTTTATTTCCGCCGCCAGAGCAAAAGTTTTTGAGAGAGTTTCAATCTGACTTATCTGATATTTTGCATAATTGTAGACAAAGAAAATAAAAATAGTAGATCACTCAATCATCTGTTGTAAAAGCAATTCAGGCTTATAAGTTCTAATTTGTGATACTTCAAATAAGTTTCGTTCAATCACAAACTAAATTTTAGTCTGTGGTTCAATGTGTGTTTTTATTACCAACGACTTGAGCTTGTTCTATACGGGTTTTTAAGCAAATGGATCATTAAAAACATCGATTAATATACAGGGTGTCCCAAGCTGAGCGTGCATTAGAATTTTCTAGAGAACCACAATATCTAGATCAGAGATTTTTTGCACATCATTGTTTTACAATGATAAAAAAAATTACTTGCCCTAAAAATTTGTAAAGCCTAAAAATCAAATTTAGTGATTACCACAGCCACTGTGGCATAAAAAGAAGACATGTGGCTATCTATTTCAAAAATTAAATTGTTCAAATGGCACATAGATAAAGGAAATAAATTTAGATTGGAATGCCCGTTAAAGTCTTAGGTCGCAAAATTGTTTTGGGTCGCGACCATTGTACGCGATCTGGCGCTGCTATAGCGGTTGCTAAGAACAACCGCAAACAAAAACAGAAATAATTTTCTCTTGTCAAAGTCAGAATCATCAAAAATTATAAAATCTTTCAAAATCTAAACCGCTCTCATTGAAAAAATTCCAAAAAGTGTTTAAAGCGTTCATTTTCAAAGTAATTATTGCTATCTTGTGAATTTAATTTAAGTTTTATTTACTCAAATCCGTGATAATTGTGAAAAAGTGGCATTAAAAACTTAAGATGTGCTATGAACTGTGAACTGCAAAAACCATCGTGGATCGTGGCATAACGTCGGTTTCCAATGTTTCATAGGTATTTCATACATGTCCTTATATAAAATAAAGTTTCTTGTATGCAACAGACTGTATTTTATTTATAAAATTAAAAGTAAATAATGAATTTGAATAGATAATATTTGGCAATATGATTCCGGAAAAAACCGAACCGCTACGAAATTTTCAAAAGTTTTAGATCGCGACCGTTGCAAGAATAGCGCCAAATAGTGTTTACATTGTCCTTACGGGCACTTTCCACTCTAAACTTCCATTAATAATGGCGGTAGCTGTCATGGAATTGAGCTATTAAAAAAATATATCATAAATCATTTTTTTCAAATGGGAACGCACTTTTTTTACTTCACTAGTGAAAAGTCTGTGGTAATCACTAAATCTGACGTTTAAGCAATACACATATTTTTTACAGGCAGTTTTTTTCGTCCAAAAATTTTAAATATTTTTTTCTCAAACACGGTTAATGTTAGTCATAGAGTGTTTAATATCAAAATTCATAAAACTTTACAGAGAATTTAAGTATACAGGTAATAAAAAATGGGGGTACCTATTTAAAATAAGAAAGTTACTGTCAACTTCCGGTATTTCCGGAAGTGCCGCCATATTGAAAATATATCTAATCGATAGATCTCGTTGTGAAACAGTAATGTGCAAAAAATCTCTAGAAACTTCTAATGCACGCTCAGCCTGGGACACCCTGTATAGAGTGTTCCATTACAAAAAAATAACTTTCATGCGTAAATTTTTCTGGAGACACCCTGTAGAACTCTATATCTTTTTAAGAAATGATCTAAATTAATCCATATACTCCCAAAATTTTATTGCAATACAAACATCCGTTCATTTTAAGCGTTATAGGCATATGCAGGTTTTGTCAATGTGAAGAAGAAACTACAGAATATATTTTGTGCCTATCAAATGTGCGATTCTTTGTACTAGGCTATGATAAGCCATTGACAAAGAGATATATGGGTTCAGTCTCTAAGACGCTATACTATTTGAAAAGGATAGGGCTATATTCTCTAGTCCTATCCTTTTTAAAAAGTCCTTTTCAAAAGGTAACGTAGAGATCACAAATGGACCACAATAGATCTGAAAAGTTCACAGTGGAACAGATCGATAGCCTCAATTACTCTGAATGTATTAATGTAAAACCTTCTGTATTGTGTCTTATAGATAAAATACTAAAATGTTTACCCATTTTTTTTTCGTTGCTTTTAATTTTTTATTTTAGTAATTTTAGTAAATTCTTAATTATTTCATTCTTAATTTTTTGATTTTTTTAATTCTTTTTCTAAGTAAATTTATTGAAGTAAATAAATCTAATGCATAAGCTATACTTATTCTGCTTATATTCTAATAATTGAAATTTTGATTAAAATCGAATTATACAGGGTGACGCGACATATACGACGCGGTTTATGCAAGGAGAACAAACGTTTGTACTGAAGTGAAATTTTGTGAGCTTATGTAAGTCAATTTAGAGCATGTTCTAAAATTATGTAGAGTTCTACAGGGTGTCCCCCAAAAAAGTTATAGATCAAAGTTATGTTTTTTGTAATGGAACGCCCTATATATTAATTGACTTTTGGATTCTAGTAAAAAAATAAAGGTTTGTTTCATTAGAAAAATATATGACTAAAATGTATAGGTTTTGAAGTACATTCACCGGAATGAAAAATGGGCACCTTAAAACTTTGATGTATTTTAAAGGTTAAATATATTTTGTTTTAATTGGCCGATTTTGATAATTTTTTAAGCAGTGTGTAGCCAAATTATTTGACTTTTTAGTATCTTTTTCTAAATTAGAAATAAAACTCCCCATCTGTTAATTATACGCGTGAAAACAAAATGTTGATATGTTGGTGAAAGTTTGAAACACCCTGTGGAATATGGTAAAACCGCAAGAAATTTAATAATCATTATATCATCTAGATACATCCTTTCTCGATGGTTTGCTTTTTGGTTCATGTCATTAGCTTTATTTTTGTTCGAAATATTCGCTTTTGAAGAAGACACTAACATTTTTTCATAATTTTTACATTAAGACCATGCCTTTGCTTTTGGGCCTAGTCAACACATCTAGTTATTTCTGGTCCCGAAGTATAAGATTTGCTTCATTTAATCTTCTTCTTATAGTCCGTTAGTTAATATGTACGTTTCTTAAGTGCAATTCATTATCAATTTGAAAATCTGGCAAATATACAATATATACAATAAGTCGATCGTCTCGATTAGAATTTCTCATACGAAGGTTCCTGGACTAGATTAATGTCCTCATGGTTGTGGCCATAATTCAAAAACCACTTAGTGGTATTAAGGTATTTTTGGGACCGGAATTGGGTATAGCAAATTCACTGAACTAAACAAATATAGATATATATTTGACTCACCCTGTATATCTATAAAAATATTTTTAAAATGTGAACTACCATTAAATACATATTTTTTAAAAGGTTTGGAGTAAAAATCTCAAATACGAATCCTGATTCAGAGCTTTTGCGGAATACGGAGCCATCTTGTATGTGTGTTTATTTAAATACTAAAGTGAAGGCAACGAATTTAAATGGGTAAACTTTGTAATATATCTTATTAACAATACAATGCAAAAAGTTTTATAAAAATTCGTTCACAGTAAATGAATTCCGAGGTTTGTATTCCATAAGGGCTTAAAGCACTCCACTAATTAGAGAAAAAAGGTATCTATTAATAGAGTTATAAAGAAGAATTGCGAAAAAACGTTTATAAGAGTTACGTTAAGGCAGATTGACACTGTTGCATTATCTGTTTCATTTCCTCCAAACGATTTTAATTCAGAATGAAATGACCCAATATCTGCTCGCTAAAACTCTTCTAGCTGTCGAGTACCGTAACGTTGAATCTCGCTCGGTCGTACCAATGGTCGTACCACTGACCAAGTCGCGGGCAGGGCTATAATCGAGAAAATAAAATTTTAATTTTAGGTTTTAATGGCAAAGACGGAACAACAGTTAGTGATGTAATTAAGGCGGCTAATGTTTTTATCTTGCTCTACCCAGAATTCTCACCTTATTATATTGTTATTTTCTGTTGTTTTTTTGCTATGAACTAATTCAGTTTAATTTCAAGCTTTGTTCTGATTTTAATAACTTTAAACCTCAAAATATTTAAGACTTGGTTGAATCAGAATTCATATGAAAATGTGTTCATACAGATTTAAGCATTTTAAATTGACCAAAAAAATCCTTTTTGTACAGTTGTTCGTAGACTAGCAGCTACCTACTGGTTAGTTACTCAGTTACTAGAACACCTCATCACTGAGAGCGCCAAGACGACAACCATCCGTGGCGTAAACTTTGGTAAGACTGATATCGGAGATGGAGAACTAACCTCTGTAAAACCGTCTCAGATACTGGCTTTTGTCAAAGCCCCGACACTTTATGATGAGTTATAGATAATTCAATAATTTCCAACCCCGTGAATAAAAATGACTGTTGTATTATATTTATATTATATCTTAAAACAACGTCTGCCGGGTTAGCTAGTATATGTATACCAGGTGCGTCTCAAAAGTGGCCCACCCCCTATAACTTTTTTATTTTTTCAGTTAAAAAAACGAGATTTGGTATGTTAGTATATTATGAGAGGGACGGTCTATGAATTGAAATTATACTTGAGCTATTAATTCACGTATCTGTTTCACCGGAAATGACTACAACTTTTGACTTTAAAATGGCTTTTAAATGGCACTCTCGCTATATTTCTACTTTATGCGATCGAAAATGACACTCTGAATAGAATGACATATCATATGTCAACTTTGACATTTTCGCATATGGTTTATTTGAAATCGTAACATGCGATTCCAAATTATTCTTAAAAAGATGCTTTTTCGAAATATGCTAATAAGCCACCCTTGTTCTATTTGAAAAAATTGAGATATGGTTAAAAATACGATTTGGGCATCTTTTAACTGGCTAGGACAAGACACGAAAAACATTAGAGGTCAAATCTATTTTCCAAGGCTCCTTGATTAAAAATTAGTGTTTTTAACAGAGCCATGGCACTCTAGATTGAAATTTAAAATATGATTTTTCTTTAAGCGAAAATGTCAAAAGTTGACATATGTGATATGTCATTCTATTCAGAGTGTCATTTTCCACCGAATAAAGTAAAAATAAACCGAGGGTGCCATTTAAAAATCAAAAGTTGTACTCATTTCCGGTTTAACATGAAGTGACCAAAAACAATTGAATACGTCAATCAATCCTAATTTATGCCATATACTAAAATACCAAAACTCGTTTTTTATCTGCAAAAATAAAAAAGTTATAGGGGTGAGCCACTTTCGAGACGCACCCGGTATAAGTTTGAAAGGTACAATGTACTTTTATATGGGCTCTTCGTATTGTTCCATCTTTCTTTGTTAGTTCCTAATTAACAGTATTTTGAAATCGTCCAACTATAAGTTTCTCATATTTAATAAATAATAGGCTACTGATTAAAAGTTCGCCAATTACGTTTTTGTTTTGAGTTTTCGATTGAAAATGAACAAATTGCTTCATTTTAAGGAGCAACTTAAAAAGTTTTAAATAATTTTTCCTCTAAAATAAACTGGGGAACACTTATTCATCATTTTTAAAATTAACTTGGGATTTTCTTTGTTCAGATAGGCGATGCAATACACGGTAGATAAATTAAAAAATGTCAACCCGGTTGCATCATAATTTATCCTAACAGGATTAATTACTCATTTAGTTTAATCTCTTAGAAAAACAGAAGCGATTGCCGTTTAAATCAGCTATTATGCTTAGACGCGCGCGGGTTTGGACCAATAAATTAGCATGCGTAATGAATTGAAGTATAATTTTGCTCATTCGATCTGGCGATTATGCCCGATCACCCATTGCTCTGGTCATCCACTTGCCATGTGTTGTCCGTGCATTAGTTATTGGATGCGATCATGCTACTGATCACGATCAACTTAATTGATTTTGCCATGTAAATTGTGAACTATATCGATAGAACAAGCTGATATCTGTTAATTAATTAATGTGTAATGACGTCATCGATATTGAGTGCTGATAACTAAGTGCATTAGAAATCGAATTAAATGAAAATGTATCCACTTTTGCTATAAGTAGATTGTAGCATGGGACGGGGAAGTTAACCACCACGACCGTATAGATCTATTGTATCCCCCTTTTTTGAGTCATAACTCATGATACAGTCTCAGGACTTTAACAGAGGCCAGTATCTGAGACGGTTTTATAGAGGTTAGTTCTCCATCTCCGATATCAATCGTACCAAAGTTTATGACACGAATAGTTTTCGTCGGCGGACTCATTAATAAGGTGTTCTGATGTTTCCCATTTTCCCCATAGAATCTGCATTCGCCACTGTTACTTAGCTTCATGAAATAAAATCTAATAAAAAATAAATAAAACAATATATGATATATTGTAATGTAACATACTAAGGTTTGTTCAACTGTTAAAGAGGTCCTTTTTTGGATCATTCTATTACAAAGAGCATGAATAAAGTAAAGAATGTATGTTGGTTTAGAACATATTTTTGATTTAGCTCGTATGTTCGCGATAGTACCAACTTAAGATGGATTTATACTGTATCACTTTTCATGTAGATTCAAAAGGAGTCACTCGGAGAGATCCAATATAATCATCTCTGTTAGTATATATTTTCATCCAGTTCAGTGTTTCATGCCCTGCTATTCACTATTTTGTGTCTGTGAAAAAGAAGATTATCTTAATGGACAAAGACATTGGGGTGGTCTATTTTTTCAGGGTAATATAAGGGGGGGGGGCGGTAATAAAGTAGTAATACAATAAGCAACGGTTACGTCGAAACACCCGTTACCAATAGATCATCCAAGACCGAGGTTAAACGGCGCGGCGCGGCGTCAGACAATGTGAGAGGTGTGACGGGTAATCATCTGGAAATAGTGAGATACTGATGCAAGACCAAGCCTCATCTTGGTCTTGCAGATAAGAAATGGTCTTGGTCTTGCAGGGTCCGGTAATGATCTTGGTCTTGCTGCAAGACTCTTGCAGGTGTCCATTTCTACTGAAGGTAATTTCTAAGTAAAAAATCTTTAAAAATAGTTTTTCAAATAACTTAGAGTAATTAATTTAATAAAACTTTAAAAAAAGAAACATTGTTTCTCTTTTGTTGATATATGTTGATAATCTCTCTTCTCTCACAAAAAAAAATGTTTAAAAAATGTCTATACCTATGTGGCTGATTCATCTTTCCAAAAACATCCTTTTTGCAGTGCAGTGGCGAAATACCCATAAAGGATTTTTTTGGAAAAAAAAATGTTTGATCAAACTTTCGTTTCTTTAATATTATGTGTTAGTACTACACCGAAATAACGTTTAAATAATATATAGTTATTTATGAAATATGCTTTAATATTTTGAAACAGTAATTTAATAAATCTAGTTTAGGCATTACTTCTTGAAGTTTTTCGGTCTAATATTGAATCATCTTGTGTATTTATGGTTTATAGTTAAATGTGTGCCCCGTTGTCAGTGTTATATTGAATCATCCTCTGTGTATAGTTTGGAGTTAAATGCCATGTTAATACTAGAACTATTTTATTTAAACGTCCATTTTACTTTTTTAATATGTAGAAATCAGAATGGCATCATTAAATCAAACCAAACACATCGAAATTAATTAAATCGAATTGTTTAAGTGATATTTTCAAAAGTCAATAACTCGGAAACGGTTGCTTTGAAGTATATTGTGTGTATTTCGATTTCTGCTTAGAATTGAAGGAAGAACCGAAATATGCAATAATATACAGGGGGTTCTATTTAAAATAATGAAACTTTGATGTGCCACGACTTTATGACCGACCCTGTATACTTAAATTTATTATTCCCAAATAGATATTTAAAAATCCTATAACATTTGTATTTAACTTTTTGCGGTACCTCCAATATTTGACCTAATAATCGACCGTTTCCATACATAAAAGCGGCCCGGTATATGCGAGTAAATAAAAAATGCATAGAAAAACGCAAGACCACAAGAGTCTTGCATGTCTGCCGACAGTGCGGCCTTAGTCTTGGCCGTGCAGATCTAACGCTGGTCTTGGTCTTGCAAAATTGGAAAAAGACCAAGACTAAAACCGCAAAACAAAAACCATTCTCACTCGCCACTATCTGGAAACTCTATCATGCTGTTTTTCCATCGCAAAAGTGTAAAATCTATTGACACACACTGACTAAGAGTCGATTTAGACACTCGCCAGTCGGTAGGACATTGGCAATGATATGGCCGAGAACCGCGATTCGGATTCCACGTAAACAAAGTTGGCCAGATCCAGATTAGCCAGATTAGCCTTAGTAACAAAAAAGTGATGTTAAGTTAAAATACTTTTTTTACATGAATATAAAGAAATTATAATTAAAATCAAATAGAAAAATGAAATTCATTATCTAACTAAAAATTACTTATGCTTTACATAGCTTTTGAAATTAAATTTAAGGTCTTACAGATTCCTTGTTATTTTTTAAAGGTCTACTGAAACTACCCATAAAATATCATAAAAAGATATGTTTCGAATATAAGATCTCTGTGGGTATTCAAAATCGCGCAGGCTGTTCTACCATTTCTCTTGGGCCTTTCTTTTATTACCTATAAATTCCCTATTTTTATTGGCCAGTAAAATTCGCACGGGCTCCTAGCTGATACGTATCAGCTATTAATTCAATAAAATCCCTAGATTTACAGGCCTCGCATTTCACATTTTAGTTGCTTGGCTCATATTTCGCTTGTAGTCCTGGGGGATATTTTCACACTAATTACTACTCATATTCTACAAATATTCTCATATATTTTACGTTTAATGTACAGGGTGGTCCGAACTGTATACCGGAAACTTCGGCAGCATATTCTTCAGATAAAAATAAGTAAAAAAGTCCCTATAAATGTATGTCCTAAAATGCTTAATTTCGGAGATACAGGGTGTAGAAGTTTCATTTTTATTTCGTTTTTTTTTCAAATAATTTATGAAGTAACACCAATATTGGTCTGGGAGTTTTTTGACATGAGAAATTTGATTTTGACGTCTGTATGACTTCTGTTTGTAGGGGGCGTCACCTAAATGTGTTTTAACCTTCTTAAGGTTTTAACTGTATTGAAAAGTAATAACTTTTTGTCCGTACTTGTATAAAACTACTGAGTAAAAAAATGTACATTTACGACGTTTTTTACATAAAGCGGTTCTCGAGATATCCGGAATCGAAATTATCAATACCTATCATCATTGACTGAAATCATAAATTGTTTTTGTCCCAAAAAAGTTCAACAAAAACTGTTTTATCATCATTTTTTCGCAATAAAATTTATGATTAATTTAAAAAAATATAAATTTCCCAAATTTATTATTTCACCCAAATAGCTAGCTACTTAACGTGTTTATTTTAGTTAATAATAACATGTATTGACTATTGCATTTTAAATACCTTGAAAACGGTTGTTCGTAGCGATTTTTACAAGGAGACTTTTTTTACATAAAAAGTCACGAAAATGTATATTTTTTCACTCAGTAGTTTTATACAAGTACGGATGAAAAGTTATTACACTTCAAAACAGTTAAAACCTTTGAAAAAGAAGACTCAGGAAGGAGCATATCAAAAATCTTAGGTCCACCGCGATAGGCCACAAATATGGCCGACTTAAATTCCGGTTTATCATTGCCGTTCTAATTTTATTTAAAAAATGTAAAACTATGATGTAGGGTAGACGTGGGGTAGAATCAATAATTTTTTAGTTCATTTTACGTTGTGAATAAATGTTGTTAGTTATTAAAATTGTTATAAAAATATAAAATTCTAATAAAAATAGATAAGTTACAATAATTATTTATAACCATAAATATCCGATACGCCACTGAAGCAGGTAAGTCAAATTGACGTATCTAAATTCTTTGACATCTAATCTTTGACAAGTAGTAAATAAAAGCAAAAATGCAAGAAAAAATATATAATTAGTTAATTTAAGTGAATTTCATAAATGATCGGTTTACTACCGTATGTGTATTATATAGTCACTTACTAGCGAAAATTTGTTCCATTATTTTACTCGATTTTTTGCCGAGATCTACCGCACGCTACACAACCAACTTTTTTAGAGTCTTTTTCGATAAATCGCGATAGTGTCACTGTTAATTTAAGTTCTGCCACAATTTCCATCTAGATTTACTACCTTTATACAACTATCAGTAGTAGAATAAATAATAAATAACATAAAATAAGCTCCGTAAAGACTGACAAATCCACAAAATTTCAAATCAAATTCAAATGTGTCAAATGAATCGTCAAACAGAACTGTCAAGGATCCCCACCCTAGACTCCTTTTTCCGCCCACCATGCATAAATATCCATGGATAGCATTATGCTCCTTCCTTAGTCTTCTTATTCAAAGGTTAAAACACATGTAGGTTGCGCCCCCTACAAATAGAACTCACACTGACATGAAAATCAAATTTCTTATGCCAAAATAAAAACCAGACACTAATTTTCATCCAAATATTGACGTTAGGTACTTCAGAAATTATTTGGTAAAAATAGAATTAAAAATGAAACTTCTACACCCTGTATCTCCGAAATTAAGCATTTTAAAACATACATTTATAAGAACTTTTTTACTTATTTTTATGTGCAGAATATGCTGCCGAAGTTTCCGGAATACAGTTCGGATCACCCTGTATATTGAAATTGTTCTATGTCGTTTCCTTTTTTTTTCTCTCTAGACAAAAGACGGAGCGAACCGCAGTGATTTTTCCTTCAACAATAAGGGATGATTAAGCTATACCGGAAACTCTGCAACCTGTATGGCCTATTGTAGATTGTATAGGATAGGAGGACGGTAGTTAATCACCGCGACCTTATAGATTTATTGTGTCCCCTTTTCTGGAGTTATAACTCATCATACACTCTCAGGGGGCTTTGACAAAACTCAGTATCTGAGACGGTTTAACAGAGGTTAGTTCTCCACTAAGGAAATATCTGTCATCTCAAAGATTATGGCACGAATGGTTGTCGTATCAGCGCAATCAGTATTCTGGTATTTCCCCATTTTCCCATCAGAATCTCAATTCGCCGTTAGTGTCAGCTTCAATCTACTGATGTGGTCATTAAGGACACAGTGTCCTGTTGAAAATCCCGTGGCAATCCGAAGATTGTTCTTTCTCAAATCTAGGAAAATCTTTGATTTTTCTCGGTCTTGGTCCTGAGAAATTCCTATTCCTGCCTGGTTATGAATGGTGTTGTGCAGGTTCTTGAGTTCTGCTTTAAGTATAAGGTCTATTGTGTTTGTCCTCTTCCTATGTCTACACTTAGTCTCCTATCGCTGTGCCCTGCAGCACCTTGTGCAGCTTCTTGATAGGATGGAAGCAGATTTTTCTAAGTTCTAGCCTAGTTTTCCTAAATAGAAAATTTTGCTTACGATCCAACTCGCAGTCTCCCAGTGACATATTATGTGCTCTTTTGTTTCAGGATCTTTATCGTACAGTCTGCAGCAAAGACTTCCTTAATACAGGTTGAGCTTGTTTAGGTAGCACTTGACAGCCATATATACTGTCAAGAGACCTGCTATTATTACTAAGCCTTATCAGTTCCTTTGTGGTTTTTAAAATTTGGTCCTTGAATTCTGGAAGATGTTGCCGGGAATATGGTAACTTAATGATTTTATTAAATTATTTATTAGCAAATTAAATCTCTATAAGTACCTTGTGAATATTGCGATGCGGCTTGTAAAAAGCTAGAAAAAGAAAGCAATAATAGCTATTTATGTAACTAGTACCTAAAATGATGTTTTTTAGGACGAATCATTACTGTTTGCGGACGAGGCGTTAGCCGAGTCCGAAATAGTAGATGAGTCCTAAAAAACATAATTTAGGTACGTGTTACATACACTATTTTTGTCATACGCTTTTTACAGTTTTTTTAGAACGCATATTTGCAAATTTTCCATATTTGAAATTATAATGTTTGAAAAGTTGGCTTATAAATTCATATCTTAGTAACGAGTTTGTTTATTTCATCGCATTTTGACATGTCATTCGAAATTTGTCACAAAATCACACAAATTCATCAACAATTTTAAAATGTTCCAAATCCCGAACATATTGCTAATAAGGCCAAAAGAAATCGTGTTGGATTTACTTCCTGTGAAGTCTCGTGCCATTTACCAGAAAGAATATGATGTTTTTAATGAATGGAAAGACAAAAATGGCGTATTCGTTGTAAATGAAGATGTATTGCTAAATTATTTCCACGAAAAAGTAAGTACCTAGGTACCTATTTAAAAAGAGGCTTTTAAATTAAAATATTCTTAAATTACAGTCACAAACATTCAAACCATCGTCAATTTGGTCGAAATATTCCATGCTGAGAGCAGTGTTAAGTGTTAAAGAAGATATTTATATTGACAAATTTCCAAAACTTATTGCTTTTTTTGAAGAGGAATTCGGTTGGTTACGAGCCTAAAAAGTCTAAGGTTTTGTCCATAAAAGAGATCGGTGATTTTTTGGCCACGGCTAGTGATGAAACTTATTTACTTACTAAGGTAAGTTTGCGATAATGATTTTTAAAATATATAGATGGTTTCTTATTCCATTGTATTTGATTTTTAGGTAGCTCTTGTCATTGGCCTTTGTGGAGCATGTAGAAGAGAAGAATTGTACTCTCTACGAGTGCAAGACATCATAGAAAAAGACAACAGCTGCCTTTTAGTTACCCTTGCGGATACAAAAACTAATATCAAAAGAGTGTTTCCGGTGGTGAACGAAGGGAACGTTGTCAATCCAGTTGAGTTGTATAGAAAATATGCTTGTCTTAGGCCAAAAAATGTACCACATGATTATGTCTTCATCTCTTATCGTAAAGGAAAATGCACCGTGCAACGAGTCGGCATTCATTCATTTGGGAAGATGCCATCGATTGTAGCAGCATTTTTAAAGTTGTCGAACCCAAACGAATATACAGGTCATTGTTTCCGACGTAGTTCTGCTACTCTTGCTGCAGATGCAGATGTGGATTTTACATCGCTGAAACGCCTAGGAGGTTGGAGGTAAAAATTTTAATATTTTCCGATCTTGTTCTAAACAACAATAATTATTTAGGTCGTCCACAGTGGCCGAAGGTTACATAGAAGAATCTATTGAGAAAAAGAAGAAAGTTTGCAAACTGCTAATGGGGGAAAAGAAAATCGCGACCACTTCCACGGATGTATTACCAAGTACATCATCGTTCGCATTTACTCCACCTCATCAGAAAGTAAATTTACCTGCCAATGGAGGAGTCGTTTCGATTGCAGATGCAAGTTTTCAAAATGCACAAAATTGTTCATTTCATTTTTATTTTTCCAAATAACTTAGCTTTTGATATTGTTAGTATTTAATAATTTAAAAATCAAATACAATGGAATAAGAAACCATCTATATATTTTAAAAATCATTATCGCAAACTTACCTTAGTAAGTAAATAAGTTTCATCACTAGCCGTGGCCAAAAAATCACCGATCTCTTTTATGGACAAAACCTTAGACTTTTTAGGCTCGTAACCAACCGAATTCCTCTTCAAAAAAGCAATAAGTTTTGGAAATTTGTCAATATAATATCTTCTTTAACACTTAACACTGCTCTCAGCATGGAATATTTCGACCAAATTGACGATGGTTTGAATGTTTGTGACTGTAATTTAAGAATATTTTAATTTAAAAGCCTCTTTTTAAATAGGTACCTAGGTACTTACTTTAAACAAATAACTTAGCTTTTGATATTGTTAGTATTTAATAATTTAATTATAAATATATGTATAATTTTATGTGATTTTGTGACAAATTTCGAATGACAAAATAAAACAACCAAATAACGAATTTAGACATTTTAGTCCATAAAGGTTGCCATGACGACCTTTACGGCCTAGGCCGAAAAAGAAACATTTTACGGACTGAAATGAGTCCGTAAAATAGCTGTTTTTGGGAGCGTATGACAAAAAAAAATAAACAGTAGTCAGTTTTACGACTCTAGCAATTATTGTTATAATCATATAATTTGTTTCACATCTTACACCTGTCATAAGGCTCGTAAATAACAAAATAAAATGTAATATAACTGAATTTATTGTTATTTCTTCATCATGATATGGATAATTGAGTGATGACATGCGAGAGCATGATACACTTAAAGCAAGTTAAGATTTTTTTTGATTTTTTTTCCTTTTTGCTTGGTTTCTTGGTAAGAGTTTTATGTATTAAAATATATTTTTGTAAAGATCATTCAAAAAAAAAATATAATTAGCTGCTGTATCAATCGACTCTGATCGCAATATACATTTACGATTTTCGTATCATAATTTCGATTTCTATGATTGATTTAATTATGAAAGTTTTACATGTTTATTTAGTGATATTATTTTAAAAGATAAATTACTAGAAAAAAGGAGGATGACCTATTATAATCATGATTGTAGATTGTAGAGTGAATGATGTGTGAGGTCTCTCATTGATCTATTGTACCCCCTTTCTTGAGTTACAACCCATCATACAGTCTCGGGGCTGTGACAAAAGCTAGTATCTGAGCCGGTTTTACAGAGGTTAGTTCTTTATTTCCGATATAAATTGAACCAAAGTTTATGGTACTAATGGTTGTCATCACGGCGCCCTCAGTGATGAGGTGTTCTAGTGTTTCCCCATTTTCCCAGAAGAGTCTGCATTTGCTATTTCTTAGCTTCAATCTACTGAGTTATAATAATTATAATCATTGTAGAATAAAAATGTCTTATATTATACGGTCACTATAAATATTCTATACTAATATATAAAATCCTTAAGTGACTGACTCACTGATTAATCAAGATCCTGCCCAAACCACTTAACGTAAGAAGCTCAATTTTGCCATACAGGTTGATTCTAGGGTGTAGAGGTTCGATAAGAAGGGATTTTTTGAAATTCCAGTTTCAAGGGGGTGAAACCACCTTTCAAATATTACAATATTTTTTATTTAAAAAACGGTCAAGTTTCCGAAAAAACGCTTAAACACGTATATTTTATTTTGTTTTTTACGTATTTTAAGATTTTTTATACAGGGTGTTTCTAAAAATCTGGTCATTGATTAATAACAATCCTGCTTAAAGCGCTTAACGTAAAAAGCTGATTTTTGGAAAACGGATTGACTTTAGGGTGTAGAGGTTCGATTGGAAGGGATTTTTCGAATCGAACCGAAACTCGAATTCTAAGAGGGTGAAGTCACCCCTCAACTATTAGAATATTTTTGGTTCGGAAAAACTCTTAAACACGTATATTTTATTTTGTTGTTTTACATATTTGAAGATTTTTTAAAAATTTATATAGGGTGTTTCATATAATATGACCATTGAGTAATCACGATTCTGCTTAAACTGCTTGACGTTTAAAGCTGATTTTTGGCAAACGGATTGACTGTGGGGTGTAGAGATTCGATAAGGGGTTTCTCGAATCTCAAATTCCAGCCCCTCAAACATTACAATATTTGTTATTTAAAAAACGGTTATGCCCTCTTGCACCGTTTGTATAAACTTTGTTTAAAGGCTAACCAGTGATTAACTGTAATGAAATATTATATAGTTAATCACTGTTTAAGCGTTTAAACAAAGTTTATACAAACGGTGCAAGTGGGCATTAGTCTTTCGGGAAAACGCTAGGACAGGCATAATTTATTTTGTTTTTTACATATTTTGAAATTTTAAAAAAAATCATACTGGGTGTTGTAGAAAAGCAATAAGTTGGGTAATTGATTAACCACGATTCTGCTTAAACTGCTTGACGTAAAAAGCTTATTTTTGGTAAACGGATTTTTTGAAAGTCAAATTCCAACGAGATGAAACTACCCCTCAAATTATATAATAATAATATCGCCAATTGTTTTTTCTCATGCTGACATAAATGTGAGAAAATTTTATCCGTATGTTAACGGAAATTCTTGGTTTGTTTTATCATCACCATTACAAATGCAATTATTTATGCATTACATACAATACACGCTAGTTGATTATAATAATGTTGTGTAAATAAGTGCTTCCATAAACACTATCTAAAATAACTTACACTCGGTTTTACACGATATCTCACAACTTTTGTAGAGAAAGGACCGTCGTGTTGCATTTTTTTCACATTTTATATTTTTGATGGGATATATTTTGCAAAACTTTTATTCTCAGATTGTTTAATTTAAATCCTGTTATATAAAGTGACGTCCATAAGTAGGACCTCATGGATTTTCGCTTTGATTAATCTATTTAGGCTCGTGTCTGCGGCTTGAAAACTTTACAAATAGACAGACCAGAATCGGTTGTGCAACTTAAACCGCTTTATTTGTGGTTATGAATGTCAAAATGAAGACCAGTAACCCAAATAAATAATTTAGTGATTTTGGTAATTCTCAAATGATTTTTTTAATATCTTCTAGTTTCTTTTCATTTTATTAAACTTGGTTAAACAATACCGTTTTTTTCATTATTTTTTCTCATTCAGAGCACCATTTTAAATAGAAAGTTTGTTATACTATCCAATAAAATTGTATTGAAATGAGGATAAATTAAAAAAATGTAATAATTTATCTAAGAGATAATATTTTTCTGGTCAGATATTTGTGTTTATGCATTGGAAAGCTAGTTGTTATCAATAAATATTCTATTTTAGAAAGCACTTGTATATATTAACTAGTAATATATTGTAGTTTAATCTCTATACAGGATGTTATGAAGTACGTTGACGTTACTTCAGAAAACATTTGTTAAGATATTTTAAGAACTTATATTCCGGTTTTAAAAAAAAATTTGGTTAATATATGTTTCGTTAAGTGCTTTCACATTTGACTTACCACTAACACAAAAAAAGAAAGGATACGGCTAGGGTGAAAACCACCTTCATACCAAAAACTACTCTAGGAGGAAAGTTTACGAACTTCACCGAACATTTTTTTTATAGTAAGGTCCTTGTAGTATTATTTTTTGTTTCCTGTAAAAAATGCCACTTCGCATAGTTTCTGAGGAAAAATGTTTCTAATCACAGAAGCCAGAAGCCACAAGAAGCATTAAAATCTAGTAGACGATGATAATCAATGTTGTCATTGACACAAATGATTTTTGATAATAATTGCTTCATAATTTTTATAGTTATTAATGATACAATTTCGATACGAACATCATAATGAAACGCGTAGTGGCTTATATAGCTACACAAGTTTCATTAAAAAGTTCGTATCGAACGTGTATCATTCAAAATTTAATCTACGATGCGACACGAGGGACGATCCAAAGAGATTTGATTTAATTTAAAATATCAGAGATCCTAATAAAAATTAAAATTCAAAATTATCAGGTGCCCATATTAGTCGACGCCGGCGCCGGCGCCGCGCCGTGGTAATCGTGCTTATTGATTGTTTCCATTTTGACTTTGACAACTCAATTATTGCTGTTCAATTTTGTGTTAAACGTTCAGTTTTAGCAAAAAGCAAAAAATAATATTAATATGGGTGATTCTGATTCTGAAAGTCTCCCTTCGGATATTGAAGGCATTGCGCAAAACGTTGTACGTGCCCTACTTCTCGAAAAATCAAGACAAACGTACGAGCAAGCCTATGTAAAACTTGAAGATTGGTGTAAAGGGAAAGGAATCAAGAATAGTAGTAACGAAAAGGTTCTCCTGGCATATTTTGAACATCTTTCAAAACATAGAAAGGCTTCATCACTTTGGATATATTATTCCATGCTACGTTCAGTTATATCAGTGAAGAAAAATACAGATATTAGTAAATACGTCCATTTAATTGCATTTCTAAAAAGAAAATCGGAAGGATTTCGGTCAAAAAAATCGTGAATTTTAAGAAAAGAAGACATAACTCGTTTTTTGTTGGAAGCCAAAACTTATTTCCTGACAAAAGTTTCATTGATAGTGGGACTTGCGGGAGCCTGCCGGCGGCGGCGTATCGAGTTGACAAATCTGCAGCTGAAAATGTTAAAGATGAAGGACAATGCATTCATGTCATTATTCCATTTACGAAAACAAATATATCACGAGATTTTTTTTATAACGAAAGGGAATGTTGAAGGAATAAATATGGTGGAAATGGTTCGAAGATATATAGCTATGCGGCCAAGCAACACAGTTGACATTAATACTTTAGGGAAAATGCCGTATAAAATAGCATTGTTCCTAAATCTTCCAAATCCACTGGACATTGTTTCACAACAAATATGCATGAAATCAGGGTTTGGATTACAAGTTTATTATAGTATATAGCTAAAAGCCTGAAATACACTGGACATTGTTTCCGTAGATCGTCTGCGTCATTGCTTGCAGATTCAGGAGTGGATTTATTAACTGTTAAAAGACATCGTGGTTGGCGCTCTAACACAGTGGCAGAGAGCTATATAGAAAATTCCAAAGAAAATAAGTCATGTAATATATTATGTAAAAAGTGTCATATAATATTTTGGGTAACATTTCTGGTAATGATGGGTCTTCAACAAGTTCAAGCACTCAGGAAATAAATTTACTTTCTAAAAATTCAACTCACCTGTCATCGCCTGGGATTAATTTAACCAATTGTACTGATATTATAATTAATGTTTACAATAAATAAACGTATTTAGGTACCTTTATTTGCTTGTTTCTTATTTTAAAATTTGCGTGTTATTATGAATTCATAATAGCACTAGTGCTATCTTTGAATAAGAAGACTAAGGAAGGAGCATAATGCTATCCATGTATTCATGCATGGTGGGCGGAAAAAGCACTCTAGGGTGGGGATCCTTGACAGTTCTGTTTGACGATTCATTTGACACATTTGAATTTGATGTGAAATTTTGTGGATTTGTCAGTCTTTACGGAGCTTATTTTATGTTATTTATTATTTATTCTACTACTGATAGTTGTATAAAGGTAGTAAATCTAGAAGGAAATTGTGGCAGAACTTAAATTAACAGTGACACTATCGCGATTTATCGAAAAAGACTCTAAAATAGTTGGTTGTGTAGCGTGCGGTAGATCTCGGCAAAAATTGAGTGAAATAATGGAACAACTTTTCGCTAGTAAGTGACTATATAATATACATACGTGTAGTAAACCGATCAGTTATGAAATTCACTTAAATTAACTAAATTATATATTTTTCTTGCATTTTAGCTTTTATTTATTACTTGTCAAAGATTAGATGTCAAAGAATTTAGATACGTTAATTTGACTTACCTGCTTCAGTAGCGTGTCGGATATTTGTGTTAATAAATACTTATTATAACTTATCTATTTTTATTAGAATTATATATTTTTATAACAATGTTAATAACTACCAACATTTATTCACAACGTAAAATAAAACAACAAATTATTGAGTCTACCCCACGTCTACCCTACATCATAGTTTTAAATTTTTTAAATAAAATTAGAACGACACTGATAAACCGGAATTTAAGTCGGCCATATTTGAGGCCCATCGCGATGTACCTAAGATTTTTGATATGCTCCTTCCTTAGTCTTCTTATTCAAAGAGTGCTATTATGAAAGCCATAATGACATCCAAATAACAATGTTAAATGTGTCATAATGACATTGTCGTAGATTAATTTCTTTAATGCACTTTTGAATAAAATTAAGTAAATTGTATCCAATGAACATAATGTGATTCCAAAAATTAGTAGTTCTATGTGAACAGAATATTAAGATATCCCGTATATTTAATGATAAGTACTATGCTGAAGCAGAATTTTAACAGTTTAGAAATAAATTTTATTTAAGAACAAAATTAAAATATCTCTTATGGCAAAATGACAAATGTATTTTAAAGCTCATATACCTTAATGGATTTTGTTATTGATTCCTGTTAACACACCTAGTTCCTAGTAAAGTAAATATTTCAGATGTCCATATGGTTACAAATTTGCATTTTAGTTGTTTGTTTTGACACAGATATCTACGATATTTTAGAGGTCAGCTCGTGGCAGATGTAGACTTTAAATCCATATCCACATATTGAATTAGGTTGAAAAAAATGAATTCCTAGAATTTTTGGCAAATTTTAATCTTGTTTTTTTTAATATCACTTCTTATCACTTGAACTGTATACAGGGTGGTCCGAACTGTATGCCGGAAACTTCGGCAGCATATTCTGCAGAAAAAAATAAGTAAAAAAGTTCGTAAAATGTATATCCTAAAATACATAGTTTCGGAGATACAGAATATTGAAGTTTCATTTTTATTTCGCTTTTTTCCAAATAATTTCTGAAGTAACGTCAATATTTGGATGAAAATTGGTGTCTGAGAGTTCTTTGACATGAGAAATTATGTTAATATGACTCGTATGTATAGGGGACTTAGTTTTAACTGTTTTGAAGAGTAATAACTTTTCGTCCGTACCAGTATAAAAATACTAAGTGAAAAAATATACAACTTAACAAGTATAGCTAGAGACGTGAGAAATATAAAATAACAAGCGGCCGGTGCTATCCCCAAGTCTCTTCCTATATTTGTACAACTGTACATTTCTGTGACTTTTTACTTAAAAAAAACAACAACAACAGCAACCGTTCCTTTGAACTATTCTCAAAATATTTAGAATGGAAATAGTCAACTAATGTCATTATTGACAAAAAATAAACACGTTGAGTAGATAGTTATTTGACTGAAATAATAAATTTGAGAAATTTTTATTTTTTTTTAAATTAATCATAAATTTTTCTGCGAAAAAATGATGATAAAACAGTTTCTGTTGAACTTTTGACAGTAAAAAATTTCAAATTTATGATTTCAGTCTAATAACTATTTAGTCAACATGTTTAATTTATATCAATGACAGGTATTGATAATTTCGGTTCCAAATATCTCAAGAACCATTCCTCGTAGCGATTTTTACCAAGGGAACCGAGTAAAGATTTTTACCCAGAGAAGAATTTTAACGTTCAGAATGCTTATGTTGCAATTAGAGAAACACACTTATTAAAATAAAAATAGTTTGGGTACCTAGGTCGACTGAGCCTTAAATGAGTACTTGGGATTCACAATCCTGAGGTAATAATAGGCGGTTGAAGCGTAGTGCTAGCCATATTACCTTCCTTGCATACCGAACGGCTCTAGTATGGCAAGCTGTACCTTGCTACTCCCAAGGCGTTAAACGCTATATACGGGAGCTATTATTATTATATATAAATATCCCCTCTAATTTTTACATTCACCATACTCCACTATAGTAATAGTCCAAAGCTAATAAAGCAATGTTAAAGAGGTCCAGAAAAATGTTTATCTGATGACTAAAAATTTACAACTATCTTTTTTGCACGTTTTATTGGCTCCTTTGGCCTTTTTACAATAGGTCTACAGTAAAAAAAATGCCGAAAATAATTTGAATGCAGATAAATCTAACAAATTTGGTATAACTTAGTCGAAACTAAAACTTTTAGATTACACTGTATAATTTTATTGCGGGCAACTTCGGGCAACCTTTTTTGGTGGATACTATACAGGGTGAGTATTAAATAAGTACAAATATTTTCAGGGCTGGTAGATCCCGATAAAAGAAACATATTTTCTCTTTACTATTTTTCAGGTAAGTCCAAAATAGCCGAGTTATTTAAGTTTGAAAATTAAAAAAAAATTCTGTATTTGCATCCCTTTTATTGCCGTAACCATAGAGTAAAGCCGTAACTATGGTAATATCAGAGATTAAGAAATTATACCATGGTAAAATTTGCGGTGAACAGGCAGTTCTAAAAAGTTTTCGAAAAATATACAGGGAAATTTAAAAGATATTGCACGATTTTCAACATTTTTTTTATCGAAAAAAACCTCATAGACATGTTCCTGGGGTCGAAATATACCAACCCTGAAAATATTTGCACTTATTTAAGACTCACCCTGTATAGAAAGGAATTGAATAATATAGAAAAAAATATGTGACATTGGAAATATGGTGAGAACACAAACAAAATACTTTTTATTTTGATTTTTTAATAATTCACTTAAGAACATAATATTACCTAGCTAATTATCTCATATGATTTTTAAAATACACTCATACTATCATTTTTTGGTATTAAATAAGTCCATATCTCAATAGCCCCATTCCATAACTGCCGGTTTATTTTTTTTTTAAATAAAGTTTTTTAATACATTAGAACTCATCAAATGTATATCTAAAAAATGTCTATACCTATGTAGCGGATTCATCTCTCCAAAAAATCCTATATGGATAACAATATACAATACATACAACTTACAATTCCATACATACGAGGCGTTTCGGAAAAAATTAGAAGGATAGGAAAACAATATAACATACGAACATCTTTCAAAACACAAAATACACTTAGATCCATTTTATCACATACTAAACCAATGAATAGAGAACAACAAACAAAAAATGCAACATACCAAATACCATGTGAATGCGATAAATTTTACATTGGTGAAACATCTAGACCCTTAAATGTTAGAATTAAAGAACATAAAGATTATTTAAGAAAGGGAGATAGATTTTCACAAATCTAAGATTTGTCAGCATTCATGGGACACAGGGCACAGAATAAATTTTAATAACGCCAAAATTATAATGAAAGAAGCGATAGCCTCTAAAAGATAAATAAAAGAGGCTTTTTTAATACAATCTAATAAAAATAAATGTATTGCTCATGCATCTAGTAGTTAGTAATGTTAGTAGTAGTAGTAGTTAGTAATGTTAGTAGATGTTAGTAATGTATGGCAATCGCTTTTTTGATTTTAAAAACATAACATAAATAAACATAACATACGTAAAATTTAAAAATAATCATACAGAAAGTTTTGGGCTTTTTGGTTTTACCTTATTAAGTAATTGTTATCAGTAGTAATTGTCAATTTTGAAGTTTATCTTGATATAATGGCATTTTAACAGAACGTCAACGGATTCTTGTATACGTATCTGTTTTAAAAAACTAAAGTGTTCTCGAATAGTTGGATTTAAATATTTTAAATATTTTTTTTCATTATTCTTTGTATTTTTTTTTGCTTCCGACGACGGAAAGAGCATTTTTTTCTTTGTTAGGCAAGTATAACTGTAAACATAACTTTTGACAAGTAGTTTCCGTTTAGGTTTAACGCAGAAGTGTATACAAAAAATAACTATTTTATTTTGTAGATTTTCTTGCAGTGCAGTGGCGAAATACCCATATAGGATTTTTTGGGCAAATGTATATCTATTTAACTCTGCACGCTTAATCAACTTTGACCTTAATTGAAACAATAAAGCAATCATTTGTCGTGTCAAAATCATATGTAACTAGTCTGCTAGAATAGTAGAGTATCAGAACTGACATTTTTGTGACCAATTGTTAAAAGTAAATATTTCTATTTATGCCAGGACGCGGGTTATTGGAAAAAAGTCTGCGACATCCGTTACATGATTTGATTAAAGAAATGCTTAACTTTAGTGTGAAACTAAGTTTGCAGAAGAGTGTTTAGCATGTTCCGCATTAAAAATTCTAACAAGATCATTAAAATACAGGACATAGAAATGATTCTTTCGCAGTAAAAGTTAAATTTTAATTTAAATGCAAATGAAAAGTTTTATTGTCTGGAGCCTGTGTCCCGGCCTGTGGTGTCGCTGACTTGGCCTTCCGTATCTGTTCTTAGCGACAGTGTCGTGTAGTACTATGATATATGGCGGTACGTGGCCAATTTACATTGTCGAAGAATTTAAATACGCCGCCAGCCGGGCCGCTCGGGTTAGGCAGGCTTGCCTACTACCAGTCTCGTGCCATTCCGTACTCCTTTATGTTAGCAAGGGAAATATAACTGTGCTGGAGAAGTACTGCTTTGCATAGAAGCAATAGATCTTTTCAGTCGTAAAGATACTGATTACGAACCGATTTCGATGTTGATTACCGTATCAAAATATTTATTAAGAAGATTGTAGATTGTAGAAGATTGTATGGGAGGGGAAAATTAATCACCCTGACCTTATAGATCTATTGTATCCCCCTTTTTTGAGTCATAACTCATCATACCGTCTCAGAGCTTCGACGAAAGCCAATATCTGAGAAGGTTTTACAAACATTAGTTCTCCATGTCCTATATCGGGGTGTTTCAAAAGTGGCTCACCCCTATAACTTTTTTATTTTTTTTTTCGGATAAAACAACGAGATTTGGTATGTTAGTATATGACATAAATTGGGATTGATTGACATATTCAATTGTTTTCGGTTACTTCCGGTTTCACCGGAAATGACTACAACTTTTGTTTTTTAAATAGCACTTAGTATTTTTTTTTACTTTATTCGATAGAAAATGATATTGAATAGAATGACATATCATATGTCAACTTTTGACATTTTCGCATATAGTTTATTTGAAATTGTATAACATGCGGTTCATAACGACAATTTGAAACTCGAAAATACCAAGTGTGTGGTATCAAATTATTCGTAAAAAATGCTTTTTCCAAATATGATAATGAGCCACAATCGTTCCATTTGAAAAAATTGAGATATTAAAAATACTGTTTGGGCATCTTTTAACCGGCCAGGACAAGACACTAAAAATATTAGAGGATCAAATCTATTTTTCCGATGCCCTTTGATTAAAAATTAGTGTTTTTAATACAGCCATGGCACTCTAGATTGAAATTTTAAATATTTTTTTTTGAGCGAATATGTCCAAAGTTGACATATGATATGTCATTCGATTCAGAGTGTCATTTTCTATCGAAAAAAGTAAAAAAATACCGAGAGTGCCATTTAAAAGTCAAAAGTTGTAGTCATTTCCGGTGAAACAAGAAGTGACCGAAAACAACTGAATACGTCAAACAATCATAATTTATGTCATATACTAACATACCAAATCTCGTTTTTTTATCTGAAAACATAAAAAAGTTATATGTGTGTGAGTCACTTCTGAGACGCGCCCGGTATAAGTGATGAGGTGTTCTGGTGTTTCCTCATTTTGCCTACAGAATCTGCATTCGTCGTTGTTTTTAGCAATCAACTGTTCAATCTACTGATGTGTTCATTGGCTTTCCACTTGGGAAGCTGAACGGTTCTGGTCCAGTTAATGGAGTGTTCACTCCCTTTCTAACTAGATCGTTTGCTTTTTCAATACTGTTATATACACTATTCATCTGTCTCTTGGTGGCACCTAAAGTAGGAAGACTTATTTTCTTTGCCTAATTTGTTCAGCTTCTCTAGGCATGCTTTGACTAATTTCAACTTGATGGTTACCAACCTGATCGCTTTGTATGCTGCTTAATTATCGGATAAGATGACTATATATTTCTTATTTTCGATAGTTCATATCTAAGATACGCCTCTTTCTATAGCTTACATTTCTGCCTGAAAGGTGCTGGGGATGCTAAATTCCTCTGTTCCAATTCTTTTTGTTGCTCAATACTACAGAGAGCTGTTTCTCAAAGTTGTACATTCTTGGTATGTCATCTACCGAGTTCTTAATATACCTATTCCATAGAAGTCCAGGGCTATTACCAGATATTTGACTTTCTGTGAAGGCAGTATTTCTTTTCCATCTAGTTGGATTCTTTTCAAATTTTTGTCTGAGCGGTTTTGTCTGAGTTGATGCTTAGTCCGACAATCCCGCACCATCTCTCTTGATATTGATACGGTGTCCTGGTTAATTTCACACAGGGTGCTTTATGTTTCCCCCGAGCGATCACGACTATGTCATCTGCATACCCTATGGAGTGTATTCCCGCTAGAGTTAATTTGTCTAGTAGGTCATTACCAAGCTCCACAGCAGGAGAGGTTACTCGACATCATGGAGCTCCTTGCGTTGTTTTAACAGCTACAGTTTTGATACTCATCTGAGACTCTGTTGAGAGCATTAATCAAAACCAGCGAATTATCGTCCTGTTCACCTCTCTTGTTTATAGCTAGCTTGACCACCTTGTGAAGTATGTTGGCAAACGCCATGCAATGTCCAAGAAAAAAATGCTGTTTCTTTGCTATCCAGGCTTGCCTGTATTAGCTCCGTTAATTGGTACAGTAACACATATTCAAAATCTAAAAATCTAAAAAACCGCTAGTCGCTAAATGAATTTTTCCCACTAAACTGAAAAGAGAAACCGCTAACTACTGGCAACAGTGTCCTTAGATGCCCGACGCACTGTTGCAGGACCGAAACAATAACGAATTAGTTTACACCCGATACACTTATGCATTTTATCGGAATGCATCATACGGAAAAGCCCAGCGAGATTTAATGGCACACTCAACCCAGAACGTCACTGAGCGTGACAAATGTCTTCTAAAGGTACGTACACACACATACATATAGGTACAAGAGCTGAAATTCATTAAGGCTGGGCTGCACTTGGGCAATTACAACGGGGAACAATGCCAGCCGGCCGGCTTTATATATTCAAATGTTATGCAACCACACCGCCTTGTCTGGCAGCCCGCCCTGACGAATAGCGTTCTTTCGCGATCTAAAACGTTGTCGGATTTTTACAAGAGAGAGACTATTTGCAAATTAATTTCCGGTAGATCCTACACAAACAGATTTATGGGCAAGAAATGCGCGCGATGTTAATCTTGCCGTGTGTATGTTTTAGAGGTTGACGGTCTTTGATACCCTTGTTTAAGCTCAAGTTTCTTTTTTAATTGACAAAATGTGAATTGTATGCTTTAGCGTAAAAAATTAAAATTATTAAACACATTAATTTTTCCTATCACTATTTACATTGGAGCCTGACAACTACAAACAAAAAAAAAGAGATACTTTTTAAATCGAAATATATGGGCCTACAGAAGAAGAATATGTCATATACAGAACGTCGGACCAACCTCTCAATTCTTTGAGGCAGTTGAGAGCCAAAATAAACAAGTCATACTTTAGGTACTTTAGACACATCTGGAGCAGAACAGACGAACTGGAAAAACTTATGTACAAGAAGAATATAGAATGAGGGAGGGGGTTAATCAAAACTATATTTTGATGAAAACAAAATAATCAAAATGTCCTCGAAACAATGGAAGATTTTTTCGAATTAATGCATTTTACAAAAATTTGGATATAAGTTAATTCAACATATTTTCTGGCTTATAGGAAGTGGTACAATACTGGTACAATAGGAAGCAAAGATGCCTCAGATCCTCCGTATTCAGAACAAATAGCTTGCCACAAATATCAGACATCAGAAAAAAATCCAAAATAATGTTTGTATTTAAAAATTTTACCTATTTTATATTAGAAATATGGCAATTGCTTTACTTTTAGAAAAATATGTATTACTAGCGTGTAGGTACTCGCGACTTCGTTCGCGTCGAATTAATCATTTGTAATGGTGATGACAAAGCAAAGCAATAATTTCCATTAACATACAAACTGGATAAAATTTTCTCACTTTTATGTCAGCATGAGAAACAAATAGCGCTATTATTATATAACTTGATAATATTTGAGGGGTAGTTTCTCGTTGGAATCGTTGGAATTTGACTTTCGAACAATCCGTTTGCCAAAAATAAGCTTTTTACGTCAAGCAGTTTAAGCAGAATCGTGGTTAATCAATTACCCAACTTTTTGGAATACCCTGTATGATTTTTTAAAAAATTTCAAAATATGTAAAAAAATGCGCGTCCAAGCGTACCAAATAACAAATATTGTAATATTTTGGAATTACACCCTCTTGGAATTTGAGATTCGAGAAACTCCTCCTTATCGAACCTCTACACCCCACAGACAATCCGTTTGCCAAAAATCAGCTTTAAACGTCAAGCAGTTTAAGCAGAATCGTGATTAGGCACTCAATGGTCATATTTTATAAAACACCCTGTATAAATTTTTAAAAAATCTTAAAATATGTAAAACAACAAAATAAATACGTGTTTAAGAGTTTTTTCCGATAAACTCATCGGTTTTTTAATAAAAAATATTCTAATATTTGAGGGGTGGTTTCACCCCCTTAGAATTCGAGTTTCGAAAAATCCCTTCTTATCGAACCTCTACACCCTAAAGTCAATTCGTTTTCCAAAAATCAGCTTTTTACGTCAAGCGCTTTAAGCAGGATCGTGATTAATCAATGACCAGATTTTTCGAAAGACCCTGTATGCATTTTTAAAAAATCTTAAATTATGTAAAAAAAACAAAATAAAATATACGTGTTTAAGCATTTTTTCGGAAACTTGACCGTTTTTTAAATAAAAATATTGTAATATTTGAGGGGTGGTTTCCTTCTTATCGAACCTCTACACCCTAGAATCAACCTGTATGCCAAAATTGAGCCTCTTACGTTGTGTGGTTTAAGCAGGATCGTAATTAAGTGAGTCAGTCACTTTATTAAAATATAAAAAAAATAATGGGGGGACAAGGGGCCCAAAAATTTTTGAATACGGATCTGCGACTTCCTCGCTACGTCACTGGGTTCAATCTCCAATTTATTAGACGTTTTGAGTAAGGTAGATATGGAGAATGTCACCTAGAGATCAAAGAAGAGGACCACAATAATAGAACTGAAAGGTTGCAGTGAAACAGGTAGGTAGCCATCTCAGAAATAAATTCGTTCATAAACCAATCGAAATCTTATTTAAATGAACCCATTAACTGATTTTACCAGAGTAGCAATTTTAAAAACCGGTGTGTCCTACAGCCAACCGACTGCCGTATTACTGCAAAATGAAAGTTAAAAATAATTGCCACAGCCCGCTGCTGTTTCATCAACTTTTCATCATTAATCAATTTAAGACAGTACTTACACTTTTACCGCCTGATCTAAATATTTTTTGCGTGCTGTACCACACTTTTTTATTTAAATAAAATAATAATTTATTTTATTCATTTTGTACCCCCCCCAGCGTAAGCAAAATAGTAGGTATAATACAAATATTTACCATACACTGAAAAAAAAACGGCATCAGAGATGGCTTGGCATCGATTGTAATTTCCATGCCAACTAGACGCCGTTTTTCCACAATCACACACGATATTTAATTGTTTATATATTTTTTGACAAAAGGACTAGATTAATTCTGTGGTCGAATCAAAGTGCCAGTAAAGAAAAGTTTCGTTTACATTTCGCTTTTGTGTATGTTGATTGGTGAATGTTGGGTCAAAACAACGCAATGGTATATAGTTATAATTATACATGGTGGCTCGAATTGTATTGAGTATCCAAAAACGTTGACAACATTATTTTGTAAATAAAAAAGTTCGTAAAAATCTATGTCCAAAAATGCTTCGTTTCAGAGATAATGTATATTTATAGATAAGTTTAATTATTATAATTTCGTTTTTTTTTCAGATCATGAAAAATTTCGATGTTAATATGATCCTTACTTATAGAGGACGCCACCTATACAGGGTGCTACATTTTCGGGGTACGATTGGTTTGGTTTGTAACCGTAATAGATACGAACATGGTTAAATTAAGGCAAAGTTGCGCTTTAGAATGTTCATCAAGATTCCATTAAGTTTTAAAAATTTCAAGGATTGCTGAGTTTTTTCGAAAAAAACGGATTTTTTTGAAAATCAATTTTATTTTTTCCTGACGTTACTTTTCAGCAAAACCAATTACACATTCTCATAGCCACTTTATTAGGGCTATATGTTAGTATTTTTAGATTTTCAAATTAGGTGATAATTTGTGAGATACGAGGCCAACTTAATTTTTTTGAATACGAACCTGCATTTTTTATATCAGGTTTTGAAAGAACTCGGTCTCCTGAATAAATATCTTGCATATTATCCTTATATTATTAATAGATCGTACACTGAGATTTCAAATTCACAATTAAAAATGTTAAAAATAATATCTTTAAATTGCTGACCTGGATATTATTTATTTGAATCTTCCAATTGGCTCGATTCTCCTTATTGAATGTTAATTAGCGCTGTCGAGTCGGACTTGAAATTAATTTAAATAGTAATTAAATAATTTTGTTATTGTTAAGGTACCAAAAACAAAAAAAAGTATCAAGTGTGGCATATCACTGTACTCAGGAGATCGAGATCTTTTCAAAACTTGGAATAAAAAATGCAGATCCGTATTTAAAAAATTAAGTTGGCCTCTGTATCTCACAAATTATCAGCTATTTTGAAAATCTAAAAATACTATCAGATAGCCCTAATAAAGTGGCTATGAGAATGTGCAATTAGTTTTTTGATTTTCTAAAAGCGACGACAAGAAAAAATAAAATGTATTTTCAAAAATCCGTTTTTCCCAAAAACTCAGCAATCCTTGAAATTTTGAAACTTTTTGATAGCATGTTGGCAAGCATCCCAAGGCGTAACTTTGCCCCAATTTAACCATCTTCGTATCTATTACGGTTACCGAGATACCAATGCTCGTACCTAGAATTTGTAGCACCCTGTATATTTTCTAAATGATTTGAAGGGTAATGCTTCGTCCGTACTTGTATTACACTACTGAGGGAAAGTAAAGTAAATACTCAAGATATTTGGAATCGAAGTAATTAATAAATGTCATTGACGAAAATTGAAGATGTTGATTAGATAGTTATAAGACTGAAATAATAAATTTGGAACTGATTTGGTGACCGAACTGAAATTTGCCAAATTTAACTTTACATCATCAAATTTATCACAAATACCTGTCTAGTGGACATTTTTTGGTCAATGATGACATTGTGTATTGGTTATTTTGATTACAAATATCTTGAGAACGGTTGCTCAAGGGTTGCTCGTACCGATTTTTACTACTGCTTTTAGGAAAAAAATAGCGAAAATGTACGTTGTTCACTCAGTGGCATAATACAATTACGGATGGTAAGATATTAGCCTTCAATATATATAGGTGGTATCTATGTATTTTTAAAAAAAAATTATTCTAAAACCGAATTTGTCATATCAAAAACAGAGATCAATTTCCACCCAAAATATCGACGTTAGTTCAGGAATTACGTAAAACAATTAAAATAAAAAAAATCTATACCCTATCTCTCCGAAACGAACCATTTTAGCAAGTATTGTTCTGCATAGTATTAAGCAGAGTATGCTGCCAAATTTTTCCGGATACAATTCGGACCACCTTGTATAGTCTAGCTTTTATACATGTGTGTACGAATAAAACGCATTATTTTCTGTTAACACCGAGACTCTTACTGTTATTTCAACTTTCCAGTGTGTACGTTAATATATCAAAAAGAAAAGGATAGGCAAAAGAAAAATGTTGGTTAGTGTGTGACATGCCTCTACAGCAAGAAGTAACTAATGATTGCCGTTGTCCGTTATGCCTTTACCCGATTAGATTTATAGTTGTAAGAAACTCGGTTTCTGTAACTTGCTTTCTGTATCTTACTGTTTCTTTAATAAGGTACAAATAAACTTCAGACCTCTAAGAATATTGCTGCTAGATATTTCTGGTAGAAAACTAAATTGGAAATATTGGACGTGTATTGGTCCAAACGAAGAAAAGAATAAGTTTTGTTCCATCGCCTTATGTTACTTCCTGATTAACAGTATATTGAAATCTTCCAACTATACTATTAAACTTTATTTAGTAATCAATCTTTTTAATTTTTCTGAATACACCATAGAACTGAAGGATGATTGCAAAATTATTTCTAGTTTACAACAACACTCAGAATCGGTCATAGTGATTCACCAAGGCAGAGAGCGGCGAAAAAGTTCATAGTAGAACATTCGTCAAAATTTACGGCAGACCTGATAGGCAAAAACAGAAAGACAGTCAAAGCTGCGATGGATCTACTAACAGGACATTGTAAGCTTTATAGGTATCTAAAGCTGATGGGATTGACAGGACGAAGCCATGTGCAGATTTTGTCATTCTGAAGAAGAAACTACAGAATATATTTTATTTATATGCCTGGCAAATCTGCGGTTCCATGTTGAGGATTCAGTCTCCAAGTTGATATACATTTTGAAATTAATAGGACTGAAGAATGTAACCTAAACATCAGAAGAGAACCACAATAGACCTGAAAAAGTCTCAGTGGAACAGACCGATTACCACCTTAAAATCTAATATAAATCTGAGGTCAAATCAAAATGTAAATCATCAATGGGGTCATCAAATGTAAATCAATGTATATGATTAGTCTATCTTTGATTGATTTAATATACATGGATAAAACTCAACTCTGAATTATCAAACCAAAAAAAAATAGAACTAGAAAACAAGGAAATGTTTGTTTATCATCTTTTGTAACTAATAGTAGATTTACAGCCACACGTATATATTAACTCAATTAACTGTTTTAAGCTATATTTTTTTCCTTTCTTTACATATCTTGTAAAGTATGCTGTTAATTGGACACTTCTCTTAAGAAGCTAGAACAAGTACTATGGACTAAATAGTTAGGTGTTATTAACTAATTAAGTACACTTTCCGAGAAGAGGAGCAAATAGCACGTAGTGACTCGCTTGCATTTTCTGAAGAGACATTTATATGCGAATGGATAACAGAATACTAAAAAGAAAGTTTTTTATCTAAATTATCCAATAAAATGCATTTCATTTACAGGTTATAAGATTATCAGATACGTTTATTTTTACTAAAATTGAACGTCAGAAACCACGCAGGTATATGATCTCGGCATTACCGAATTTTTAAAAGATGGCTATTTTGATTCTTTTTGAATCCTTGTTTTTAAACGAATTTTGATGATAATATGTATGAAAAAAAAACCGAAAAATTGCTCATTTTTGGCTACTTTTTTTCCGTCTTCGAGGCTCTTAGAAAAGTACAGTAAACTCGGTTATAAAATTTTGAAAATTACACTGTTTGTAGGAAATTTGTATTGGAAAAACAAACGGACCACAACTGTTCTGCTTCCCAAGTGGAAACCAACTTAAAGCAACCACTCCATCCGTAACCTGGAATGGGAATCCTCCAATGGTCTAAGACACTCAAAAACATTTCTTAGAATTGACGACTGTGGAAAATCAAAAATTTTCCTTCATTTAAGTAAGAACAATTTTTGGACTGTCATGGGATTTTTAACAGGACACTGTCCCCTCAATCAACACCTCAGTAGATTGAAGCTAAGTAACAAAGCGAATGCAGATTCTGTGGGGAAAATAGGAAAACACCAGAACACCTCATCACTGAGTGCGCCAAGATGGGAACCGTCCGTGTCATGAAGTTTTGTACAACTTATATCGGAAATAGACAACTACCTCTGTAAAACCGTCTCAAATACTAGATTTTGTCAAAGCTCCGAGACTGTATGACGGGTTGTAACTCAAAAAGGGGGTAAAATAGATCAATGAGAGACCTATCATACAATTTACAATCTACAATAATGATTATAATAGGTCTCTAAAACTGTCTCAGAGACTGTTTTTTTTAAAGCCCTGAAACACGAAAAAATTACAAGATCGCGCTGATTAACACAATCTAAAATCTTGCACCTAAAATCGAGCTTAAAAGAACAATATAATCTGTCTTAAATTATAATAATCACATATATTGCTTTGAAAAAAATATATTTTTTTAAACCTGTTTAAAATAGAATAATAAGGCTAAACACAGTAAAATCTAATTAACCCATAAAAGAAAATTATTTTTGTTATTGTATTGTTTTATTTTTTCCTTTCAAAATACTACCACAGTTCGTGACTTTTCAGAATTTCAGAAAGTAAACAGGCGATTAAGTTCGCCGTATATAAAACGCACGTACAATAATTGTAAAAGAAATAAAAAAAACAGTACAGAGCAGCAAGGTAGGTAGTACTTGGTAGTACCCAGAGGTAATTGAATCTCTGGTCCAATTTTCCACTAGTTTCAGTTTGCTAATCAATTTTACGAGTCGATTTTTTCTTCCGATAATTTCTCAGAATTCATTACCCGTTTTATTGGGTATTGGTTTAGTTTTGTTAACCTTGTATACGCTCATTAATTAACCTACGTATTTATTACTTTAGCTACTAATTTTGAATACTTAAATATGTTTTTATTAATAAGTAATCCAATAAAATTGTCATTTGAAAAAAAATTACGGGCAAGCTGACTTTTTTTGACGAGTTTGTCAGCGATTTTCTTCTGAGTGTAAAATAAACAAAATCGGAAATTTTCCCCTTGCGGTTTTTTTTTAAACTGTACTACAACAAAATAATTAGATGCAAATGGTACATAAGAACATTCTCTATAAGTTCGCCTAATGATTTTTTTATAAGTTTATTATTTCCGGACTTAGCGGCCGTTTCATGAGCTCTTTGGGGTGGTTTTCAAAAAGTTTGTTTTACAGCAAATTGACCCGTATGAAAGTTGTTCATAATAAATGGACAAGCAACTTTCCCTCATGATTTTTTTTGTAGCTTCATTATTTTTGGAGATAGCGTCCAGTTCATGAACAAATTGGGGTACTTTCATAATTTTTGTTTAGTTCTACAAATTTACCAACTTAAAGGTGTTCATATTAAATTTACATGCGAACTTCCCTATGATATGTATTTATTTCCCCAATTTCTTGCAAATAAAACACGAATCCATTTTCCAATAGCACTTGTGAATTTCCTGAAAAAAAAGACATTTAAAGCTACCACCACTTGTTCATGATCTGGGCGCTATCTCCAAAAATAGTCAAGTTACAAAAAAAGTTCATAAGGCAAAGGTATACAGGGTGGCCCATCGAAAACGTTCCGCAAGGCATAACGGCCAGGGTAATTTTTTTTTGAGAAAATCCAAAAACACGTCAATTTTGTTAGTGAGGGGGACAACTTTTGCCCCAAAAATGATTGCAAAATCTTCAACCCTCTAAGCGGGGGTGTCATCCCCCAACTTTTTTCAAATGGGAATGGGGGTCAAGTGGCACCGCAATGAAAAGAGCTTTCTATTCTCTATATTTCCCCGCTTCGTTTTTGAAAATCGGTCCAGTCATTGAGAAAATAAGGAAGATTGAAATTTGAAAAGTTTATTTAAACATTTATCAGACTAAATGATAAGGATAAATTCCTTCGACCAATTTGCTGTTTTTTCTTATTATTTCTAGATGTTTACGCATTTTTTCACTTGCCACAAGGTTGATCGATCAGGTGCGGTAGTTGCTAGATAGCTGTTCTGTGACTTGTGCGTTGAAGTTCTTCTCAATATCGTTAAACTTTTTAACAATTATGGTGTACTCACTTGCAGAAAAAGTGGATATAATCGAACTATATTTTAAAAATAATGAATGTGGCAATCGGTTTGCGCAGATATTCAATGAACGCCATCCTGACAAATACCTTTATGGCAAAATTGTTCGCGATTTAGTAGCAAAATTTCACGAAACTGGTTCCGTTAAGAATAAAAAGAGGCAGAGGAAAAATCCTGTAGTAAATGAAGCTATGGAGGTATTCGTATTGGGCCAAGTTGCCATGGGTAGTACGCTGAGTACAAAAAATTAGCCAATGAGACCGCGCCCGGCGTGTGTGTCCAAACGATATTAAAAAAACACAAGTTCCACCCGTACAAAATTCAGTTGGTACAAGAACTCAACGAAGACGATTTTGATCGTCGCGGGCTGGTATTTTTGGAAATTCTATTGTAGGTCAGTTTAACGATATTGAGACCGCACCTGATCGTTTAACCTTGTGGCAAGTGAAAAAATGCGTAAACATCTCGAAATAATAAGAAAAAACAGCAAATTAGTCGAACGAATGTATCCTTATCATTTACTCTGATAAATGTTTAATTAAACTTTTCAAATTTCAATCCTTCATATTTTCTCAATGACTCGACCGATTTTCAAAAACAAAGCGGGGAAATATAGAGAATAGAAAGCTCTTTTCATTGCGGCGCCACTTGACCCCCCTTCCCATTTGAAAAAAGTTGGGGGATGACACCACCACTTAGAGGGTTGAAGATTTTGCAATCATTTTTGGGGCAAAAGTTGTCCCGCTCACAAACAAAATTGACGTGTTTTTGGATTTTTGAAAAAAAAAATATCCTGGCCGTTATGTCTTGCGGAACGTTTTCGATGGGCCACCCTGTATATACTCTTATTTTGAACGAATTTCCTAGAGTGAATTTGCTGAAAAAAAGAGTAACATTGAAAACTACCCTAATTTGTTCATGAACTGCGGACGCTATCTCCAAAAATAATCAAGCTACAAAAAAAATTCATGAGGAAAAGTTGCTTGTCCATTTATTATGAATTTTATAAATAATAAATTATGCTAAGTCCGGATATAATAAACTTATAAAAAAAATCATTAGGCGAACTTATAGAGAATGTTCTTATGTACAATTTGCGTCTAATTATTTTGTTGTAGTACAGTTTTAAAAAAAAACACAAGGGGAAAATTTCCGATTTTGTTAATTTTACACTCAGAAGACAGTCGCTGACAAAAATCAGCTTGCCCGTAATTTTTTTTTCACTCTCTATACGGCGATACAATTTTACTGGGTTGCAAGTACATTTACAAGTTTTTCCATTTTTGGGTTAGAATTTGATGATTTTGGCTCATTTAAAATTAATAACTGAGCTGTGTTTATATTTGAAATCATTTTTATCCACGGCTGCCAAATGGATATACCTATTCAAAAATCGAGTCAGCAATGACACACTTGTCTGTTTGGTGACTTTTTCAGATTGATTGACACTGAACCGATTTTTCAGTATGTGTTAATTAAAGTATTTCTAAAAAAACAAGGGTGTTTTTTCCTAAAATATAAATGTTCAGCACGAAGTTTTTCAAGGAGATAATAGAGAAAGGGAGATATATAATCTATTTTAGATTCGGGACAACACCGGTAAGGAGAGACCAAGTTAAAGAAGCGGAGAAAATGGAGAAAAATCATCCTCCTCACAGGTACCTTAGCCGAAAAAAAGGTGTATCCCCTGGTAGAAGGTAGATGTCCACTCCTCAGAGGAAGAACATCTGTTGCCAGAAAAGGATGGGAATTACCCTATGCCCTTACAACAGGAATATCCCCATGTATGATGAGTTATAATTCAAGAACGGGGAACACAAAAAATCTATAAGGTCGCGATGATTAACCCCCCTCCCACTCATTGTACATTGTGCATTATAACCCCAGACTATTACTATTACTAAAATATAAAAAAATCGAAAGCCTTGTTATACTTATATTAAATTCTATATACGCTACTGAATGAATTCATTACATCCTTACAACGAAAAACCCCGTTCTAATATTTTAATTTGCCGCTTCGTTTGAATAATAAATTTCCTTAGAAATAATTACCAAAGGCATTTGCATAAAATGCAGGATTTATAACAAAAGTTCGAGCTCTATTTAACAATCAAAATTCGATAATTAGCTTTTAAGCAAATTTTACCTTAATGCCAAGTCGCCGCTTGCTTTGGACTATTAAAATGTAATTAGTATAATTTTCAAGTTTAATAAACAAGGTTAGTAAAGTAATATTCTCGTACAATTACATATAAATTACGAGTGTGTAAATCTGGGTGATTACACGTTGTTGAAGTTATATGTATCGGTTGGGTTTTGGATTAAATCCAGTTTTTATCGGTGTTCGCTTACCGATTTGACTTGGTAATTAAAATGTGCCTTTAGAGAATATAACTTATTGCATCCTTTAGTTTCTATTTACTTACGATAATTAATTGAAATGAATTGACGTGAAATACAAGGCAATATATACCGGATAGTGTATCGGCGTTTGAGACATAGGAGATCCCATGAAAACTTTGAACTGTCTAAATATTGTCTCCCCTGTCGATTTCACCGCGAAGTCGTAAAAATGTTTTTTAAAGGTCTGCGTATGCTGAACACACTTGTCAAATATGAACAATTTTGAACAAGCCGATTTTAAATGATTTAAGAAAAATTGCATCTATTTTTAAATTAAAACTCAAGAGCTAATAATGCAAAACCAGTCAAATGCCGACATAGGTGCCTTAAGTTATCAACCTATGATTTTGTAAATGTCAAATTGTATCACAAAGTTGTATTTCCTAAACGTTAGGCTTTCGCCTGTTTGTTAATTAACAAATTACGAAAATGCATTTCGGACATACTGTACTGTACTATTAGTCTAAAAAAAAAGGGGCCTTCAAATAAGAAGGCAACGGCCCAGCTACGTCGAAACACCGGTTCCCATTAGAACACCGAAGTTAAGCGACGTAAGGCGATGGACGGGTGACCGGTTCGAAACTCTGTATCGTGCTGTTGTACAAAGGCAAAAGTGTAAAATCTATTGACACACACTGCTCATTCACGCCGCCGGTTCGAGGCCGGATGAGATCGGATATCTCGTGAGTAGCAGCCGATTTAGACACTTGCCAAGTCGGTAGGCCATTGACCATGATATGGCCGGGGACCGCGGTTCGGATTCCGCGTAAACAAAGTAGACCCCATCCAGATTAGCCCTGGCAGCAAAAAGGAGACTTGAATAAAAATGTTAAATATATAAATTTTTTAGCGACTTATAATTTTTTAAATCATCCCCTAGCTTCTAGCTACCCTATCCCGGTTAATTAGGAGCAAAAAAAAAGGATAGAGATAATTTATTTGAACATTTTTCTAGTTCATACCGTTTCTCCGAAATTTCAAAAAACTAATATTATTTATTTATTTCACCCCTTCTCGGGTGTGAATTTAAAAATATTTCACAATCCGTTTTTAGATCTTTCAAAGTAACCTATAATCAAAAATTCAAGTTTTTACCAAAAATTCAAATTTGAAGGCCTATTTTCTTGGACGTATAGTAGCGTAAACAGCACAACAAATTGACTAAATCATAGGTTGAGGATTTAAGGTATGTTGACATTTGTTTGGTTTTGCATTGTTTCCTGTTCAGTTTTAATTTACGACAGATGCAGTTTTTCTTAAATTAGTTAAAAGCAACTTATGCAAATTTGTTAAAATTGCTCGGCATTTAATAGATAATATTTTTAAGAAATAAGATGTCACCTTTCTTTTTTTTCTCTGCTGATTTCTTTGACGAACCCTGCACAATCATAACATATTCCATAATCTTTTGAATATACCAATAAAGTAGCCAGTGCTAGACACAAATTTCAAATAATACAAAATAATTTCGATTACGATTACGGTTCCGCGAAAGTAAACTTAAAAACTGTAAATACAACTCAGCAGCCAGTTACAATTCCCTCTTAATTTCAATACTCTCCAATACAGATTATTTCGCCGCATCGTTATGCATTCTTTATCTGTCGACGATGTGGCTGGTTGGCTGTCAGCAATGCAGTTCCGCGGATAGGGGTCGATATTTTGTAGGATCTACTCATCTCTAATATACTCATCATAATGAAGCAATAGAAAAAATTATAAAAATATTTCAATAATTTCCTTCGTACGTACCGTCGCGTCGTCTAGCCCTCCGCCTATAAATCTTATCAGATTATCAGAATTTTAACAAATTCATTTTTTATATATTTTTTATATTTAAGACTTATAGATAGAAATATAATTTACGAGATAATTTATTTAAATGCTCACCTCCTCCAAGTGTAGTGATATGCTGATGCTTATGCGTCGTCCCGTGACTCAGGCCCTGCTTAATCGGTTTAAAATGAAAGAACGACGGCGAATACCCGGATCCAGCGCGACTCAGCGAGCTGAATCTCTCCTCCCTGTCCTCCACATACACACCTTCCTTCCCCATAGCGGCCAACTGTCTTCCTTTCGGCATGAACATGATCAAGAACACCATGATCGCCATTACGACAAGCCCAAACGCTATACAAGCATCCCTGTGTCTCTCGCCAACCACCAGCCCGCTTACAGTCCAAATCAACCAAATGGGTATACTGCAACCCACCGAAAGTCCAATATATGTCGCTTCTCTGTAGTTGTCTCTTATTCCCCGAGATTTCACTGCCAAAACTGTCACGAAAACGATAAGAAATATTACATAGATCAAGGATAAAAGTATGTCAACGTAGGGAGTACGACATAAAGGTATGCTTTGGGAGGTTGAGATATCAGCAGCGGTAACTAAGAGTCTGTTTCTGTTCTGGTAAACCACGTGCTCCACTGTGACGAAGTCAATTTGGGGTGGGCTGGTTAAAAGCCACTGAACAGCTATGGCCACTTGTATTAAAATTGCAAACATCAGCAATAGTCCTTGGTAAGGAGCTGGTAAGTACACTCCTCCGTTTAAACTTATCAAGAAAACACACTTAACTAATAGCGAAGCAAAAACTATAGTATATGCTACGCCAGTTCCAAATCGCATCAAAGCACAGGTGAACTGACTGGGGGATGCAGCACAGATTGAGGCCAGTCCTGCACACGAGAATAATCCTAAAAGAAGCATCTGACCTAGGAAGAGATGTCTTCGACTCGGTGTGGTTCTCCAAGCTTTGCAAAGAACAAACACCTCAAAACCTGCGATGAGTATCATGGTTATTGCGGAAAGAGCCAGGACGGGAATGACCCAGACCTCGTTTCTGAACACTCCAGCAATCTTGTTTTCATCCGATTGAAAAATGGTCTTTGTGATGTGTACTCCTGAAGCTGACGAAGAAGTAACTAGTGGTGTGCTGGTTGAAGGTACCAGAAAAAACTCCGTGCTCATCTCAATCTTACGCTGCAAGGCCATACTCTCCTCTTCATCGTCTCTATCGAAAACCACATGTCTCATATTGTTACCCGAGTACTGCCCTGTCCTCATTTGTCGGTTTTTTAAATCGTTCTCTGGTGCAGCGGACGGTACTTTATGTCTCAGGTTCTGAAAATAAGACAGGATTTCGCTACGATTAAACGTAGTACGTCCTTCTTCAAGGTCAGCGGGGATCTTTAAATCGCGCCTCTTCTGATTCACTCGGTTCTCGTCTCGCGGGTACTCCGTAGGTACTCCGTCGACATCTTCGTAAACGTCCGAGGGTGTTTTCAGTTGTTTCCGAACTACTGGTTTCTCGAATATTACTCCAGGCCGAAAAAAATCATTGTCCTGTGACGGTACCACCAATTCTGACTCTTCTTGTTCATGAAATACGCGAGATTCATGCTTTGAATCACTGTTATCCAGAAACACGAATCTATTTTTACCTTTATAAGGTGGTACCTCAGTGGAGGGTGAGGATATTTCTTCAAAAACAATAAATTTGTTCCTCCCTTTAAAAGAGGGTAGTACCGGGGTTAAACCTGCGCCGGGGGGTTCCCTTTTGATGTCACCGTTATCGAGAAAAATAAACTTATTTCGGCCGCGGAAGGGTAGTACGGATTGGGGTAGTACTTCAGGGGGCCCGCGATCTAAATCACCGGAGCGAGCGTGTCGGTCTTGCGCGGCGAGCGGTAATACCACGCAAACCGCGGCCAACGTGACGATTCGTACGAAGGTGCCAGCCATACTAAGCGGCTGATTCTGCTGGCAGTACCGAAGAACGAGAAGAAGAGTGGTACCGACGCGACTTGGATGGGACATCGACGAAAATCGGACCAGAGACCAGGTTCCGTTTTTTTGGTGGTACCTACCAGCTTCGGCTACTGGTTAGTCGAGATTTGTTGTTTTTTTTTTCTGGTATTGGTATAAAGCTTGTGTAATGAATGTTGATATTTGATGATTTTTTCTGTATATATTAAGAGATTAATGTGATTTTTTAATATTTAAAAAAATATACTGCGACTACTGATCAAGTTTATAATTATTTATTATACGGGTTGTCTTAAATAAGTGCAAATATTTTATGGGTGGTATATTTCGACCTCAGAAATAGTTCTATGAGTTTTTTTGTTAAAAAATTTTTGGAAAATTTTGTATTTTTTGATTTTTTTAAAATTTTATGTTAAAAAATAATATCTCGGTAATATGACAACCTAGGTAGCAGCTTAAATTTAGAAGAAGAAACAATCCAGTGGTTCTCAAATTGTAAGCAATTTGTTTTAACTTTCAAAGTAAATAAGAAGTGAAGTCTGTTTCTTTTGAATGGATGAAGTCTATTTCTTTTATCGACCAGTCCTGAAAATATTTTTACTTATTTAAGACTCACTCAAGTGTTTTAGGGAGCATTTTATCCACGCAAGACTGTTAAACGCAATAACGTAATTCGAAGGTACCACCTTGGGGTAGAGAGAGATAATCAATAAATAATTATTATCGATTGGGATGTGTCTGTTTAGCGGCAGTTATGGATTCGGGAATATCTCAATTATTTCAGATGACACTAGCCAGTTGTCAAAAATGATTTAGTCAATAGATCCGAATAATAGTTGAATGAGATGGAAGATATGGAATGACATGTGAAATAAGAATGTCAGTGGTTAAGGGGTGGACTACACCCGTGTAAGTTTTACTACTTAATTTTCAATTTTATCATTTTATCTATATCATGAAATGTTTGTTTTGATATTTTTATGTATAACGAGAGTCTGCTTGCCAATGGCTAACTAAATGGATATTTGAGGTAAATTTACATTATCAGACCCGATTGAGTAAGCTCCAGAAATAATTACATTTACATAAATCAAGAAAATGTTCCCCACAGAGTATCTCAAAAAACATTGAAAGTTCCTTACTTCTGTTTTCTCCTTGTATGTAATATAAGAACGTACTGTTTACCAACCGTGAAACACTCTGTATAATTCTTGTATTTTACTTTATCACCGTTTTATATTGTTATGTTAAAGCGGTCCCAACTATTTACCGGAGTTATTTCGAAAAAATCTCACACTTAAAGCTTTTAACAACAATATCAAGTACAGAACAAACATGGCGAAGACAAGAAAAATTGTTTCTTCAAATATATTCAGTTAAGTATCTCCATTAGCTGCTTTGGCCTTAGTAACTAAAAGCTATTTAAATAAATTCCTTCGAAACCACAAAGGAATGATTATTTTATGGTTTTTAATAAGAAGACGGAATTCTTTTACCAGAGTCGAATGCACAAGTTGCATTATTAAAAATTTTAATTTATTTAAAAAAATCATTCCAACTAGGGATGAAAGCATCGATATATCGATATATTTGACACTATCTCGATGTATAAACCTCGAAAACCTAAAAAAAACCTAGAAAATATCGATGTAAAATAACATATTTTTCATAATCAAAATAAGTAATACAATGTTGGGTTAGTTACACCATTTATAACTCAAGAATGGATGGATAAATTATAGAGAGATACAAAAACATTTTAATTTTAGAAGTGTCTACCAGACAACTCTGTAGCGATTAAAGGGAAATTATTTAGTGCAGCCGTTAAGGATTAAAGAACCTCTTGACAATCGAAGATTGTTCTTACTTAAATCAACGAGTTCTGAGAAATTTCTTCGAGTGATTTAAACCGTTGGATGATTCCCATTTAAGGTTACAGATGGAGTCTTCCAGGTTCTTGAGTTCCGCTTTAAGTTGGGTTCTACTTGGGAAACAGATAAGTTCTGGTCCAGGTATCGAAGTGCTCGCTCCTTTTCTAGCTAGATCGTTTGCTTTTTTGTTAGCTTTTATCTCTTAGTGGGCTGGCATCCCGAGTAAGAGGACTTTATTTTCTTTACCTAATTTGTTCAGCTTCTCTAGGCTCTACTAACAGATACAATGTTAATTTTAACGAGGTTAGATACAAAAAAAATTCCATTCCAGGGTGTTCTAGGCTGAGCGTGCATTAGAAGTTTCTAGAGAACCACAATATCTAGATCGGAGATTTTTTGCATATCATTGTTTTACAACGAGATCTATCGATTAAAAATATTTTCAATATGGCGGCACTTCCGGAAATACCGAAAGTTGACAGCAACTTTCTTATTTTAAATAAAAAAGTGGGTTTCCATTTGAAAAATATGATTTATGATAATTTTTTAATCGCTCAATCTGCGGCTATTATTATAAGACATTCGAACAATTTAATATTTGAAAAAGATAGCCACATGTTTCCTCTTTATGGCACAGTGGCTGTGGTAATCACTAAATTTGACGTTTAGGCTAGACACATATTTTTGACAGGCAGATTTTTTCGTTGAAAATTTTTAAATAATTTTTTCCTCAAAAACGGTTAATGTTAGATATTACAACATAAGTACATAATAAAAAATGGAGGCACCCATTTAAAATAAGGAAGTTGCTGTCAACATCCGGTATTTCCGGAAGTGCCGCCATATTGAAAATATTTTTAATCGATAGATCTCGTTGTGAAACTATGATGTGCAAAACATCTCCGAGCTAGATGTTGTAGTTCTATATAGAAACTTCTAATGCACGCTCAGCCTGGGACACCCTGTAAACAATGTGTATATAAACAAAGAAAAATAAACCAAAACGATAGGCGTCATCTCGCTGAAAATACTTAATACAATAATTGCTAAGAAAGTAAAATCAGACGCCGCCTGCACGTAACAATAAAACTGACAAGCGCTATAATTAAAATATTTCGATTTTATTTTCCGTTGCGCCTTCGTCTCGGATTCTAATGCATAAATCTTCTTAATTCACACTTCCAGGCAGTTTTTCGGAAAAAATCGCCCGGCCATTATGATGGAGGCCAGTGACGGCACATCGTCGTATCTCATCCTATTATATGTTGGGATGAGATCGTGCAATTGTATATAATCGTGAAAAATAATTAAGGACTCAACAAAAATGGACATTGAATTTAACTTCGTTTTATTTTAATTCTCGGTTTATCTTTTTTTTTTGTTCTTCGTGAATCGTTAATGTAGACATCCACTAAGAAGGAATCTTGATCATTTCTTATCCGAAGTAGGCATAATTTATTATTACTCATGAAATTTAAAAAAAATTAACCAACATATTATACGTTTTTATTCATAGTTGAAATTCGTACTCTGGGTGCTTGCTCACCAAAGGATAGAAGGTAATGAAAAGGCAAACAATTTAACCAGAAAAGAAGCAAACACTAACTGAACCACCACCGTCCTGCTTCCCAAGTAAAAAACAAATTAAAGTGGAACTCAGGAACCTGGAAAACTCCATCCGTAACCTGGAATGAAATTCTCCAGCCGGTCTAAGACGTTCGAAGAAATTTCTCAGGACTTAAGCTTCATTCAGAACCTCGCAATTAGTGGAATAAATTAGTGATTTCAATTACACTTCATACTTTTTAGTTTACGATCATTCACAATGTCTAAGAAAGACAATTAAAATTAATAGATTATCCTAGCAACAGCTTGAGGTAATCAGTTGTATCCATAGAGAAAGCCTAATATTTAGGTTATTAAACAATAAATTTTTGCTTTTTTTAACTTTTTTTCTAACCACAATTTCTCTTGACGGATGATAATCAAAACCAAAATGACATTCTTAGCAAATTTTGAAGTATAATTAGTGGAAAAGTTAAAAGTTTGTTAAGTTTTTCTACTAATTGAATATTACTACCACTAAATTTTGACGTTGTGAATGCTTACATTGATATAAGAGAAACAAACTTCTACGCTAATTGAAACCACTAATTTACTCAACTAATTTGGAGGTTCTGAATGAAGCTTTACCACTGAAAAAATCAAAGATTTTCCTTGATTAAGTAAAAACGATCTTCGGTTTGTTTTGTTTCGGTGTTTTTAACAGGACTTTCTCCTCAATGAACACTTAAGCAGATTGAAGCTAAGAAATCCGGCAGCGGCAAATGCAGATTCTGTGGGAAAAATGGGAAAAATATCAGAACACCTCATCACAGAGTGCGCCGAGACAACAAACATTCGTGCCATAAACTTTGGTACGACCGATTTCGGATATGGAGAGCTAACCTTTTTAAAACCGTCTCAGATACTGCCTTTCGCCAAAGCCCTAAGACTGTATGATGAGTTATAACTCAAGAAAAAGGGACAGTAAATCTAGGTTCTACGTTTTGAAAGTGTCACATTGTCTATCTGTACTTCCCTCGCTGGCTTCTCAGACTCTTTTTTTCTTTCATTTCTTTTAATTCTAGTCTTTCTGTAGCTAAGATAATAGTTAGGATTTTTTTAGTTTTTAGTTAAAAACATAATTTCTTGATAATATGGCAATATAGGTAGTAGATTAAATTCACAAGAAAGAAAATCCAGAAGAGATCCAGTGGTTCTCAAAATTTTAGCAATTTTTTTTTTTTTTGAAATTCCCAAAGTAAAATAACTCGGTTATTTTGGATTTATTTGAAAAACAGTAAAGAGAAAATATGTCCTTTTATGGAGATCTACCAGCCCGGAAAATATTTGGACTTATTTAAGACTCACACCGTATATCGAGAGACTGTGGTTACGCTCTTGTTACGCTCGTTGAATTTGACACTTTATATCAGTTTAATAATATATATTCGCACTTTTATGCTTAGGCGTATAAGTGCTTTACTTATGCCTAGGCTTTGAAATGGCTTCTTATATTGTCAATCACGTCGCAAAAATTAATACTTTTGTGACGTTTGAAAAAAATAGTATATTGTTTTATTAGGAGTGAAATGATACTTTTCGTGGTGAGGCTGTACGTTTGGCATTACATGCGAGACACAAAATAGCTATTTATGTAACAAGTTGCGAAATGAATGTGTTTTAAGCACGGGATGCAAAATTGTCCAACGAGACGAAAGCCGAGTTGGACAATGCGTCGAGTGCTTAAAACACTCTGTTCGCTACGAATTTCATACAAGATTTTTTGTGACAGCGGATAATTTGAGATTTTCATACATACATATTTTATTTTTAAACATTTTTAATGCACGGTAATCGGTTTTAAGCATTGCTTATGCATTGTTTAATGACAAAGTTCTATCAGGTTCAAACTTCGCCGTATTTCCTACAAAGTTTTGTGAAAGAATGAGTGATAATGACGAGTCTTTGAATATTCAACAAGCTGTTGAAACTGCGCTATCCACGTTATTGCCCGAGAAGTCGAAAACTTATACGAGACCACCTACAACAACTTTGAAAGCTGAGTCAAAGAAAACATGTTGAGAATTTCACAGAATATTGCTAGCCTATTTCCCGAAGTTATCCACTACCTTTAAAGCCGTCAACTCTGTGAAGTAAATATTCGATGGTCCGCGCCATGGTTTACCTGAACAGAAACGTATATTAGCAAATTCACAAACCTTTATTGCATTTTTAAAAGAAAGCTCCATTTTTACTTCTTTAGGCACTAGTGCTCAAACAAGTGCCACCAAATAAAATAAAACCGTCAATTTCGGAAACGCTTACAAAAAGTAATTTTACTCCGAATAGGATATGCTATTTATTTCAATGCTCAAATAATTTTTAAAAAATTATAACGTTCCAAATAATATAAAAAGATTTTAAAAAGTAATTCTTTGCAAGTAACTAACAACTAACTATATATCGAGAAACCATGGTTACGCTTCGCTCGCTGAATTTGACACTTCATGTCAGTTTAATAAATATATTTTCTTATAATTTTTATTTTTTTTTGACACCCTGTATATTGTGCTCAGGCGTTAAAATGATTTTTTTTTTTTATATTATCAGTCAATGTCGTAAAAAACTAATACTCTGTGGCATTTGAAAAATATTTATTAGGAAGAATTTCACCGTTTTAAATATTACAGTTGAGTCGACGCTGACCAGCGACTCTAAAAACGTAAAGTGAAAATTATAGAGTAATAACGAGTACTTTGTTTAAGACAGCCGATAATTACGGCAGTTATAGCATTATATTTATGGCGTTTGCGACTCTACGCGTCACCGTAAGTGCGTCTAATATTATCTCGAACGGGTGTAACAAGCGCCGTAATTATTTCGTCATGTACCTACGCAGTGTGTGCTGTTCTATTTCGCGGAATTCGGATACGGCCAGCTTAAAGATAACGCCAATAAATACATTCATACATACACAATTGCTGCGAGCCAAAATTCTATGGAATTTTGGTTAAAATTAACCTAATAATCAATAACCAAAAAATATCCGCGAAGGTGCATTTTAGCCGACCGGCGCGTAGTCATAAATTCAAAAGTTTTCTATTTAAAATAACACATAAAAAAATTTCCATTAAAAGCACCATAACTTTGAAACAGTTTACTGATAAGAAATTTTAAATTAAAAAAAAAAAAAAAAAATTTCCTAAAAAATCTATCTCAGAGTAATCTAGTTTATTTTGCTAAATATGAAAATGTTTAATCATTAAACACTACTGCATATTTTGATTTTTTCACTTTTTAAAGCTTCTAAATATAATAGAATTATTGAATTGAAAAAAATTTCTCTCAGCTTCATTAGGGAAATTTTATGCCTACATGAATCCGCTATGTAAAAATTGTTGTCGTAAACCGTTTCCAAATGTATGGCAATTTTAATGGAAAAAGATTTTTTTACGTACATTTAAATGGAAAACTTTGATGCCGGGACCCCATTAGAACATACGCCACGCTATCCCACGTATCCCACGTGGCCCACGTGTGTCTGACGCGCGGAAGATACATATGATCTGGGACAGATGACACACGTGGGATAGCGTTGCATCACGTCGGGTGCACCTAAATGGCGTGTCACCTAGTGTGTACGCGCAAATAATACGTAATTGGAATGGAAAACATTTACTACGACGTGGGGTGGCATAGCGTAGCGTGGCGTGGAGTGTGGTGTCCCGGCTTTAATGTTCACCGACACCTTTCTATTTCTGCCTTCCGGGATATTTTTATAGTTTATTAGTTTAATTTTAACCCATAAATTTCTGCAGGATAGTTTGCTCACCTTAATACTATTCATATGTTATAATGTTTATCACGAATTATTCGTTCAGGACCGAAAAAAATCAGAGATCTTTTCCTTAAATTTGTCTACGTTTCGCAAAATTTATTCGCCTCATCAGGATAAACTGAAAATTGTTATAGTGGTGATGATATAACGCTCTGCATATTCAGACTACGAATTTGTATCGGAACACCTGGCAGAAAAGTATTTTCTTTTACACCTTCAAAATTCTAAGTATATTTTATTAACGTACATTTTACAATCTTCACTAATCTCTTCAAATTTCGTATACAATAAGGCAATCTCATCGCAAACATTTTATACACCGCGTTAAATGTTTGCGAGGGTTCAAGTACCTTCACGCCACAACTCTCTGTTTGATTAGGTTGAAATATTAGTTTTACAGGAAACGGTCTTGTAAAACAAGTGTATCTTCCAGATAAGGACCTAATTTACGATATGACGCGCTTGTGCAACACCTATCGCCTTTGCATAGCAAACGAACAACAACAACAACAACGACCAACGGATTTCACCAGCCCACAGCCAGCCGGATCCATGACCCGACCGAAGGAAAACGCATGGAACACGAAAACGAAAGGAACACGATCTGAAACGGAGGACGAATGGACAATATGGAAGACGAACGGACGGCCGGACACCGCAGGGACACCACCCTTGGCCCAGGAAAGACACCGAACTGGAATATCCGAACGAACGAATGGAATGGACAACATTTGACCAATGGAAGGAATGAACGGAAGGAAGGAAGATGACCGATAGTCTGGACGAAGAGATCGGCGGTTGAACGGATGGAAAAGGTGGAAACGGAATCGGAAAGAACGGAAGGAATGACGACCGACCCGAACGAATGAAGACCGGATGACGGATTCCACGCCGGAACGGACGGAAAGCGGACCGGACACGGAAGAAGAAAAATATTTTAGGAAATGATTGAGCCTTGAACGGAATACCCACGAAGGAATGAATGGAACATGAAAACGGACGATGAGGAATGGATATGAAGCGGAATGGAACGGATGAAGGAAAGACAGGGAGGAACGGACCGAAAACGGAACCCAGCAAGATCGGAACGAATGGATTAACGGAATGGATTGAACACCCCAATGGAATGGAGGAAGGAATGGATCTTCGGCCCCGGAATGGAGCCGGAGGAATGGACCGGAATGGAATGGATAAGGATGGAATCGGACGACCGGAAAAGATGGACAAATGGACGACGACTTGCCACAGCATGGAACGGATCAGGAAGACCGGACGCATAATGGACCGAGGACCATGGACGGAATTGAAATGAATGGAGCCCTTGAAATTGAAGGAATCGGAAAATGGACGGACGATGGAATGGAATGGAATGACCGGAATGACGAATGGAATGGAATGGAGGACGAAAGGATATGTAACGGAAGGGAAATGGAATGGATGGAGGAACACCGAAACATGGAATGGACCCGACCAATGGAAGGACAGAATGAAGATCTGAATCTGAACGGACTGTTCAACACAAAATATGAAAAAAATGGAATGGAAGGAATGGACCGATGGCCTTGAATGGAATGAATGGATCTGAATGGATCTGACCGGAAGTGGGAAATAACGGACTGGCCTCCCATTTGAAAGGGATGACATGGAAGAATTGATGGATGAAGAAATGGATCAGGGAATGGAATGGATGAAGAAGGGAATGGATAATGGATATTCATGAATGGATGGAAAGCCCATTGAAGGATAAATGGAAGGAGGAAGAAGGAATGAAATAGGGAAGGAGCCCACCGGAAGGACAACAATGGAATGAATGAAATGAAATGGACTGAAATGGAATGGAATGAAATGGAATGGACACATGACCCGGAAGGAATGAATGAATGGAATGGATTCGAATGGACAATGGAAAACCATGGATTTATCTTTCTTTTTCTGGTGACGTCCGATTTTGTCCTGATTTCTGACTCTCTAGTTTCCGGAATTTCCAAAAACCTTTATGGAGACCCTATGTAAAAACGTAGAAAATATTATTTTTAATGTAGGTATATAAAAATATAATTATTGATTTAGATATATTTTTAGTTAAGTATCTCAAGTCCATTATTGGACGAATTGCATCTCAAACGACAGTTTATCGAAATTAGTTTTAACAGAAGAAAAACACAACTCGAACAATGCTTAGGATTAGCTTTACTAGCTACTGATTTGTCAGAACTGGAAAACATCCTCCAGGATAGAAGGAATCTACTAGCCAGCAGCAACGAATTAGGTATGTATGTTACTGTAACAGAGTTAGAAATCAGCGAATGTTAACAATTCCTGTATACAGTTCAGAAGTTTCACCTTGCAGACAAGTACCCTTTGTATCAGGCGGATTAAGTCTGTGGCAGGCTAAACCTTCGGCGGACCAAGCCTGTCACAGGCCAAATCCGTAGACTTCATCTGTCAGATTAGATTTAAGAAATGATCTAAGGATAAAGTCGCGGACTTGTAAAGCTTTTTCTTTCTAAGCGGCATTTTTAATTCCGATAAACTTCAGTTTGCAGTTTTAATTTCGATAAACTTTCTTTTTGGTCATGGTTATTTTAATAATGATTTTAAGATAAAATTCTGAATAAAGCCATAGAAAGATTATAATAGACTTTTTTATCTTTAGGCGATTCCTCATCCTGTGCAGAACTGTTACTTCACGAACATAAGAAACTTCTCCAGCTTTTCAGACAGCTTCAGAAAGCTTTAAGATTAATCCAAAGCCAGAACAGTTGCTAACTTCCGGCTGTTATGGAGGTGACAAAGCCACTCAGCAATCGTATGTTATTCTGTCTTCCACGTCAGAATATCTTGCTGACTTACAGAACAGAGAGTCATTGCTAGAAAGAGCGATAGCTTTCTTCAGATCATCACAAGCGGTAATTAGAACTATAAATAGATTTTATATAAATTTGGATAAATTCAGTGTGAATTCTATGTTAAATAAAATACAATTAAGCCATCACATTCACAGACTTTCCTAATATGAAAATTACTTGAATGAAGCAACTATTTTTATGGTTCAATTACTTTATTATATCAAATGTTTTATGGAATATAAGATGATTACCTAATGTATCAACTGATTTAGCAAAATCGAGTTGAAAGGCTTAGTAGCATGCAAGTAAGTTGGCAGCTTACTTTGATGTTGCACACACTGACTCTGACTTGAAAACAGTCAGTACAAGCAGCATTTTGCAAATACACTTATATCGTGTAATTCCACCTTTATACCAAGTAAATTGGTATCTAAAATATCTAAATTTTGTACTTAAGTCCATTTAAAAGTCACTTGGATCATTTTTATTCTAATCGCCAAAATTGATATTGGAGTCATACAATTAGGCCAAATAAAACATAATTACAAATATATTCTCACTGGTCATTTTACAGGTTTTGACCAAACTGGATCAACTAGAAATCCAACTCAAAACCACAGAACTGCCAAAAACATCACCGAAACTTGCCGAACTGCACGCACACTGCGCAAGAACGATAGAAGAAGCTACCTCAGCTCCAATAGAAGAAGGTTATTCCATAATAAATCTAGCAGGCCTTTCTGGTGGAACTGAAGGTAATAATTATGCAAAAATAAAATTACCGCTTCTAAATTACTATCTTTTGGGGTACTAGGAGTCAAGAAAATGGTGGATGAACTAGGAAACAAGAAAATAATAATTGCTAAAATAACACTCTCTATTTCTAAAAAAAAAAAGAAAAATAAGAGAGTTACATGCTCTGAATAACTTTCTTGATGGTTATAACGAAATTAATAATTGGTTGGTGACCATAGCTGAAGGATTCCTTAAAGGACACCAAGATATGGGAGGTGATTTGAGATTAGCAGAAGATTTCTTGCAGTTACATCACCAATTACAATCTGATCTCCAGGTATGTCTGTTAATAGTTTAATTTTCTTAGTTTAGTAAACAGTATGACATTAAATATTGTACGTCATTCGTCCTCAATTAACTTTCTGGTGTATTGTGTTTCTGAAATTCTAAATATCTTACTCATACTGTAAAATTTGATTTACCAGACTTGTAATATTTAATGGTAATTAAAATTGTGGTTAATGATTAATTCTATGAATATTCTTATTTTGTGACCGTTGAAATGAACAACCAACTTCTACCAACACTTCCTTCCAATACTCGAATATTTAGAAGACGATCAAAGAAGAGACGTGGATTCTAAGGTAGAAAACCTCCACGAAAAATGGATGAATCTCAAAAACATTCTAGAAACTAGACTGGAGCTTGCCAGAATATATGTCAAGTTCCATATGGAAGCTGACATAGTCAACAAGTAAGAATCTTTTCAATTTTGTTTATATTTTGTTGTAAAGTTTCAATCAGAACCTCGAAATTAGGCAGAATAAATTAGTGGTTTCAATCACTTTATAATTTTTAGATTACGATCTTTCAGAATAGACCCCCTTACACCGGAAAACCTGGCCTGCGGATCCGGTCTTCAAACCCGGCCTGCGGACTTTATCTGTCACTTACCAAAACTGTCGTATTTTGGTAAGCAAACTTGGTCTCTGACAGACTTGGTCTGCCAAAGGCTTAGCCTGCCACAGGCTTGGTCCTGTCCACAAATGCAAGGATTTCATCCGCAGGCGAACTCCACAGGCCAAATCTTCAAGTGTATGGGGCCATTGTCTAAAAATAAATTAAATTAATAGAATATCCCAGCAACAGGTTGCGTTAGTCAGTTGTATTCATAGAGGAAGCCTATAATAATAAGTTTTATAAAACAATAAACCTTTTGTTTCTAACCACAATTCTCTTGACGGATGATAACTCAAAGGCCAACATGAAATTACTCACACTTTGGTTTACAATAATTAGTAAAAATTAATTGAAAATTACTATCACTAATTTTGACTTTCTGAATGCTTACATTAAAAGCCTCAGAGGAAACAAACTCTCTACGCCATTCTTTGAAACCACTAATTTATTCCTGACTAATTTCGAGGTTCTGAATGAACCTTTAACAGTCATGGTTAATTTTAGATATATTTACTGTAGACTAAAGTTTTTGTGTATACGATTTTTAAGGGAAATGGATAAATTGGAAGCTTCAATTAAGGACAAGGATCATGTGGATGAAGAAAATATGAAAGTGATTGAAGAGAAATTCGAATCTTTGATACCATTCTATCAATCTGCTAAAAACACTGGCTTGACTTTCATAAGCGAAATCAGTCGGGTAAGTATTTCCAATAGTTTTTTTATTTTTTTTTTGAAACATATTGTAGCTTAGATTAGATTTTGGAGGTGGCTACCGGCTTCTTCCACTCCGGCCTTTTCAGATCTATTGTGGTCGTCTTTTGATCTCTAGGTTTATATTCTCCAGTCCCATCTTTTTTCAAAAAGTCTGGCAACATGGAGGCTAAACCCTCCATATAGTTCTTTGTCAGTAGTTTACCACTGCCTAATATAAAGAGCCAGATTCAGATTGACAAAATCTTGGTTTCGTTCGCCAATCTTAGCAGTTTACGATTCTTCTCTTCTCTCTTCCACGTGTAAGATTTTGCAATTTCCTGTTAGGAGACTCACTATAGCTTTGGCAGTCTTAATGTCATTTTCTTGTCAAACCAGCCGGCTTTACTACACTCACCGACACGAAAAACGGGCACCTTAAAATTTTCATGTATTTTAAAGTGTTATTTATTGTGTTCTAGTGGACCGATTTTTATAATTTTTAAGCAATTTGTAGCTAAATTATTTGACTATTTAGTATGTCTTTCTAAATTAAAAATGAAGTTGCCATCTGTCAATTATACGAGGGAAAACATAATGTTGATATTTTGGTGAAAGTTCGAAACACCTTGTGGAGTACGTTAACAAAGCAAAGAATTTAAGAATAATTATTTTATCATCTAGTTGTATCTTTTCTCGATAGTTTATTTTTTGATTCATCTTAATATCCTAATTTTTTTTGAAGATATTCGCTTTTGAAGAAGACACACACATTTTTTCGAATTTTTTACATTAAAACCGCGCCTTTGGTTTTGGTCCTAGTCAACAGACCTATTAAATAGAGTTTACGATTTATGTAATGTCACTGTCTTTGAAAAATCATATTATTATTGTCTGTTGGGCAATTACACTAGCAGATGTGGTTTTAAGTTCAAAAGTATCTAGTACTAACTCTACCATGATCAATTAGAGCAGCAATAGCCGATACTTCAGAACTTAAAACCATCTCTACTAGAGTAAACGGCAAAAAACAATAATAATATGACATTTCAATGTCAGTGACATTGTAAAAACAATAAACACTATTTTATAAGTGTGTTGATGAGGACCAAAAATCAATGCTAAAATTGCTGTAAATCGTTTGTGTCTTATTCAAAAGCGAATTGGAGGTAATAAAAATAAAGTTATTGAGATGAATCAAAAAACAAACTATCGAGAAAAGACGTATTTAGTGCTAAAATTATTTTTAAATTTCTTGATTTGTTAACATATTCCACAGAGCGTTTCAAACTTTCACCAAAATATCAAAATTTTGTTTTCCCTCGTATAATTGACAGACGGAAACTTGTATTTTTAATTTAGAAAGAAAAACTAAAAACTAATAAATAATTTAGCTACAAGTTGCTTAAAAATCATAAACATCGGCCCACTATGAATGTGAGCATATGAATAATATTTACGGGTCTTTTTATCAGCCCTTTTATTGAACCTCGTACTATTTACTGTATTTAGAGCACGTACACAATCTTACATGAGTCTAGAATTGACTTAGAGTGCCTTTAGCGCTGCTTGAATGTCTGTGCAGATGGCGATATATCGTAACTTTTCTTTATAATATTATTCAATGTAGAAAATACATATTAATTAAAAATTGGTAGCTTAATATATTTTATTCTTGCAGAGTTAAAGTATTATTATAGTAAAGTGAAAAATATACCGTATGATCGAATAAAAACGGCGTCAGCGATAGCTATGAAATGACAATCGATGACAAATCCCATATAAATTTACATATAAAATAAAATGACAGCGATCTTTATTTCATAGCCATCGCTGACGCCGTTTTTATTCGATCATACGGTACTAATATCTATACTATTAATATTTTGTTGAATTAAGAAAATCCGTAAAATTTTCTTTGTTTCAAAACTGCCGTAGGGAAATGTCATTAAAAACCGCATTGCAGTCGTAAATCTCAGCAAAAAATGAGTGAACACGTCGCCGTTTTGGTTTTAGTATGAAAATTATTTTCTCTCTCTAATTTTAGAAGAGAATGAGGAACGCAACGGGCACTACTTTATGTTTAGCTATATAATAGTAAGTTGCTTTCTTGGAAATCCCAAAATAATTTAATTATGACATAGAGAATACTACTATAGATAAAGGAAGTATCATAAAGGAATTATTCTAATGATGGATTTAGGTGTATTTCTGTTGTGTGTTATAACTATCCTATATGACTACTTGAAAAAAACTAATATATACTCAGGAGTTATACTATATGTGGTCCAGTTAGTGAAGTAATCGCTCCTTTTCTAGCTAGATAGTTCAGATTTTTAGCTTTTTCATTACCTTCTATCCCTTGGTGGGCTGGCATCTAGAAGATGGAGGATTTATTTTGCTTAATATGTTCAGCTTCTCTAGGTATTCTTTGACCAACTTCGAATTGATGGTTACTGAGTGGATTGCTTTTAATGCTACTTGACTATCAGATAAGATAGCTATTTCTTGTTTCCGATAGTTCCTATCTAAAATAAGTTGTACGCACCTTTCGATAGCGTAGGTTTCTGTCTGAAGGATGCTGGGGTATGTCAAGGGTACTATAGAGATAATGATAGTTCGATTCCTATCTTCCTGTACTGTCAGTTTTTTTTACGTTTTCCAGGGACCGAGTTGAAGTTCGCGCTAAAGATTTTAGACAGTGACAGTTATTTTTGCGTTTGACGGACGAGCGCACAGTGCGGCGGAAAAGATAAATCTAGCGGGACAAAACCGTTTGATTAGAAATAAGCCAAAATTATTTACTGATAAGAATAAATAGTAGACATTCCAATTGATATAAAAATGCACGAATTATTTTTTGGTCGTATATATTCTTTGTATTTCGATACATTTTTATCAACCAAATTTGATCTTTTTCTGCTCAGCAAGGCAGAAGTCATAGGAAAACAAAATATTTAAAAGTGCTTATACATTTTATTCCAAAGCCAAATTATGTGGAAGATTGTCAAAGGTATGTACTTTTCTACTGTAGGTATATTATTTGTTAAAATCCTTCGTGCCTTTATTCTGCAAATAGCAAACTTTCACTTTTTTCAAATATTGATATATTGAATGATGTAGGTCTTAGTAACTTTTTTTTTGAGTTACTAATAGTTACCAACACAGGTAGTCAGTCACAAGGAGTTCATGCTTAACAGGTGAATACCCAAAAGTTTCATTTCAATCGGATAGTATAAAAACGAAATAAAGACTCTTTAAAGGGTTAATTGAAGAGCATTCAAAAGAAGAATTGGGTTTTGCAAGTACTATGAGCTTTAGGGCTAATGGTAGTAAGGAGTAAGGATGCTGCTGTAATTGTTGAAGCCTTAACTCCATCGAAAGGCACTGAGTTTAAAAAATTAATAGTTGCCCATACACGGAAAGGCCCGGCCTTCGGACTTGGCTTTGAGTCCGGGGCTTTCACCCAATTTACCATAGCGGAAATATATCCGCGGACTGTGCCTTTAACGCAAACCTATGGTATTTTGGGTTAAAGGCCCGGACCCAACGCCAAGTCCGTAGACCGGGCTTTTCTGTGTATGGGCAGCTAATGAATGACATCAATAGTCAGTTCGGCAATTTTCCTCAAGACAAAAACATCCAAATGATGTTCTAGTTAAATAAAGCATGACGATATGCCAAAGCCTGTTTTACTTTCTGATAATTTATAATAAAACTAAATGATTATTACTAGTTTTAATAAAAGTTTAAAAAATTGTCTTAGATACTTACTATATATTATGAATTTACAATTACCGAATGATAAAATTAAAATATCTTATTTATTATTTTTAAAATAAAATATACAAGATTACAAAGTAATTAAAAAATAACTGCTAAAGAGTTTTTTGTTAAGTATTTCACCTGATATCATAATTTTATGTATTTGGCAATAGTTTATAGTACGGTTTTTGTGTGTCATGTACGAATAATATCATAGTTTTATATCTTGTATTTATTTATTTAAAGTATAGTTTAATTATAAATTTAACCATATTGTTGCTATATATTAGACCATTTGCTACGTTCTTAGATTTTAAGTCCCAAACATCACTCCTGAGATTTTGTCCCGCTAGAATAACCATCCGGCGCATGTGGAGCGCTGGTCCCTGCGTGACGTAAGCATCCACGGTGACTACGATAGCAGCGATTTGACGCGATCGAACAGTCCTTTAGAATATATACAGTCCTGGGGGGTATGTTCCTATTCGTTCAGAGTATTTAGTTTGCGGCCTAAATACTCTTATCCATGTTCCTGGTTTGGTTTTGGAAGGTAGATGATGTTACAGGGGGATCAAAAATAACGTGAGTTGCTTCGAGAAAATGTTTTCTACTTGGCCATTGCCGCAATCCTTGGCCGTTGCCACAACATATTATCTTTAGCCACGCTTGTGTTTTATTGCGTTTTAAATTTAATTCTTTGTATATTTTTGTTACGTCGTAAAATTATTGAAGTGGTACCTTTTCAACCATTTCCGCATGCACTATACCTCGACTTCGACCACTTGGCTACGGGCCGTTTTATGACCCGCGACTAAAAACTAATATCTCGAAGGCGTATATCGCTAGTAAACCTGTCAAAATGAGTTACGGTCCAGGTTATATATTGCTAATTGAAAATTATCTTCGCCATTTAGTATCGGCATTGTTCAAAACTTATTCTCAAACGCGAACAATAACAGCAGTTTCTTTATTTTGTAGGCTTCAATAAAAATATATATTTATTATTCTGTCGTACATTTTTATTTTGTTTTAATAAATGTCCCCTTTCTGCAAGCTTTCTTCTGCTATTTCATATTAAATATAATCAACGATATTAATATTATGTAATATTTGTGAAATTGACATATTTATCAATGTAAAGAATACTGTTCTTCAATACAACTATAGTAAAGGAATGAATAGTTATATAATCAAGGTTTATTCTCATTCCGGCATTCAAAACAAGGATACAAATTGAACATAATGGGCGAAGTAATGTTTTTACCGATACAAAATTGAAATTCTGAGCACAGTTTAATTATTTATTAAATATCGGTTTCAAACTACTGTTAACTAGCAAGTAACAAGCGAATATGGAACAATATAATAAGGCCATATTAAGATATGTACATGCTGCTTTCTAAACTTATAAAAATATGTATAACTCACAACACATTATTTAATTATTGCTTTGTTTTGGCGCTAGTAATAACACTTGATAAATACTCCAATTTCTTAAATTTATTGCCAACCAAATGTTAAAAATCAGAAGAGCCAACTATTTCCAGCACTTTGTATGGCTTCGTACTTTATACTGAAAAATTTAATGTTTAATGTTTTGTAACATAATATTATATCTGCCAGTGTTATATTTATAATAATTGTTTAATGCGGTCTTTAAAATAAAAATTATGCAAATCTCGTAAATGTGCAGGCGATTTGCCAGAATCTCTACTACACCCGTAAGCACTATTATTGGAAAGCTCATTAATGTAAACAGTGGCGTAACATGTTTCCGGTGAAAACAATAATTTCCTTTTAATTTAAACTGAAAAAATTGATAACTTTGATGAGTAAATGAACTGTTTATGAACTATTTATTAAAATAGATTTTTCGTAACAATGTAAAATAATTTCATTTCATATCATACAGGGTGTAAAAAATAGTGTTGGTTTGGTTTGGTTATAAGGCTTCAGTACGGCGATTTTTGTATTAGCGAAATTTTTGATAGTTATCTAGTAGGAATTTGAATTGTTCTAAGTGATGGCTTTACGAGCTGTAACTTCCCCAAGTTATGTAAAAATGTAATAATTAATTATATGCTTTGAAAAAATCCTGTATATTTCAGGATTTTTTCAAAATTATCAACATTTGCTTTTCGGAAAAAAGCTTATAGGCGTATTTCTGGGGTCTGAATATACTTGAAACCCCTAAAAATATTTGCACTAATTAAGACCCCTGTATGTAATCAAAATAATTTGGGAAGTGAGATACTCTGTATACATAATTCCATATTACATAGCATTAAAAACAAATTCAGTGTTGTCTGATGAAATACACTATACCAGGTGCGTCTCAAAAGTGGCTCACCCCTTTAATTGATTTTATTTTTTCAGATAAAAATACGAGATTTGGTATGTTAGTATATGACATAAATTAGGATTGATTGACGTATTCAATTGTTTTTGGTCACTTCCTGTTTCACCTAAAATGATGACAACTTTTGATTTTTAAGTAACACTCTCGGTATACATTTACATTATTCAATAGTAAATGACACTCTGAATAGAATAACATATCATATACCAACTTTTGACATTTTAGAATATGGTTGATTTGAAATTGCAGCATGCGATTCAAAACGACAATTTGACTCGAAATACCAAGTGTGTGGTACCAAATTATTAGTAAAAAAACTCTTTCCAAATATGCTAATGAGCCACCCTCGTTCCATTTACAAAAATTGAGATTTGATTAAAAATACGATATGATTAAATGACCAAATCTAATTTGCCAAGGCGTCTTAATTAAAAATTAGTGTTTTTAACACAACCATGGCACTCTAGATTGAAATATAAAATTCAATTTTGTTTTAAGCAAAAATGTCAAAAGTTGACATATGATATGTCATTCTATTCAGATTGTCATTTTCTATCGAATAAAGTAAAAAAATAGCGAGCCGTTTAAACATCAAAAGTTGTAATCATTTCCGGTGAAACAGAAAGTGCCCGAAAATAATTGAATACGTCAATCAATCTTAATTTATGTCATATACCGGGTGCGTCTCAAAAGTGGCTCACGCCCTATAATTTTTTTATTTTTTCAGATAAAACAACGAGATTTGGTATGTTAATATATGACATAAATTAGGATTGAATGACGTATTCAATTGTTTTCGATCACTTCCGGTTTCACCTGAAATGACTACAACTTTTGATTTTTAAATGGAACTTATTCAGTTAAGTATCTCCATTAGCTGCTTTGGCCTTAGTAACTAAAAGCTATTTAAATAAATTCCTTCGAAACCACAAAGGAATGATTATTTTATGGTTTTTAATAAGAAGACGGAATTCTTTTACCAGAGTCGAATGCACAAGTTGCATTATTAAAAATTTTAATTTACTTAAAAAAAAAACAACTAAGGCTGAAATCATCGATATATCGATATATTTGACGCTATCTCGATGTATAAACCTCGAAAACCTAAAAAAACCTAGAAAATATCGATGTAAAATAACATATTTTTCATAATCAAAATAAGTAATACAATGTTGGGTTAGTTACACCATTTATAACTCAAGAATGGCTGGATAAATTATAGAGAAAATTATAGAGAGATACAAAAACATTTTAATTTTAGAAGTGTCTACCAGACAACTCTGTAGCGATTAAAGGAAAATTATTTAGTGTAGCCGTTAAGGATTAAAGAACCTCTTGACAATCGAAGATTGTTCTTACTTAAATCAAAGAATTCTGAGAAATTTCTTCGAGTGATTTAAACCGTTGGATGATTCCCATTTAAGGTTACAGATGGAGTCTTCCAGGTTCTTGAGTTCCGCTTTAATTTGGGTTCTACTTGGGAAGCGGATAAGTTCTGGTCCAGGTATCGAAGTGCTCGCTCCTTTTCTAGCTAGATCGTTTGCTTTTTGTTAGCTTTTATCTCTTGGTGGGCTAGCATCCCGAGTAAGAGGACTTTATTTTCTTTACCTAATTTGTTCAGCTTCTCTAGGCTCTACTAACAGATACAATGTTAATTTTAACGAGGTTAGATAAAAAAAAATCCATTCCAGGGTGTTCTAGGCTGAGCGTGCATTAGAAGTTTCTAGAGAACCACAATATTTAGATCGGAGATTTTTTGCATATCATTGTTTTACAACGAGATCTATCGATTAAAAATATTTTCAATATGGCGGCACTTCCGGAAATACCGGAAGTTGACAGCAACTTTCTTATTTTAAATAAAAAAGTGGGTTTCCATTTGAAAAATATGATTTATGATAATTTTTTAATCGCTCAATCTGCGGCCATTATTATAAGACATTCAAACAATTTAATATTTGAAAAAGATAGCCACATGTTTCCTCTTTATGGCACAGTGGCTGTGGTAATCACTAAATTTGACGTTTAGGCTAGACACATATTTTTGACAGGCAGATTTTTTCGTTGAAAATTTTTAAATAATTTTTTCCTCAAAAACGGTTAATGTTAGATATTACAACATAAGTACATAATAAAAAAATGGAGGCACCCATTTAAAATAAGGAAGTTGCTGTCAACATCCGGTATTTCCGGAAGTGCCGCCATATTGAAAATATTTTTAATCGATAGATCTCGTTGTGAAACTATGATGTGCAAAACATCTCCGAGCTAGATGTTGTAGTTCTATATAGAAACTTCTAATGCACGCTCAGCCTGGGACACCCTGTAAACAATGTGTATATAAACAAAGAAAAATAAACCAAAACGATAGGCGTCATCTCGCTGAAAATACTTAATACAATAATTGCTAAGAAAGTAAAATCAGACGCCGCCTGCACGTAACAATAAAACTGACAAGCGCTATAATTAAAATATTTCGATTTTATTTTCCGTTGCGCCTTCGTCTCGGATTCTAATGCATAAATCTTCTTAATTCACACTTCCAGGCAGTTTTTCGGAAAAAATCGCCCGACCATTATGATGGAGGCCAGTGACGGCACATCGTCGTATCTCATCCTATTATGTGTTGGGATGAGATCGTGCAATTGTATATAATCGTGAAAAATATAATTAAGGACTCAACAAAAATGGACATTTGAATTTAACTTCGTTTTATTTTAATTCTCGGTTTATCTTTTTTTTTTGTTCTTCGTGAATCGTTAATGTAGACATCCACTAAGAAGGAATCTTGATCATTTCTTATCCGAAGTAGGCATAATTTATTATTACTCATGAAATTTAAAAAAATTAACCAACATATTATACGTTTTTATTCATAGTTGAAATTCGTACTCTGGGCGCTTGCTCACCAAAGGATAGAAGGTAATGAAAAGGCAAACAATTTAACCAGAAAAGAAGCAATAACTGAACCACCACCGTCCTGCTTCCCAAGTAAAAAACAAATTAAAGTGGAACTCAAGAAGGAACCTGGAAAACTCCATCCGTAACCTGGAATGGAATTCTCCAGCCGGTCTAAGACATTCGAAGAAATTTCTCAGGACTTAAGCTTCATTCAGAACCTCGCAATTAGTGGAATAAATTAGTGGTTTCAATTACACTTCATACTTTTTAGTTTACGATCATTCACAATGTCTAAGAAAGACAATTAAAATTAATAGATTATCCTAGCAACAGCTTGAGGTAATCAGTTGTATCCATAGAGAAAGTCTATTATTTAGGTTATTAAACAATAAATTTTTGCTTTTTAACTTTTTTCTAACCACAATTTCTCTTGACGGATGATAATCAAAAACCAAAATGACATTCTTAGCAAATTTTGAAGTATAATTAGTGGAAAAGTTAAAAGTTTGTTAAGTTTTTCTACTAATTGAATATTACTACCACTAAATTTTGACGTTGTGAATGCTTACATTGATATAAGAGAAACAAACTTCTACGCTAATTGAAACCACTAATTTACTCCACTAATTTGGAGGTTCTGAATGAAGCTTTACGACTGAAAAAATCAAAGATTTTCCTTGATTAAGTAAAAACGATCTTCGGTTTGTTTTGTTTCGGTGTTTTTAACAGGACTTTCTCCTCAATGAACACTTAAGCAGATTGAAGCTAAGAAATCCGGCAGCGGCAAATGCAGATTCTGTGGGAAAAATGGGAAAAATATCAGAACACCTCATCACAGAGTGCGCCGAGACAACAAACATTCGTGCCATAAACTTTGGTAGGACTGATTTCGGATATGGAGAATTAACCTTTTTAAAACCGTCTCAGATACTGCCTTTCGCCAACGCCCTAAGACTGTATGATGAGTTATAACTCAAGAAAAAGGGAAAGTAAATCTACGTTCTACGTTTTGAAAGTGTCACATTGTCTATCTGTACTTCCCTCACTGGCATCTCTGACTCTTTTTTTCTTTCATTTCTTTTAATTCTAGTCTTTCTGTAGCTAAGATAATAGTTGGGATTTTTTTTTAGTTTTTAGTTAAAAACATAATTTCTTGATAATATGGCAATATAGGTCGTAGATTAAATTCACAAGAAAGAAAATCCAGAAGAGATCCAGTGGTTCTCAAAATTTTAGCAATTTTTTTTTAAATTCCCAAAGTAAAATAACTCGGTTATTTTGGATTTATTTGAAAAACAGTAAAGAGAAAATATGTTCTTTTATGGAGATCTACCAGCCCGGAAAATATTTGGACTTATTTAAGACTCACACTGTATATCGAGAGACTATGGTTACGCTCTTGTTACGCTCGTTGAATTTGACACTTTATGTCAGTTTAATAATATATTTTCGCACTTTTATGCTTAGGCGTAAAAGTGCTTTACTTATGCCTAGGCTTTGAAATGACTTCTTATATTGTCAATCACGTCCCAAAAATTAATACTTTTGTGACGTTTGAAAAAATAGTATATTGTTTTATTAGGAGTGAAATGATACTTTTCGTGGTGAGGCTGTACATTTGGCATTACAGGCGAGACACAAAATAGCTATTTATGTAACAAGTTGCGAAATGAATGTGTTTTAAGCACGGGATGCAAAATTGTCAATTGGACAATGGGTCTCAATTGGACAATGCGTCGAGTGCTTAAAACACTCTGTTCGCTACGAATTTCATACAAGATTTTTTGTGAAAGCGGATAATTTGAGATTTTCGTGCTATTATAATTATTTATTTTTAAACATTTTTTAACATGTTCTGGTAATCGGTTTTTAAGGCATTGTTTATGCATTGTTTAATGACAAAGTTCTGTCAGGTTCAAACTTCGCCGTATTTCCTACAAAGTTTTGTGAAAGAATGAGTGATAATGACGAGTCTTTGGATATTCAACAAGCTGCTGAAACTGCGCTATCCACGTTAGTGCCCGAGAAGTCGAAAAACTTATACGAGACCACCAAACCAAACCAAACCTACAACAACTTTGAAAGCTGAGTCAAAGAAAAATATGTTGAGAATTTCACAGAAAAGGTATTGCTAGCCTATTTCCTGAAGTTATCCACTACCTTAAAGCCGTCAACTCTGTGGAGTAAATATTCGATGGTCCGCGCCATGGTTTACCTGAACAGAAACGTAGATATTAGCAAATTCACAAACCTTATTGCATTTTTAAAAAGAGAAGCTTCCATTTTTTACTCTTAGGCACTAGTGCCTAAACAAGTGCCACTTAAATAAATATCAAAAACTGTCAATTTCGAAACGCTTTCACAAAAAGTAATTTTTACTCCGAATAGGATATGCTATTTATTTGAAATGTCACAAATAATTTTTAAAAAAAATTATAACGTTCCCAAACGTTCCATATAATATAAAAAGATTTAAAAGTAATACCCTGCAAGTAATTATATATCGAGAAACTATGGTTCCGCTCGTTGAATTTGACACTTCATGTCAGTTTAATAATATATTTTCATACTGTTATGCATAGGTGTGTAAAAAGAAAAGTGTTTTATTTAAGCCTAGGCGTTAAAATGATTTTTTTATATTATCAGACACGTCGTAAAAACTAATACTTTTGTGGCATTTGAAAAAAAAATATTTATTAGGAAGAATTTCACTGTTTTAAATACAAGGTGAGTTGAGTCGACGCTGACCAGCGACTCTAAAAACGTAAAGTGAAAATTATAGAGTAATAACGAGTACTTTGTTTAAGACAGCCGATAATTACGGCAGTTATAGCATTATATTTATGGCGTTTGCGACTCTACGCGTCACCGTAAGTGCGTCTAATATTATCTCGAACGGGTGTAACAAGCGCCGTAATTATTTCGTCATAAAATTTTACGCAGTGTGTGCTGTTCTATTTCGCGGAATTCGGATACGGCCAGCTTAAAGATAACGCCAATAAATATATCTATACATACATAATTATTAAGGTGAGCCAAAAAAAACTACCCTATGGAATTTATGGGTTAAAATTAACCTAATAACCAATAACCAAAAAAAAATATCCGCGGAAGGCAGGATTTTTAGCTCAATTTAAAAAGGTGTCGGTGAACATTCAAAGTCTTCTATTTAAATAACACATAAAAAAATTTCCATTAAAGGTACCATAACTTTGAAACAGTTTACTATAAGAAATTTTAAATTTTTGTAGAGCATAAAATTTCCTAAAAAATCTATCTGAGAGTAATCTAGTTTATTTTGCTAAATATGAAAATGTTTAATCATTAAACACTACTGCATATTTTGATTTTTTTCACTTTTTAAAGCTTTCAAATATACGAATTATTGAATTGAAAAAAATTTCTCTCAGCTTCATTAGGAAATTTTATGCTCTACATGAATCCGCTATGTAAAAATTGTTGTCGTAAACCGTTTCAAATTTATGGTACTTTTAATGGAAAAAGATTTTTTACGTGTTATTTAAATGGAAAACTTTGATGCCGGGACCCCATTAGGCCACACGCCACGCTATTCCACGTGGGCCGACGTGCCCCACGTGTTCTGACGTGCGGAAGATACATATGAGATCTGGGACAGATGACACACGTGGGATAGCGTTGGATGGCGTGGGGTGCACCCAATGGCGTGTCGCCTAGTGTGTACGCAATACATGTAATTAAATGGAAAACATACGCACACGACGTGGGGTGGCATAGCGTAGCGTGGCGTGGAGTGTGGTGTCCCGGCTTTAATGTTCACCGACACCTTTCTATTTCTGCCTTCCGGGGATATTTTTTATAGGTTATTAGTTTAATTTTAACCCATAAATTTCGTAGGATAGTTTGGCTCACCTTAATAATTATTCATATGTTATACGTTTATCACGAATTATTCGTTCAGGACCGAAAAAAATCAGAGATCTTTTCCTTAAATTTGTCTACGTTTCGCAAAATTTATTCGCCTCATCAGGATAAACTGAAAATTATTATAGTGGTGATGATATAACGCTCTGCATATTCAGACTACGAATTTGTATCGGAACACCCCGTAGAAAAGTATTTTCTTTTACACCTTCAAAATTCTTAGTATATTTTTATTAACGTACATTTTACAATCTTCACTAATCTCTTCAAATTTCGTATACAATAAGGCAAGCTCATCGCAAACATTTTATACACCAAGTGTTAAATGTTTGCGAGGCTCGAAAAGTACCTTCACGCCACAACTCTCTGTTTGATTAGGTTAGGTTTATTAGTTTTACAGGAAACGGTCTTGTAAAACAAGTGTATCTTCCAGATAAGGACCTAATTTACGATATGACGCGCTTGTGCAACACCTATCGCCTTTGCATAGTTGTAAGGCGAAACTTTATTTAATTTTTATTCGTGTTTGTACAGTGCCACAGGTAAAGTATTATATTTATTAAGAAATTTAAGTGTAATTTTACTTCAGGGTTACTTAAAATATAAAAAAAACATTTTTATGTAAGTGTATACCACACACCATTTATAACTCAAGAACGACTGGACCGATTTTAATGATCTCTGATTTGTTGGATTAAAAGTATTTAACTATTAGTATATATAATATTAGATAACTATCAAAATATCGGAAAAATTCATGAAAAAATTGGCGCCGGGAGGCACGTATAGCCGCCCATACTTGATATTTTTTTCATCTCAAAAATTGCGACTTTGACTGATTTTGATGTTATTACAAATTTTGTTGCAAATATTATTCCTAATCTTAAATTGAAAACCGCGTTTCGCTAGCTACTGTAATTTTGGAGTTACGATATTTTAAATTTTTTAACCCCCTCCCATAACCCCGTGCCAACCCCCCAACCCCACCAAAAACTAGTGGCCAGATTCTCGAGTGCCACAGTATTTTTGTGCCAAATTTGGTTTGAAAAATTCATGAAAAAATTGGCGCCGGGAGGCACGTATAGCCGCCCATACTTGATATTTTTTTCATCTCAAAAATTGCGACTTTGACTGATTTTGATGTTATTACAAATTTTGTTGCAAATATTATTCCTAATCTTAAATTGAAAACCGCGTTTCGCTAGCTACTGTAATTTTGGAGTTACGATTTTTTAAATTTTTTAACGCTCTCCCATAACCCCTTGCCAACCCCCCAACCCCACCAAAAACTAGTGGCCAGATTCTCGAGTGCCACAGTATTTTTGTGCCAAATTTGGTTAAAATCGGTTTAGCGGTTTTTGAGTTATCGTGTTACAGACGGACAGACAGACGGACAGACACCATGAAAATATTTTGTATTTACGTCATTTATGACCCAAATAACTCAATTCCGCCATATTCCGCAATTGACAGCCCAATTCATGCATGCTTTAACAAAATTATAGAGAACATAATGACAACAACTGTCAGATCAATGGCTAAAGAATACAAGGACAAGCAAAATTTGTGATGTTAGAAGCCATTTTATTGGACACAACGAATGTGTAACCATAAACAACTTTAGCGATTATTAATAGTTTCTTGTGTGTAGTGAACTTTGTATAAATTTTATTACAATGGTGATGGTGTTCAGCTTTCTAGTGTAAAAACCGCAATGATAAGAAAGAGCCAGGAGCTACGTTTCATATGGTGAAAAGAACACACTATCCGAGGCGACACGAGGCGCGACAAAATATTAACGATTTGTACGTTGTTATTGGTTAAGATTGTTTGCTTTTTTGCTTTGCTTTGCTTTTTTGTTGCGCCTCAGGTCCGGTCTTTCAGCATGCGAGCATTAAGATATCTGAAATGGAAATAATCAATACATGTCATCATTAACAAAAAGTAAACATGTTCGATAGTTATATTTGACTCAAAAATGATAAATTTGGGAACCTTTTACGTTTTTAAAATAATCATAATTTTTTCTAGAAAAGTGAGGATAAAACAATTTAAATATTAAATAATTAAAACAATAAAATTAGGATAGAACAGTTAAAAAACATTATGTGGCATACTGACATCGAAATCGAATTTCTCATGTCAAAAACACCAAATGTTCATTCAAATATGGACGTTAGTTCAAAATTTATCTAAAAACAACCGAAATAAAAATGAAATTTATACACCCTGTATCTCAGAAACGAAGCATTTCAGGATATAAACTTATACATATACTTAACTTTTTTACTTATTTTTATCTGTGTAATATGTTGCTCGATAAGTTCCCCTATTACAATTTGGACCACCCTGTTTATTAACAAATAGCATCTCCAAAAAGAGAAATGTTGAGAACTCTATGTGAGAATAATCTATAAAATAACTTCCAGTGCGTCCGAAGCTGCAGCACAAATATTTATCCATCACTTAGATCGAATAATTTGAAACACTCCTATTGGATACTTTCCGCAATTCTGTCATTCCACTTACTGCTAAATTAGTTCAAGTTCCCATAGTCGTTTTAGTACCTGGTCATGTTTATTCTAAGCTATAAGAGAAGTATCATGGCCAATTATAGATGGGGAAGATGCATCGGGACGTGGAACTCATCGATGTTGATGTCACTGTATAGGTTTAATTATTTTAATTATTTTTATTTGGAAATGGGTATGTATGGAGAAGAATTAATACCTACAGCCTGTTCTATATAAAATCAGCAATTTGAAAACCAGTCTCGATTGAAGTATTAGGGAGAGAATATTCATTCGCTCACTCTATATATAAGAAGACATTATTTTTTTTAATAATAAAGCTTATTTATTAAGGCTTATAAGAGATCTTTTCACATAAATCTCTTCTTTTCTTCCTATTTCTATATTCCGTTTAATTGTGTGTGCGTAATCTCCTTACAGTGTACATGCATGAAGATGTTTCTCATTTCTTTCAGATCCCTACATCAGATTTACCTAATTGCCTGAAACGTGTTTTCCAACAAATACTGGCCGTGTTTGAAATATTTATATAATCACCTGTACTTAACTGTTAGTTCCTGCATGACTGTACCGTTTGCAAGAAAGCCATAGATCTAACACATTTTGCAAATATATATTCAGCCTAAATATATTCATTGGAATTACTTTTTGTAGGGAAATTTGTTTGTATGAATTAAAAAGAATTAATACATACACATATGACATGTGTGCGGTTGCTTTTACTACTATTGACCGATAATAGTCATTGGAGTAGTTGGCTGTTCTGATTTTGTTCGTTTGGTTGGCAATACATTTAAGAAATTCGAATATTTCTCAGCTGCTCTCACTAGCGACAAAACAAACCAAAAACTAAATAATGTGATTAATTTTTTGACAATGTAAGCATCATTTGCTAGAAAATTTCGATTTACTACAACACATCAGGATTCCCAACTATCTCAATCATTTGCGGAGGGCTCCATATTAGTTATTGGAGTTAATATTAGTTATTGCAGTAATAACATTATTGAAATAACTTTTATTGAAAGAAAATTTCCTTAAAATAAGGGAATAAGAAATAATAAAACATTTATTTACCTTAACTTTCAATTTAGGGATGTTCCAAACACAGTGGATCAGAACTCAAAATATATATGAAGACTTAAAGTAAATAATGTTCTAAGTGCCAAAAAATCGGTTTGTCATATTTTATTTGTGTTGTGTCCTAAGTTCCAACATAATATAAAGCCCTAAGTGCCACGGCTATTAAATTGTATCGAAAAAAATTCTTAACAAAGACACCCCTCATTGCTATATTGGTTATATAAGAAACAATTTTGTGTATCGTGAAATAATGGTTTTGGCACTTAGAACATTATTTACTTCAAGTCTTCACTTACAAAAGCCTTCGTACAAAAATTATGTTTTTTTAAATATTAAAAATTAAGCAATTTACATTCGACTTTGTTCAGTTTTCCTATCCCATACGCGCATCCCTTTAGCGTGGATTAGACTTATAACATTATTAAAATCATCAGGGCAGAGACAGACGAAAAAGTTCATACTAGAATACTCAAGAAAATTTACTACAGACCTGATAAACAAAGACAGGAAGACTGTCAAAGCTGTAATGCGTCTACTAACAGGACATTGCAAGCTCAATTAGTATGTAAAGCTGATGGGATAAGTCAATGAAAAGAAGAAACGGCAGAACATATTCTGTGTCATTGTGATAAGCTGGCAAATGTGCAATGGTTCTTTGTACTAGGCAATAATAACCCATCAGCAAACAACAATTTCAGTCTTCAAGTTACTCGACTTTTGGAAATTATTGGACTGGAGAATGTAGCCCAGACACCAGTTTACTAGTGAGTTAAAATACCTATCAGACACATCAAAATATCTGTCACTCTCATGAATCCTTTTGTTGGGCATAATCTAATCCTCGTACTAGAAAACTTTCAGAAATTGTTTGATGCTTAATCATAGTAAAAGCTGATAATACTAAATTTCAAGAAAAATACTAATAATACCTAAACACATTTGAAATATTTTTGTTTTAACTGAAGAATAATTAAAAATCAATTAAACGTAAAAGAAAGTGATACGATTTTAAGAATTTGAATAATTAAAAATATATTAACAAGAAGAATATTAGTACCTCCATTAGGACATAAAGAAGACAAGTAGTAACTAAGATTTAAATATACATAAATAAATCTTATGAACATTTATAAAATAAAATCCTACTAAACCACATGTAACTTCCCTGGTAAATTTATTGTAAAATTAACATGTTATATAACAATAAAGAAATCAAAAACATTTCATAAAGAAGTTTCTTTTTTGTGTTAGTCAATAAATATGTAATTCACCAAACTAAAATTTATGATGGTATGTCTATGTCTGTTTGCAGATAAAAAAGGATGGTTGTTCCTAAATTACAGTACGCTAAATATCGTAAATTCCTTGTCGTACAACAAATCTGAACAAAAAAGAGATAAATTTCGGCTATATCTGACGGGACAGCAAAAAGAAAGGGGTTCGAATAACATTCAGTAGATCGTTGGGCGAAAACTATGGAGCTATCAACCAGTTTTCTGAAACCACAAGTTCAGATCTTCTAACCTTCGTTGAGTCAAGTAAATTTCCTTCAATTTTGTTAATAACATATCAGCAATATTCGATTTTCTGAGTGTCTTTCTCTTTAACTTTAATTACAAGGATAGTGTATACTTTTTATCTGTAATGTGCATACATTGTCTAAATACCTGTCATATTATTTGCTTTACTCTGGTCCAGAGCCAATACTGGGAATATCCAAATATATAACCCGTAGTGCACTAAAACATTGGATCAGGGAAAATCAGAATGTCCAGTGGAGAAACAGACAAGGGCGCATGTATAGGAAGGCCTTCAACCAACGATCTAATTCTAAAGTCACAAAGAAACTGGAATATCCAAATATATAACCCGTAGTGCAGTAAAACATTGGATCAGGGAAAATCAGAATGTCTACTGGAGAAACAGACAAGGGCACATGTATAGGAAGGCCTTCAACCAACGATCTAATTCTAAAGTCACACAGAAACTGGAATATCCAAATATATAACCCGTAGTGGCAGTAAAACGTTGGATCAGGGAAAAGCAGAATCTCCACTAGAGAAACAGACAAGGGCACATGTATAGGAAGGCCTTCAACCAACGATCTAATTCTAAAGTCACACAGAAACTGGAATATCCAAATATATAACCCGTAGTGGCAGTAAAACATTGGATCAGGGAAAAGCAGAATGTCCACTGGAGAAACAGACAAGGGCACATGTATAGGAAGGCCTTCAACCAACGATCTAATTCTAAAGTCACACAGAAACTGGAATATCCAAATATATAACCCGTAGTGCAGTAAAACATTGGATCAAGCAAAAGCAGAATGTCCACTGGAGAAACAGACAAGGGCACATATATAGGAAGGCCTTCAACCAACGATCTAATTCTAAAGTCACAAAGAAACTGGAATATCCAAATATATAACCCGTAGTGCACTAAAACATTGGATCAAGCAAAACCAGAATGTCCACTGGAGAAACAGACAAGGGCGCATGTATAGGAAGGCCCTCAACCAACGATCTAATTCTAAAGTCACAAAGAAACTGGAATATCCAAATATATAACCCGTAGTGCAGTAAAACATTGGATCAGGGAAAAGCAGAATGTCCACTGGAGAAACAGACAAGGGCACATATATAGGAAGGCCTTCAACCAACAATCTAATTCTAAAGTCACAAAGAAACTGGAATATCCAAATATATAACCCGTAGTGCACTAAAACATTGGATCAAGCAAAACCAGAATGTCCACTGGAGAAACAGACAAGGGCGCATGTATAGGAAGGCCCTCAACCAACGATCTAATTCTAAAGTCACAAAGAAACTGGAATATCCAAATATATAACCCGTAGTGCAGTAAAACATTGGATCAGAGAAAAGCAGAATGTCCACTGGAGAAACAGACAAGGGCACATGTATAGGAAGGCCTTCAACCAACGATCTAATTCTAAAGTGACAAAGAAACTGGAATATCCAAATATATAACCCGTAGTGCAGTAAAATATTGGATCAGGGAAAAGCAGAATGCCCACTGGAGAAACAGACAAGGGCACATATATAGGAAGGCCTTCAACCAACGATCTAATTCTAAAGTCACAAAAAAACTGGAATATCCAAATATATAACCTATAGTGCACTAAAACATTGGATCAAGCAAAAGCAGAATGTCCACTGGAGAAACAGACAAGGGCACATATATAGGAAGGCCTTCAACCAACGATCTAATTCTAAAGTCACAAAGAAACTGGAATATCCAAATATATAACCCGTAGTGCACTAAAACATTGGATCAAGCAAAATCAGAATGTCCACTGGAGAAACAGACAAGGGCGCATGTATAGGAAGGCCCTCAACCAACGATCTAATTCTAAAGTCACAAAGAAACTGGAATATCCAAATATATAACCCGTAGTGCAGTAAAACATTGGATCAGGGAAAAGCAGAATGTCTACTGGAGAAACAGACAAGGACACAGGTATAGGAAGGCTTTCAACCAATGATCTAATTCTAAAGTCACAAAGAGACTGCCAATACTCAGCAGTAATAAAGTGCGTTGACTACCTCTTCTCGGTCTCTTGACAGGGCATATTGCTTTCAAGTGTCACCTGAACAATCTCAACGTGTGTCAAAGAAGTATTTACTGTAGAGAATAATATGTTACTGCAAGGCTTTGGATCGCAAGCGACACTTTCTATTTTGGAAAGCAAGGCTAGAACCGCAGAAACTATGCTCCCATCCTATCAAGGAGCTGCACAAGTTGGTGCAGGGTACAGGGATAGGAGAGTGAGTGTATACATAGAAAGGGGACAAACATAATATCGTGCGTGCGATACCATTTCCAGCATAGTACAGCCTCATAACTGAGAAAAAATCTGTTTTACTTTCTTGGAGGTGATTCTTATAAGTACCAATGTACGCAGTTTCTTAGCTCGATGGTGGGAATTCCGCTATCGTCTGTGTATTTTGGCCGTTCGACGAAGTACCTAAACCAGGGTCGTCGACATTTTTAAGCCTTTGATACCACCTCCCTCTGTCTTCCGATGTGCAACCGCGACTTGCAAACAGGCGGCCGGTATCGCGAAGGCGGTACCAAGAAAAACGCACACTTACAGTCTCCATATTAAATACTAATTAATTTTTGAGAAACTCCACAGATAATCGAATTGCCGGTATTTTGTGGGAAGGTGCGTTCCGTGAACACTGAACAGCGTCTTGTATCTTAACTTAAAAGGCAATTGACCAGGATCGGTTTCTTTTATCTTAAATTAGAATTTTAATTTTAAAATATTAAGGAATGTCCTGGACTACCTGTATAATGTTTTAATTTAATTACTTTTTCAACATTTCAAGGGAAGGATCCCGGAAAAAATCTTTAAACTTTAGAATCGAAAATACATTATACATACAGAGTCCGGCAATAGTACCTCGGGCATCTCTAGCTCCTAGATTAAAAAAATTGTGAATTTTATTTAAGTGTAAACCTAATGTATGTATGAGGATGTATTTCAGAAAAATATTTTTACTTCTATAGGGTGGCTCAAAAAAGTGTGAGTGGATAAGGATATTTTTTTTTAAATGGAACACCCTGTATATTATTGCATTTTTGGCTTCCTTTCAGATCATTTTACATAATCCTAACATATGAGTAAATATATTTCGATAGTTTCGGAGATATTAATAAATAAATAAAAAATATATATTTTTCAGCCTTCGCTAAAAAAATTACATATTATAAATACAAGAACTGTCCTGAAATCAAAACTATATTAGGTATTTACTTTAGATGGTCTATACTTACTTTGCTATAAATATCGTAATCTTAAATCATACAGGATGTTCAAAATTCTACGCCAAAATTTCTAAAATATAAAATAATTTTTATTTGTTTTTCAAATGTTTCCCTGTATATTACTTTTTTATTAGATATAGAATTAAAAATTAACATTTCTTGTATATCAAAATTTTTAATGGTTTCGCAGATACACGCAGTATTATTTCATATGGCTCTCTCAAATGCAAAATACGAGAGAAAAATCATTGGATGGCTTTGATAAAAATTTACTGTGGAAAATGCCATATGAGATATAAAACCGCGAATATCTGCGAAACTGTTAAAACTTTTCAAATATTCTAAATACAAAAAATGTGTATTTTTTAATTCTCCATCTATTGAAAAGAATAATATACAGGGTGTTCCATTTGAGAAAACGAAGAAAAATTATTTTATATTTTAGAAAGTTTGCCATAGAATTTTAAGCATCCTGTATGATTTACGATTACCATATTTAAGCAAAGTTAAGTGCAGACCATCTAAAGTAAATACCTAATATAGTTTTGATTTTAGGACAGTTCTTATAATTTTAATATTTTTTTTTAAGAAAGGCTGAAAAATATATTTTTTGTCATACGCTCCCAAAAACAGCTATTTTACGGACTCATTTCAGTCCGTAAAATGTTTCTTTTTCGGCCTAGGCCGTAAAGGTCGTCATGGCAACCTTTATGGACTAAAATGTCTAAATTGTTGATGAATTTGTGTGATTTTGTGACAAATTTCGAATGACATGTCAAAATGCGATGAAATAAACAAACTCGTTACTAAGATATGAATTTATAAGCCAACTTTTTCAAACATTATAATTTCAAATATGGAAAATTTGCAAATATGCGTTCTAAAAACTGTAAAAGCGTATGACAAAAAATAGTGTATGTAACACGTACCTAAATTATGTTTTTTAGGACTCATCTACTATTTCGGACTCGGCTAACGCCTCGTCCGCAAACAGTAATGATTCGTCCTAAAAAACATCATTTTAGGTACTAGTTACATAAATAGCTATTTTATTTATTTAATAATATCTGCGAAACGATCGAAATATATCTATTCATATCTTAGGAGTATGTAAAGTGATCTGAAAGGAAGCCAAAAATGCAATAATATACAGGGTGTTCCATATAAAAAAAACATCCCGATCCACTCACACTTTTTTAAGCCACCCTATAGAAGTTAAAATATTTTCCTGAAATGCATCCTAGAACATGCTTTTAGTTCTGCACTTAAACGAAATTCCCGGAGAATTTTTTTTTATTCTAGGAGCTACAGATGCCCGACTATTGCCGGACACTGTATAATAAACGTCTGTAAAAATCCACAACTTAAACCTAATGATATAAAATAATGAAGTTAGTTTTACAAGTTTCTTCAATGATTACTTAAGAAAACCTATTGTTTGTGTGGGTATTCTACACAAATCGAGATTAAAAGTGGAAAGTTTGTTGGAAATTTATATTATTCCAGTCTGTGTGCCAACAATTGTCTATAAAATTGTGAGAAATTACATTTTTATGTTACAGGACGCGTAAAATGTTGCGAACGTGCGAAAAATCCTTTGAATAATAGTTTACCACACGCTACAATCTTCTTTAATTAGTTTTTACATAAAATTATCATCGGCATTGCTATAATATTATAATAACTTATTTATTTTCCACTATTCCTTGGTTGTAATAAATTTATTTTCACATTATTTTCTCTAAAAAACAAAATGAAAAGTCATAAAATGTATCCACAAATTTATTTCTGCAATTTTATCACTCCTTTATTTACCCAGAAAATTATTAAAATAAACCATAAAGAACATAATCATTTATGAAACCGCTTTAACTCAAAAAATAATTCAAAGATAAATTAAAATTTAATGTTTATTGCTTAACAAAATAATACCATTATTATACAGGGTCAGTTTTAAATAAGTGCACATATTTTTATGTAGATAGATTGTGGATTGTATGGGAGGGGGGTAGTTAACCACCAGGGGTAGTATCTCCCTTTCTTAAGTTAACTCATCATACAGTCTACAGGCACGAAAGATGAAGTGTTCTGGTGTTTTTCCATTTTCCCCAATACTATGCTTTAACTACAACTAAAGATATTCTACGTACTTTAGTGATAAATTTTTCTTTGGGGATGCTGTAAAACTAATATTGTATTGGTATTGTTTTCTTGATTAGCTAGATAAACCGAAATGAGGGCTTTGATGTAATTATTTATAACAGTGGTAGTAAAGTAAAATAGAAGTTTTATTGGATGAAAGTTTTAAATAATGAACAATGAATGATATAATAATGATTTCAGTTGAAAATTCATAGAAATGGAGTTCATGAAAAGTTATTAAACATTTCAAGATATATTTAAAAAAATCTACGAAAATCACACGAAAATTTTTGGAAAAAATAATACTATTATAGTACTACAAATATAGGTATGGATTATGTTGTTCTGTCATTAAGGTGTTCGTTTTGAAAATGACGGAAATGGGAAACTTTGTAATCGAATCTTAAGAGTATATCGCTGTAGTTTAGGATCGCTCTCAGGGGTCGGGTAAAGCGGGTGTGTGGCCGAAGGACATATATATTATATTTCAGAAATCTGCCTAAGGCTTAGCCCGATCCTGTCGTGTTAAGCCACACTCAAAATTCCAAACACACATGCTTTGATTAAGGATTGATTAAAGTTTGCAGAGCTTCAGCATTTGCCATAAAATAGCGACCAATTTGTTACAAAACCATATAAATTATTTTGGTTATTGGAATCACAAAACTTCAATCTACTTCCGTATTGTAACGGAATTTTAAATCATGGCTTTATTTTCGAATTTAGTCTAAACATAATTAAAAAAAGGAGGAAAAGAAAGTAAGTTAAGAAAGTAAATGAAAAAACAAAACCAAATGGATTGAAAACCACTTATTATTTATAAGTAATCAAGAGGGTTGTAGGTAACAAAACTAAGAAACATTTTATTATTATATTTTTTCCTTGATTAAACAACGTGGAGTTTATGTCACCACGCGTTATTGCTTGCGGGAAATATATGTTTAATAACACTCTGTCAATTCTAGTTATTTTTTCAGTTATTAGCAAAAATCACCGAAAAGATTTTTATTTTTCAAAATGTTTCAACGTCCCGTCACCAAATTTTCTTTGCAAACTTCAGAACATCTTCCTCTTCCAAGTTACGATTGTCCATTGCCCTTCTGATGACCTCATTCCATGATCTTCTAGGCCGTCCTCTTTTCCTTTTTCTAGGAGGTGACTAGCTGTAGATACGATATCTTGGGTGTTCCATGCGCAGCAGGTGATGTCCAAACCATTTAAGGCCCTTCTGTACGACTCTATCCACTATTATTGTCTGTGTGGCGTCCATCCTGACTCTGATTTCCTCTTCCTTATTCTGTCCAGTCTGGATACTCAAGCACTGCGTGTCAAATAGTCCATTTCGAGTGCATTCAAAGCTCGTTTTTGTTCAGCTTTTAACTTCCAAATTTCACACCCATATGTTACTAGAGCTCTTCCAATATGTATTTTTGTGTTCGGTCTTATGTATACAAACTTACTAAACTATAATAGGACGAGAGTGATGGATAGTAATGTTTATAAGATGTTTTAATGTTTATTCAGATATTTCTTCTATGTGGTGTAGAAATTGCTAATAATTTGACGCGGAAATTCATAGCATCTACTAATTATTGATTATTGATGCAATTTTTGGTTATTATTTATTTAGAACACTATTATTAATTTAATATTTTATATTGGTAGTAGTCTGCGCCCTTCCGCCGGCCCTGGGTACCTTCACTTTGTGCAGTAAGGTTTGTCTTCTTATATTATTTGTGTGTGGAAAATTGATTTTTTTTGGAAATAGATACTATTGAAATAAAATTTTAAATAATGGAAATAAAACCAAATTAAAGTTGGAAATGAAGTAGATAAATCTAAAACCTGCAGTGCGATTCTGTAAGGATGTATAATACAATTTTAATGCATGTTTAATATGCCCTATATTATCAAAATTTATTTCGAGCATGTAACTTAACCTATATTTTTCAGTACCTTTAATCATATTCATATATCCATATATTTATTTCTTAACTCGTATTGATTAGTCTCACTATCGTTATTTTTTGGCTTATTTTGATAAACTAGCGTTAATAGCTGATAAATGTTCGAATTTCTTAAATATCCGTATTACCAACCTAACGAACAAAATCAGAATAACCAACTATTCAATCATTGTTAATCGTTCCGTATATCACGAGCACAGAGATGAATCTTGTCCTTTATTTCACTCTGTATTTCGCAGAGACAATGTTAACGAAATATGAGTATTGCCCAATGGCCGAAGTTATTGTTCATTGTTATTGTCGAAGGTTAATAACACCGGAGCGCACTTGGAGTCCTCCATGGGCAAAAATTCATTAGGAATATTTTCACGACGACCATTTACGCGGTATTGCGCTAAGGCTTTGGCTTCACTCGATGCCGCTTGCTAATTAGCTTAATAATAACGTACAGGTGGCCATTGTTTCTAGCCGATAGAATACAGAAATGAGGAAGAAAATCAGTTAGAAAACCAAGAGGAAATAAATACAAGCAATAGGTAGATACTTAACTTTTATTTTCGATTTTGTATAAAAATACAAAATTATTTTCCGGGTGGCCAACTAATGGTGCGTCGAGACGAGTGCGAGACATTCCAAACTTGCTAAGTGTGGACGGGTCTCGCGAGAGCCTCGCGAGTCAATCCACGGAGCCTCGTTGCTGTCCATCCCATGTCCCCATGTCAAATTTTTAAATGCTACACCGTATGTATTATTATTCTTTCTGATAGAATTTACAAATTTTGCGTCACTGATAATTTTTACCGTACCGAAATCTAACATTTCTTTAAACAAAAAAAATTGAATTATTACAAACAGCCAAAAGGGAAGAAACCGATGATGAATAAAATACAACGAACCAAATACCATGTTAAAGATAAAAATATTTATTACAGTACGTCTGTTCGTTCTGTGGCTACGGGGTATCTGTGAGCGGGGAAACGATATTCTCTCGATGTTTTTCGTAAAAAATTAGACGACGCGACCCATCAGTAAAAATTCGACAAATTTGCAAGTAGCCAATAAAATGAGTGGGCGGAGCGATTTGCGGTGACGTACTCGTTAAGTCGACGTATAAAATATATTGCTGTTTATTTAAATGTTTTTTGTTCGCATTCCTTTCATAGACACAGATCCAGCAGACGAACTGTACTGTATGCTTTATTATTTGGCCATCGTTTGTTATATTCAATTACAATTTAATATGTGTTTGGCTTCCTTTCACTATGATTCTATGATCCAACTCGCTTGTCTCGTGGAAGGCTTGCGTCAAAAAATGAATAGAAAATATCTCGCTCTCGTCTCGCTCCCGTCTCGCTCTCGTCTCGCTCTCGTCTCACTGTCGTCTCACTCTCGTCTCACTCTCGTCTCGCTCTCGTCTCGCTCTCATCTCGCTCTTGTCTCGCTCTTGTCTTGCTCTCGTCTAGCGCTCGGCTCGTCAGGTCTGGACGCACTATAACATTGGGAAAAATCTACTAAATCGGTCAAAAGAAATCGCTAGAAATTACTTTAAGTTTGAAAAATGTCCGCCAGAGATCTATGTTCTGTCTAATGGGAGATATCAAGAATAAGTAAATATCTAATGGGAGATATCAGAAGAAGAGAAAAATAAAGTTAGGCTGTCGCTTAGGCCTATAATAATGTAATTATAAATTAAGTAGGCTTGGAAACAAAAAGAGGTCAATAAATAGACTAAAACGTTTTAGTTTCATGTTAATGTCATTTAGTTGTTATTTAACCATGTTCGTGCTTGATTCGACCCCATAACTAAAAACCCAGGCATGTTAAGTAAGGGTGTTATAAAAACGAGGTAAAAATTACATTCAAAAGAATTACAAAAATTAACTGACTAAACCTCTGAGCTGGATGCACTTACTAAATTCATTAATTTCATATCTCTAATCTTTCTACATATGTAGCCCTCATGTAAACCCGACATATTATCTCGAAATGTCAAAGTATTCATTAATGATCTTATAAAGGACATATATATCACATTGTATTTTGCCTTTTGCATATAAGCCTCATTTACTTGTATCATTTTCTGTGACTTCAAGAACTGAACCAAGATGGTTTTTATCGGTTGCTAATAAATATTTCTTATATTAACAGGACGCCTAAATAAAATGCTTTATCTTGTTTCACTTGTCATTGCAACACAAGAGGTCTATTAATTCATGTATTAAATGAAATTGATGATGGGTGCTACTGAAATAAAAGAAGTGTGTTCAGTCGCGGCGCTTGGTTCAATACTTTGGGGGTGCACAATATTAGAAAAAAATGACTCGTTTTGGGCTATCAAATTGTCAATCTAAAGTTAACCCAACTTAAAGGAGAACTCAAGAACCTGGAACTTTCCATCCGTAACATGAAATGGGAATTCTTCAATGCTCTAAGACACTCGAAGAAATTTCTCAGAACGTAAGTCCGAGAAAAATCAAAAAATTTATTATTCGATTTGGATTGTCTCGGGGTTTTTAACAGGAAACTCCTGTCTTCTTGATGAATACCTCTCAGTAGATTGAAGCTAAGAAACGACGGCGAATACTGATTCTGTAGGGAAAATACCAGAACACTTGATCAGTGAGTGCGCCGAGACGACAACTATGTGTGCCATAAACTTTAGCACGACTGATATCGGAGATGAAGAACTAACCTCTGTAAAATACTGGCTTTTGTCAAAGACCTGTTACCGTACGATGAGTTATAACTCAAAGAAGGGGGGCATATTACATCTATAAGGACGCGGTGATTAACTTTCCTCATCCCACTAATCTAAGATAAGTGGATCAGCTTAACAGCTCAACTGGCGTGGTGAATTTTTGTAACGCTTATGGCGTGCTGCGGTCCAACGTACCCCAATTTTGTTTTTCAGTTTAAAATACATGATGAAGAGATTTTACAAAAAGCTTGTTATTTTAACAACGTTTACAATATATTCAAACTTGTGAACAAACATTTCATCAATTTTCAACAAATTAATAAGAACGGAAGTATAAAGGAATTTTTGACAACAGAAATATAACTTGGCTAAGAAACCCATAGAAATTATAAACATATATATTTTATGATTTTACCGTATTATTAAAAGTACAAACAACTGAAATGTGAAGCTAAAGTAATAAACATAAATTATTTTCAACAAAACTGCAAACCTTGAATATACTGAGATGAACCGCCTATTTAAAAATAGACATATTTATTTAAATTCGAAACATTCATTTTTAAGACACTCTGTATACATAAACAAAATTATTGATTTTTAAAATATTATTCACAAACTAGGGAGAGGGAAATCAGGCGACGAACAGTGGTGATAGTTGTTGGATAATAGCTTCTAGACTACCATTCGAGACGCATTGATATTATTTTGGTTCTTGAGTTTTGTGACAAAGAGTATTATTAAAGGTAAAGTAAATGTTTTCTCATTATTTAACTAATGTTAACTAAATTATATTATTTTGTTTTCTTGTTGTAATTCTGTTCTAAAGCTTTTTCATTATTCATTTGATCTGACAAAGACAATATAGGTACCTATAACATGTGTATGAATTTAATGGAATCTATTTATGCTGTAAATAATTTCAGTTTAAAAGTAATCTAAATAAAATCGTTTACTGTTCCTTCGTGCCGATGTTTGTGGTTTGTGAGAATAAGGGCCTTGTTGAGTGTACTAACAATTTTCGACCTTGCATGGGCGAATATCTTAGCTCGCAAAAGGGCAAACAAAAACAATAAATAAAATAATTCATAGAATAACTTACAATTTATTAAATTATAAGATATTGGCACGAAACCTTCAACTTTAGCGTCGATTCCGCAACAAGGGACTTCGTACCTACGGGTGGGGACCCGTTAAACTAACAAAAACCTCTTCAGTTTTGAACGATATAAATGTGGCATGTTTTGAATGTATTAAACTATAAACCTAGGTATGAGGACAGTTTCTATATTATTATTTCTCTTTTATTAAAGTTCAGGACAGCATAGTTAGATTCTCTGGAATCGTGATAATGGTTTGTCTGCCGTGCTCTTTTACATGTGAATTCCAGGCAGAGTACGGCACTCCTTTCATTTCATTTAATAAAATAAGTAGGGCTTTTTCCAAATTTAGCGTTTTATTTACATAACCTATTCTCCTCAAATTTCCCAAAATATTGCTTCTGTCGAGGCGCACCCGAGGTAATCACAATAAAAAAATATTTAACACAACGTAGGTTCCTTTCTTTCATTTAAATTGTTTGTTATACAGTTGGCCAAAATATTACCTCTTCAACTTTGTTGACGAATTTGAGTTGTTACACTACAATACATAACTTTTTCAAATAATACAGTTCATGCTAATATAGGATCTGCATTTGCCGCACATGGATCGTGCACATTTGATTCGTGAGATTTTGTCATTGTTTTTTGTCATTTCTTCATTGACATATGGTTGCCATATACCACATCTCTTTCTTTTCTGGTATTGATTATTCAATTTTCTCTCTTCTATAAGTAAGAGATTCAGAATCGGAGTTATGGTTACTCTTCGGAGAAAAATCAATGTCTCGATGGTCTTCATCTCACTTAAGCCTCTTTAAGTTCATCAAACCACTCAATTAATGCTGCCTCAAAATTAGCGTCCCAGTGAGGCACACTTTTTAGACTACCCACCATCCTAATAATGAAACATTCTTGGCGTGGTGGTGCTACACAGACCCCAATGAAACTTTAGCCCCCGCTTGTAGGAACAATACTTGATAAAATCAGGTGCGCCGTTAACAGTTGCATATTGGTACCCTAACTTTAAGGTAAATGGCGCGGCGAGGCCTTATTCTTAAATGTAAACATTTTACAGAGGTTTAAATAGTACTTGGGGTCCGCTGGATCCTACCACGCCAGTTGAGGGATAAATATGGAGGTAATTCAATGTTCTTAAAAGTTTTATTTCTTCCAAATTCCACCAACGCGCTCCCTACCAGGGCCGGCGGAAGGGAAATATTGAGACCGGGCGAATACCCTGCCTGGCGCCCCGCCTCCCTAATAGTTAACATAATAACTAAGCATATTTATGCTACTTTAATAATATAGTTTCACTTACAGGTACTTCAAAATTCTTCTCTTCCTTCAATCTTAGTCCGCTGTTGCAATCTTAGTCCGTTGTTGTTTTTTCTATACCGGGTGCATGTTAAAAGTGACTCACCCCTATAACTTTTTTATGTTTTTTAGATAAAAAACGAAATTTGGTATGTTAGTATATGACATAAATTAAGATTGATTGACGTATTCAATTGTTTTTGGTCACTTCCTATTTCAACAAAAAACTATTGATTTTTAAATGGCACCGTCGCGTCCGTATATTTCTAGTTTATTCGGTAGAAAGTGACACTGAGTAGAATGACATATCGTATGTCAACTTTTGACATTTTTGCTAAAAAAAGTGTGTGTTAAAAACTCTAATTTTTAAACAAGGAGCCTTGGAAAAATAGATTTGATCGTCTAATGTAATCGTATTTTTAATCATATGTCATTTTTTTCAAATAGAACAAGGGTGGCTAGGAATATTTGGAAAAAGCATTTTTACGAATAATTTTAAACTAACACATACACTTGATATTTCTAGTCAAATTGCGTTATGGTATGTTACAATTTCAAATAAACCATATGCGAAAATGTCAAAAGTTGACATATGACATGACATTCTATTTAGAGTGTCATTTTCTATCGCATACACTAGAAATATACCGAGGTTGCCATTTAAAAATCAAAAGTTTTAGTAATTTCCGGTGAAACAGGAAGTGACCAAAAACAATTGAATACGTCAATTAATCCTAATTTATGTTGTATTCTAACATACTAAATCTCGTTTTTTCATCTGAAAAAATAAACAAGTTATAGGAGTGAAACAAGTTATAGGAAATACAAACAAGTTATAGGAAACAGTTTTGAGACGCACCCGGTGTATAAATGATAAGTATAAGTGATCTTTGAAAACATTAGTATTTAGTTGCAAGCAATTGCATTATTTTTCTATAAGAATTTAAGAAAATTTTCTTTTCTTTTTCACAATCAATTATTTCGTGCAGAATCAGTTTATGATCAGATACAGTTTTGTCGGCTTCAAAATGAGGATCAGCCAGTATTTGAGATGCATTCCTTTGTCTGGCTCTAATGAGAAATTTCTCCGATTCTGCTTCCATTTACCAAAAAATTGATATTTTTCCCACTACTGTTAATAAATTAATGAGGCAAACTTATAAGCTTTTTTGATAATAAGTATTCGGGATCCTATTAGCTTCTTGCGAATGAATATTTATCTCATATAATTTTAGGACAGATCAGCCATTAATAACAAATAAAGGGTATGAGTAGTAGACAAAGTGCAATTTTAAACGGTCAGTCTATAACTGTCAATTTTGCTGGCTCTTGACTCAAAACTATTTGTTTAGAGAAAATTTATAAAAACAAGAATTATAGAAAGAAGGGTTATTTACAAAAAGTTGATAGCTTTTCAGTTATAAGTAAAATACCACTAACAATTTTTTTTTTTAATATTTTAGTTGCTGGCGTGGCGCCCCTCGCAATCGGCGCCCCGGGCGGCCGCCCGTGTCGCCCGGCCCTTCCGCCGGCCCTGCTCCCTACTGTACAATAAAATTACTTTTACTGAAAACTTTTAGTAAATGTTACTGTCACTAGCGACTGCTAACAATTATTAGTAAAAGTCTACATTTCTTTAAAATACGACATCCACTGGTCCAATGCGTAATTGATATCATTTCTAAGCGATTGTTAACTTTTACTGGATTTCCGACTTTTACTATAACATATAGGTAAATAAATTATTTCTATTTATTTAAAAACACTCTGTATATCATAAAGCGCACCAAAACAGAAAAGAATTTTCAATTAAAATTGAAACGTTACAAGAGAAAAAATCAGCTCTGGTTATTTGTTGTTCGATAAAATTATTTTAATTGATTATCTCTCTCGAGTTACTCCTATATTGCATTCGCCCAGTATATAAAACATCCTCGGGCAGATTTAATTGCTTGGAAAAAAGTACACGAGAAAGAATATAATATGAAGAGGAATATGATATGCGGCCCTACCCTTGGCATCGCTCTGTGAAAATTCCTCAGTTAACAAGATATCCAACAGCTAGCTTCATCATAAACTCTTTTTCGATAATAATTTTATTATATAGGTATTAATATTTTCTATTCGTTTTATTTAGTTTAACGAAATTTATTATATGCGAGTAATAATAAACTGTTGAATAACACTTGATTGCAGTTGCTATCTGGAATTAATTAATTAACTACATAGTTAATTTAGTTGTTTTGTGTTCAGTGTGTAGTAGTCAATGATTGAAATTAAGTTAAGGTGCTTAAATATGCTGCGGTTCTTAAGAAATGCTACCGCTCATGAAAATGCCATGCAATCGTTGTCTAGAAGATTAGTTCACTCATTATTTTACTAAAACATTATTTTAACGATTTTATAAAGGACATATATCACATTGTATTTTGCATCTTGCATAAAAGCCTCATTTACTTTATAATCTACCGAGTATCATTTTCTGCGACTTCAAAAACTGAACCACGATGGTTTTTATCGGTTGCTAATAAATATTTCTTAAGAAGTGAAAAGAATTGTTTTAGCTGTGAACAATAATAAATAAAAAGATCTCTAACCTTATATGGTGCTTGCTCTATAACTCTCTCCACCAAAAAACTAGCAGTACTCTGCCAACATACTTGCATTCCACATTTTCCTAAAAATCTCTTCGAATGAAATGCACTTTAAGAGATAAGTTACATCCCATGGCCTTGTACGCTAAGCAATTTTTCAACCTGAGCGACATAATCATCAGTTTTGTAGTTACCCAAAAAGTTCTTACATATCTTTTGGAATGCGAACTAAACTCGTTTATATTTTCAATTCAGGTGTACACTAAACATCGAATTTTGGAAAAACTGTATAATCTGGGGACCCACAGGAACTTATTACTTGATTTTGGTTTCACTAAGGATTCCCAGAGTTGTTTCAGAAAATATTTGCACTCATTTAATAAAAACATCTGTATAATTCTTATTTTCAAACTAGCTGACCTGGCTAACTTTGTACAGCCTAACAGTTTTCTTTTGTCAGTGAGATGTCTTTTGTCAGTCTTGTTCTACGGATGACTTTATACTGACCGAATACTCTAAAATGATTGAGACCGATCGATCTGACACAATGACTAAAGAATAAAAGGACCAATAACACCGGAGACCAAATTGTTACCATTTGTCTCGAAGCAGTGCCGTGCTAGAGGGTTAATATAAAAAATGCAGAACTAAATATATATTCGAATTTTAATTGTTTCACAATTTTTTGGACAGTTACAAAATTTGATTTATTACTTACTGTTCGCTTATTAGAATTATTTAGTTATGAAAACAAAATTCGCCTACGCCTATGGTGGATGCTGATGCTTCCCAACCCAAAGCAGGGACAGGGAGGAGTTTTTAGGCGGAAAACTAAATACTCCGAATCAATGGGCACCTCCCTCAGCATCTTTCAGGCAGAAATCTACGCTATCGAAAGATGCGTACAATTTGTCTTAGCCAAACAGGACTAAACGCGATCAACTCAGTAACTATCAATGCGAAGTTGGTCAAAGAATGCCTAGAGAAGCTGAAATTAGGCAGAAAATAAAGTCCTCCTACTCTGGGTGCCCGCTCACCAAGGGATAGAAGGCAATGAAAAAGCAAATTATCTAACAGTTCAGTTTTCCAAGCGGAAACCAATTAAAAGCGAAACTGAAGAACCTGGAAGACTCCATTCGTAACCTGGAATGGGAGTCCTCCAACGGTCTAAGACACTCGAAAAAGTTCCTCAATTTTAACTCAGAACTTACGACCGGAAAAAATCAAAGATGTTCCTTGATTTAAGTAAAAACAATCTTCGGATTATCACGGGATTTCTAACAGGACACTGTCTCCTCAACGAACACATCAGTAGGCTGAAGCTGAGAAACAACGGCGAATGCAGATTCTGTGGCGAAAATGGGGAAACACCAGAACACCTTATCACTGAGTGCGCCGAGACGACGCGACGACCGTTCGTGCCATGAACTTTGGTACGGCTGATGTCGGGGATGGAGAGCTGGCCTCTGTGGAGCCGTCCCAGATACTGGCTTTTGTTAAAGCCCTGAGACTATATGATGGAAAAAGGGGAACACACAATAGATCTGTAAGATCGCGGTGATTAACCCCCCTCCTAAACATTCTACATTGTGGATGCTGCTTCTTTAGGTGTTATCATTGCCATATTACGTGTTATCATTGCCATATTACTATAAAAAGTAAAACGCATTAAAGCGTTTGCAAAAGGTACAAAACTAGTATGTTAGGGCATATCATAGTATAGTATAACACAATATGTTAGGGCATATCATAATATAATATCAGAAAAATAACTATGAAATTTAATAAGAAAATGACAAAAATGTGGAGTTGACTGTTTATGTATTCATTGCTGGAAATACATACTCGCCGCGGCGAAAAATTAAGAGCGTTTTACGTAAAATCGTGCTTTCAAAAACAGTCATCTATTTTGGCTTTATTGAGAAAATATATTTCTTTTATCAAGATCTACCATCGAAAGTATATGCTCTTATTTAAGACCCATCCTGTAGAAGTAAAAACGATTTTCTCAACATACAAAAAATATTAATATACTTAAATAATTCCAAATAATTTAAATTAGCGAACAAATGAAAGCACAGTTAGAGTTGAAATTTTCAGTAAAAGTCTGAGAACTAAGTTGCGTGCTTCTAAACACACACGTCCCAATAACGGACAAAATAACAATAAGTCCTGTTAGACAGTTTTGCAGAAAACGAAAGTTTCAACACAAAGACGTATGTGAATCAGGAAATTTATTTTAATATTGTTGTAAATATTTTTTTTCCTTTATATCATCAATTATTATAATTACTCATTATAACAGCATTTTTAACGTAATATCCGTTTTAACCTTTAAATTCGTGAAATAAATTTAAAAAATCGTCAGAAGACGGAATTATAAGGGTGTTAATTATCGAAGGTAAAGTTTCTGCCCCGAGGGTCTATGGCCCAAGAGACAGTAATTTCCGAGGTTATTAACACTTTATAATTCCCGTGGTACATAGATAATTTTATTTCTTACTGAATTTAGTGTATTTAATCCCATTTTAACAACACAAATGTTGAATTGATTAATCTTCCGATCTATTTGTTTTTACACTGCTGGTAGGAACTTCGTTTGTTGCCAAGTTGCTATTGTATAAAGGACCTGTTTATAAATTGATGGTTGTTGTTGACCGATTATAATTTTATGTTGAAAAAACACATTTCGCACGAATTCTACATACGTTCGAGTACGTTTCCATTAAAACAGAGAAAATATTAAAAAAATTGAGAAACATTACTTCCATCTAAAAGTGAATCCATTTACTAAAAGAAATATAAAAAATATCTTTAGTGGTTGGGACAGAAAAATATTGTAGCAGGGGATGTCCATGAAACTGTTCTCTTGGTAATTTATTATAAATATGTGAAATTAATGATGTAAATAAATTATTAAATTAGTTAGATGTACTATTAAGTATAAAAAAGAAGAAAACAGAGCATAAACTAGAACTCTTTAAGACTAATAATTACTTATGAAATAAACACCCCACTTTTGCCAATCATGGTTCGCACAGAAACAAATCTTACTAACAAAACGAGTACCTAGTTACACACGCCTTTTGTTCTTTGGTTCATTAATAATTGTTGGGCAATATTCCGACATCAAGAAATAATACATAATTTATTACACACCGACCGTAAATATTTCATTGTTACAAAGCAGTTTTTTCTCTCTAATATGTCGACCAATTTGATATTCATAATAGCCTGTTTAATTAGAATTATATGTACGGAGTTATCTTTTGACACCATGACACGGGTTTAAAATCTAGGTTATATACGAGGGGAGAAATTAATACCCGAAATACGAACAGAAGTTATTTTCTTGAATATAGTTCAACATCAATTTAAACAATATGTAAAGCCGTGGCCCAACATAGCTGCACACGATTAGCAGAGCGGAGCGGACAATTGAAATATACGCGCTAACAGCGTTTTCAGATGGAGCGGAGCGTCCGCGACGGACCGTCCGCGACTTCGAGCAAGTACCATGAATTTATATGAACGATTTCACATGGATCGCGTATGCTCCGTCCGGATGAGCTCTATTGAAAAACATCCGCGCGGACCTTCCGCGCGTACTTTCAGATAGTCCGCTCCATCTGAAAGCGCTGTAATCCGCGCTTGTATGTGGATGTGGGGACACTTCCATTTACTTCAATGCATTTAAACGCTTCGTGGTCCTCTCCGCTTTACGCTACGCTAAGTTGTACCGGTTGTACGCCTCGTGTGGGACCACGCACTAAAAGTCGATTTAGACCCTCGTCAAGTCGGTAGGCAAGGACAATGATATGGCGGGATTCCGCGTAAACAAAGTAGGCCCTGTCCAAATTAACCTTTGCAGCAAAAAGGAGACGTTAACTTAAAATATATTACTATACTCGTATAAACCAGTCAAATGGACCAATTTCAGGCTTCATTTTAAGGTTTTTTTTAAAAAGTGTCAAATACATTTTTCTCTAAATTAAAATGGGGACTTTTATTCTTTATTTTTAAAATTTACATGAGATTTACTCTGTTCGGTCAGCGAAGCAACACACATTAAATCGCATACGCTCTGTCTAAAGCAAATCATCACAAGAAGACAGACCTCAAAATAGGTGAGATACTTTCATGTCAATAATGCAATACCCTGTTCTATTGTGTCCCCTTTCCTGAGATATAACACATCATACAGTCTCATGGCTTAGTTCTTCATACCCATATCCGTCGTATCAAAGTTTATGGCACGAATGGTTGTCCTCTTGTGTCCTGTTGTTTCCCCATTTTCCCAACAGAATCAGCATTCGCCGTTGTTTCTTAGCTTCAATCTACTGAGGTGTTCATTGAGAAGACAATGTCCTGTTAAAAACCCCTTAGCAATCTGAAGATTGTTCTTACTTAAATAAAGATTTTTTTTTATTTTTCTCGGTCGTAAGTTATGAGAAACTTCTTTGAGTGTCTTAGAACGTTGGAGGATTCCCATTCCACGTTACGGATGGAGTCTTCGAAGTTCTTGATTTCTGCTTTAAGTTGGATGGTACACCCTGTATATATTACCACCCGATAATTAATGTAGCATCATTAAAAATAGCCTCCATCAAAAAATAACACCCCGCGTACGTGTACCAATAAATTAATTAACGTAGTTATGTGGGTTGTACACCAGAACAACGTAAGCCAGTACCAGATATATCAATCAATGTGTCAAATGGCAGGAGAATATAATAGAGATACCGATAAAATCGTTTTGCTTTGTCTGGTAATGTTCATTTTTTTTGCCCCTCTGGGTATCAGTAGTTTATGTGGTTGTGTGCAATTTTGTAACAATTTAAATTGACACATCGTTAACAAATGGTTTCGCAAAAAAGTTTTATTAAAGTACAGTCGAAAAGAAATCAAAAAGAAAGTCATCGTAAAATAAAAATAGTTTATCCACTCATAGGAAGCGTTTAAAGTGATATTTTATCCACTGAATCCAATGAGATAAAATTACTTTATTCCACTAATGGAATACTAAATTTAAAAATACGTGATTTTTGTTCCTCCACCTCAGTAGATTGAAGCTTATTTATTAACATAAGGTGTCCGGTAGCCTAGAGGTACAGCTCTCGTCTCTTGTCTACCAATGGTATGAAGATTGGTTGTGGGTTCGAATCCTACAGCCGACAGCCACTATTTTTATTAAAATAAAATAGTTTGGGTACCTAGGTCGACTCAGCCTTAAATGAATACTTGGAATTCACAATCCTGAGGTAATAATAGGCGACTGAAGCGTAGTGCTAGCCACATTACCTTCCTTGTATACCGAACGGCTCTAGCATGGCAAGCTGTACCTTGCTACCCCCAAGGCGTTAAACGCTATATACGGAGTTATTATTATATTTATTAACATTAGCAATAACAATTTATATTCATAAACAATTCCTTGTTTGATTGTTGTCACATTTTAATTAGTTTGTGTTGATAAAGAGGTCTCATTGCTCTTCATGTTTTTTTTGTCTGCACAAGTAATCATTTTGAACTCTCTTTCTAGTATTCACGGTAATTTAATTATAATTCAAATCCTGACACAATTTCTTTCCAAATTTATACATCTTGCATAAAACTAATAATAAAATAAACACAAAAGAACATAAAATTAACTCGAAAAATCCCAAAAAATCCATAAAAATTCAAATCAAATTCAAATGTGTCAAATAAAACGTCAAATAAAGTTATCAGAAAATGGCGTCTTAAGCTTGATTTTAATGCATCCGTGTTATCCGATGGTCCGACGGCGCTCTGATTGGTCATAGCGTTTTCGCGTCACTTTTCATCCATAATTTTTTTACTCCAGCCCGTCAACGGAGAAAGATCGTACGATAACGGACGGTTTGACATTTTTTTGACAAATTTAATACTTTAATTAAGCACCGTCGGGAAAACGAGAATTTTAAGGAAGCTTAAGGATTCTTTAATATATGTTTCGCTATGCTCTTCTGTGCTCTCCTGGCCAAAGTGCGGGCCGTCTGGCTGCCTGTAGACTACTGCGGTTCACTACTGCGCATCACATCTGTACAGGGTATCCCATTTTCCTGTGTTTTATGGGGTTTATCATTTATGAATAGAGATACAATGATGCGATTTTCACATTACTTTGCTACTTTTTTATGAAACCTGAATAGGTTACACATAGGTTTGTCCTAGCCTCCTTAGATCCTGAAATACAGGGTGAATTTGTGATGCGTAGTAGTAACAGATGTTGAATGCAGATATGATGCGCAGTAGTGAATGCAACTTTTACCAGACTCTGTTCAGGAGAGCATAGCAAAAGATACATTAAAGAACTAGCTTTCTTAAAATTCTCTCTCGAAAACGTTGCTAGCTCTTAGACTATAAGTAAAACAGCAAAATTGTTATGGAAATGAAAATATGAAATGACATCAATCACAAACAAATCGTAGGTATATCTGATTAACGGAGGCATGAAAATGCAATAAATTTAAAAACTGCGTAATTTTCTGCGTAACCAATCAAAGTCTTTAAATTCAACCAATAAAATGAATATCGTATCGTCGGACAACGGATGCATGAAAATCAAGCTTTATGCCGTTTATTCCGTCTTTCATACTGGACTGTAAAAATTGTGGTAGATATTTTGTTCAGTCTTTTTGTTCAATTTTGAAAATTACATTCAAACAAATATTTTATGTTTTATTTCATTATGAAAGAAAAAAACTGATACCTAGCTATTTAGAACTTTTTTTTATATTTTATCCAATTTCGCTACAAACAAGACATCCGTCTATCGACTCCAATTGAATTCCCGGCCGTAGCGACTTCGACGAAATAAATCCGTTAATAAAGTTACATCTGGGAAAAAACAGCGTCGTAAATAGCTGCGAACGGGCACGGACGTCGCGCCGTCCCATATGGGCAATAAGAATTTATCGGGTACCATAATATACAGGTCCGGAGAGAGTAATAGGACCCGATAGGGTGACAGGAACAGGACAAATTGCCGGCCAACCAGATTTTTATCTCTATATCGACAAGACGTTTTCTGTTTTGGTTAATCGATTCATTAATTAACGTTTGTCTAAACTTTCTATATTTATGTCATGCTCTTGGAAATCAAAATGGTCCGATATAAAGAGCATAAAATCTATATATAAGATAGGAATACGAACTTCCACTAGCCATAGCCTTTTTAGCTTTGAGAAGGCTTTCGACTCGGTATATTCTAAGCCAATAATAGAAGCCCTAACGAAACAAGGTATAGACCGGCTTTATATAGCAACTCTCGCCAATATATACAAAGTAGCCAAAGCAAGAGTAATGAGTGGTATATATAACAACTCCAGTATTCCCAACGGGCAAAAAAGTACGACTGGGAGACGCGATATCCCCAAAGCTGTTTAGAGCAACTCTAGAAAAAATCTTCCGTGAAATAGACTGAACAAACAAAGGATTGAAAATAGAGGGAGAATATCTTAACCATCTAAGATTCGCTGATGATATAGTCCTAATTACCAATAGTCCTGAAAAACTACAAGCACAAATTAACAAACTAAATACAGCCAGCAATAAAGTAGGTCTCAAAATGAATTTAGCAGAAACTAACGTAATGTACAACGAACTAGCCATTCTAATAAATAACACAACACTGGAAATAGTAGAACAATATATATCGTCGCCTTCCACACGTGTGTCGTAAGTAACATTTTGAAAATGGTTACAGTAGAGCAAAAAAAGCGTCTTTTAGTGTGATAGTGTGATACCTGTAACCACAGTGTCGTAACTGTAACAGCAAAGACTCTTAATTGTTAGCAGATAAAATAAATGGCATAACTAACAAAAGTGAATTTTTAGATCACACTAAAAGACGGGTTTTTCGCTATAGTGTAAAATTTTCAAAATTTCAGTTACCATACTTGGGTAGAAGTGAACTTTAAGAAAAGAGTAATAATAGTAAAATAAATACTGTCTTCATACCAAGGTTTGAGCTTTAATACATTCGTAACTGAAGAGGTTTTGTTAGTTAGCAAGTCCCCATCTGGCAGCTAGAGCTGATAGGGTTAGTGCCATATCTTTTGACTATAAGTTATACTATGTATTTATTGGTTTTGACTGTTGACTTGTTTGCTAGGATATTTAACGCTTGGAAATTATAAGTACACGCAACAAGGCCCTTATTGTCACACTATCATACTGACAAAAAGTGTTAGGTTGTACAAACTACTGTCAAAAATGTTGTACTGTTATCATAAGTTGTGTCTCAAAAAGTCATACTGAACCAAAAACATCGGCACGGATGTACAATAAACGATTGCATTTAGATTTTAGAAATTCTTTGCAGTATAAATGGGATCTATTAAATACATACACGTGCTATATAATACCTTTGTCAGATCAAATAAATAAGGAAAAACTTGATCACAGAATATTACAACAGAAAAACAAAACATATGCGTTAATTAACGTTAACTAAATAATGAGGAAACATTTACTTTACCTTTAATAACATTCTTTGTGACAATAACCAAAATTTGCAAAGCAAAAATAACATCAATGCGTCTCGAATGGTGATCTAAAAGCTATTATTGTAACATTTATATTTGCGTCTAGCCCCAGCAAGGCAACTATTAAGCTTTTGGTTAGCGTGGATATTTGGTGGGTTCATTGGTTAGTTGGTTAATTGGTGGGGTTGGTTGGTTTTTACTAATTTATATTTGTTTTTTAGATATTTATTTATTTTCTTTATTTGTTTGTAATAAATTATATAGTACGCCACAGCTGTTCTGCATCCGCTTTTGTCAAAAACTCTAACGTGATTGGTCAAGCTTAATAGTTGCCGTGCTGGGGCTAGACACAAGTCACGTATGCAGAATGCAAGAAAACCGCATACCAAAATCTCTGCTTTACGGTGAGCTTGTGGACGGTAAGAGGAGGCCGGGTGGACAACTGAAAAGATACAAGGACATTTTCCACGAAAATTTAAAGGGAATTAACATGCAGAATGAGTGGGAAAAAGCAGCTCACAATAGAACTCAATGGAGAAGGGTTGTAAACTCAGTTAACAGCGGCAACCAAAAGTAGAGAGGCAACAAAGCAATGAGATTTTTGAATGTCCGGAGTGCGGTAGGCAGATAACATCACGTATCGGGCTTTTCAGTCACAGAAAAGCTCATGAAAGAAAACGCCTTGCGTGACCATTTTCTTTATGTGTGTCGAATACTCGCCAGCGAGTAACGGCTGTATGTATGTAGACACAAGCAACATTTATTATCTCTGTTCGTCGCCTGATTTCCCTCTCCCTAGTTTAAGAATAATATTTTAAAAATCAATAATTATATTTATGTATACAGAGTGTCTTAAAAATGAATGTTTTGAATTTAAAGAAATTTGCTTATTTTTAAATAGGCGGTTCATCTCAGGTCCAAAGTCCCGTGAGTTACTTCGAGAAAAATATGGTACTGCTGTGGGCGACTTGATAGGGCACTGCCATGCCTCCAGATTAATAAAAGAATGATACATTTTTAATTAGTTTTTTCCTCATAAAAAGGCATTACATTTGGGCTTTCACGTGCACATCGTCGCTGATTCCTGTATAATTTTAACCAGCTTTTTTTCATTTCATAAAGGTATCAAATGCACCTAGGAGAAAGCAATGTTTCCTCTCCAATCCAAAAATATAAATCTGCAAACATCTATGCTCTTCGGCTATTTTATGTCAACTGGTAGGAATTTTTTTTGTTGCCGATGTAGTTCCCGTTAAACGAAATTAATTGTCATTCGACGTCTGTTTTGTAATCGATTCAAGAAGAAAACTGCAAACAAACAAAAACAAACAGGCACAAACGAACAGAACCTTAACAATATTGAAATTATGTGGGCGAAAAAGCTTCTCGCAACTATAGCGTTGCGTTTCCTGTTCCTTCCCCAATACTTTATCCTGTCGCTGGCCAGAATTTACATGTTTCAATTTAATTAAATCCGAGTAAATTTAAATTAAGCTCTCATTTGTTTCGATCCTCGGATTACATGCACAGGAGGAAAACAGTGGCGTACTTCTCTTATTGCTTTTATTTGTCTGATGATCATATGAACGAAACACGTGTCAGTTAAAGAGTACCTGGTTTTTAAGTCAGTTCAAAATTCATTCAAAACATACTACATTTATTACATTCAAAACTTAAACGGTTTTTGTTAGTTAGCAGGTCCACCCGCCGCGCCGGTACTAAGTTCTCTGGTTTTGAGGCTGGAAGCTAAAGTTCAAAGTGCAAACCTAAGGTAAAAGAATGCACGAGGATGTGTTTCAGAAAAATATTTTGACTTCTATATGGTGCCTGCAGTGATGTAAATATATCGAAAATTAAAAATTCGTCAGGCAAATATTGTAATAATTTCATTCTTTAAAGTTTTATTTGCATTAAATTACCAAAAAAAAACATTTATTTAAAGTTTTCCTATGTAGAAATTATTATTATAATAATTTCATATTATAATAATTCTGAATCATTAATCCAGACATCAATTTTGCCAACGGAAGTCACTTTCTTGATATATCTGATTAAAATACTCCGGAAAACAACGAGCGCCTTCAAAATTAGGTAGATTTATGAAATAAAAATATCTATAAAAAAGTAACTCGCAAAATTTTTTTTTCATTTTCTAGCTGGTTTAATCATAAAACTGTACTGTGGTTCGCCTCAAACTCAACCTTATCAATATTATTCTACTAGAAATCGAAATGTGAATATAAATTTTTAAAACAAAAAACGATTTTAAAATGGCTGACAATCGGATACGTGTTAAGAATGGCGGATTTCTGGGTCCGACTTAATATGAACTACCAATATACCAATTCCGACCGGGTCGGAATATACCAATTCCGAACATTAGTCGTCTCACACGACCGAAGTCATCAAACCGGACGACCGGCAATCGTATTATGACGTATATAATTCCAACGTACGCCACGTAACCTCACTTTGCGTTTTGCGTATCAGTGATTTGTGGATTTGTGCAACTATATTTTAGTTTTTGTTTTCTTGTTAAAAAATGGGCAGCCACTTTATTAAGCCTAACCTCACATGTCGGAGGAGGATGGGGTCTGCTGGTATCGCTAAAAAATGAAATTAAGATGCACCAGTGTAATGCAGCATCTCTTCCGGATAAAAAGCATTTACGGGTGGAGGCAAGACATCACTACTACTATTATTATTTTGCAAAAGCCTCGACCTCTTTCTGTAAAATGTAGACGAATGTCTAAATACCTTTTAGTGTTTTTTAGGCATAATAAAAAATTTAAGTATGTTTACAAAAACTTTTTATTAGGTTATATTCATGATGTTCATTAGGTCGCAAATGCTACTTAATGGGTTGTATTTACGGACGTAAATAGAGATACGTATAAATTAGGTTATAAATATGAACATAAAATACAACAAAATATAATTGGACGTTACTTTAGGGATTATCAGTGAGACGTATCCTATTCGGACAACGGGTAGACGTCGGGCTAGTTCAAGTATATATACGTCGTGCAAGCCAACGTGGGAACGACGTTGGGAAATTAATAAAAATGGTACGTTGTTATTTTGTACGTCGACATATCATTGGATTTACCGACTCGGATCCAACGACGTCGCTTTTAATAGGAAAGCGACGTCACAGGTCGTATCACGAGCACCCGACCTAACTTTGCACAAAGTCTGACGTCGCTTCAGGTCAGATTTAGTTCGAAGTCAGATAGATGCTACTTGGGTATTTAAACTTCAATAATTGCTAATAAACTTTACAGAAATTTCAAAACAGAGGAGCAAGTACAATGAGAAATAGCATCACTACTTTCTCACGTAATAAAAGAATAATTTTTTAGTTAGGTATTGTTACCGAGTCCCGAAGATACGAAAGAACCGGGAATTAATAATTTCGAGTCCCGGTTTTATGATATCTCAAAAGAACCGGGAATTTCCAGTTCTGAACCCTAGCTACCATATTATCAAGAAATTATGTTTTTTAACTAAAAACTAAAATAAATTCCAGATTTTTTCAAAAAAAATTGCGCAGAAAAATCCTCACACACTCGAACCTCGCAGGTCGACGGACGAAACTCAACTGAAACGCTCTGCAATCTACCGATATTCGACAGATTGTAAAAACTGGCAGAAAATATTTGGGAGAGTGCAACTACTCTTTTCCTTCTACTATGGTACTATCACAGATTATATTAGGAACAAGATTTTTATCTGTATACTTATAGGATACCTAATCTGTAGACTATCTAGAAAATTCGCCCGTTTAAGAAGACACCAAGACAAGGCGTTTGTACGCGACACGAAATTACATCTCTACGTTTCGTTTCTTAATATTTATTCTTGTCATATTTCATAAGGGTTTACCGACCAATAAATAGCGAACGCCCAGCATTTTATAGGCACTAAATCTTCGCTTTTATATAATTTTTTCGTCCGTCTCTCCCGTTCTCAAAGAGATAATGTTATTATTCTGGCCGTACATCGTAAAGTAATATATGCACCAACAGCTGCAGTACTCTCAGTGCAACTCGCTTTGTTCGCCCTTGTAGAATTTAACGTCCATTGTCGCAAGAATTCGAATTAAAATCTCAACGACTGCTCGCTTAAGACTTATTCGCTATTTGTTGATGGCTTCTGATTTTCGTTGGAAGGATTGTAACCAAATACAATAATTGCGAATTTTTGTATTCATATTCATATTTTGTAGATTCGTGATATATTGGTTTCGTAATAACTGTATTTTAATCAAATTATAGTTATTTAATAAGTTAATATAAACAAGGTTTATCCACAAACACATATATATAAACTTAGCACAAAGCATTAGTTTTAACAATCGAATTTAAGATAGCATTTGTTGTTATGGTACCTAACTATATTGTTTAGTATTGATAACAACAAAAGTTTGACAAAGCAATAGTTATTTGTGTAATTACTGTACTTATTGTGTATTTTTAATGGCCAAAAACAAAAACAAAAATAAAATTGATAATTTTAATATTCCTTGTTGCCACCTCTAGCCCTTATGCAGGCTTCTATCTGCGCTGGCATGCTTCTTATCAAATTATCAATGTTGTCTTGGGGTATGTTTTCCCATTCTGCCAATGCTGCATCAATAAGCTGTGAAATATTTCCTGGATTGTTTCGATGAGCTCTAACCCTTCTTTTGATCTCTCCAAAAAAATATTTTTTCCTTCTTTTGACCTAGTCCCACAAGTGTTCGATAGGGTTTAGATCTGGTGAACATGCAGGCCAGTCCAAAACTATGACACCTTCCGTTTCAGGACATTCTCTAATCACTCTGCTGGTATGGGGAGGTGCACTATCGTACAAGAAGTTAAAATTCTACCAAATTGCAGCTCTCCAAAGACTAACGATTGGTTCTAGCACCAAATCAACATATCTCCGACCCGGAACATTACAGTTCCTCCTTTATATCTTGGTACAGATTTGGCTGATCTTAGGCGATCTGATCTTAGGCCAATTATGGTCTCATCCGAAAAAAGAACATTTTGTCAATTCTCAGTTGAGCAGTTTTGATGTTGAAGGCATCAATTTAGCCGGTCAATTTTATTTTGCCGAGATAACTGTGGGATCCGTAACTCTCTCCTACTGTAAAACCCTCGAGCACGAAGCTTTTTTCTTATGGTTTCAAATAAGACGTTCACACCTGTTGCTACCAGAAGTTGCTCTGGATGAGACACATTGGAATTTATTCTAGCAATTTGGCACAAGGCGGTCTTGTTATTCAGTTGTGACTCTTTGACGACTTTGTCTGGGCCTATCCTTGTGTGTTCCTAATTCCAAGTACCTTGCATATGTTTTCGATACAACACCCTGGGTAATGCCTACTATCTCTGCTACGTCTCTTTCGAGCATTCCTTGTTCGGTGAGAGCAATCATTCTTCCCCTCTGTGCATCTGTGAATCCAACTTAAGGCATTTTCTTTATTTTTTTGGATCGAATGAAAATTACCGGACAATCGTGATTTTACTACTGAACACAAAATTGAAAAGAAAATAAATCGCGGCAGTCGTTTATTCTTTATTATCATGTTTATTTACAGTACGTCTGTCCGTACGTCTGTCCGTTCTGTAGCTACGGGGTATCCGTGAGAGGGGAACCGATATTCTCTCGATGTTTTCGTAAAAAAACAGACGACGCGTCCCATCAATAAAAATTCAACAAATTTGCAAGTAGCCAATAAAATGAGTGGGCGGAGCGATTTGCGGTGACGCACTCGTCAAATCGACATATAAAATATATTGTTGTTTATTTAAATGTTTTTTGTCCGCATTCCTTTCATAGACACTGATCCAGCAGATGTACTGTACAATAAAAAGCCTTATCTTAAAGTTGTATACCAATTTTTATCCTTGCAAGAAATTTAGTCAGAAATGTGACTCCATATAAGTTTGATTGTGTGTATACATATACATATACATATACATTTTTTAATAACTTTTTTTGTAGTTCATTTTAATTTTAATGTCGCAGTTTGAACAATTCACTAAGGTAATTGATGGACAAACTTTATTTCCAGTAATCTTTTGAATTTTATTCTCATTTCTGCTCCTGGAGGTTTCGGGTTCTTGTTTTTCACTTAAAACTCTTTTTCGGAATGTTGCTGCGAGGTGTCCGGTACTGGTACTTGGTTTACCTTCCAGGATTTGACAAAAATTTACAAATTTTCTCTTTAGTTAAACTCGTCATTAATATTGTCAAGATGTTTTTGCACTAGTGTCAAATTTGTTTCTTTTAATACAGTAGATAGTGTAAAAAATAGCTATACTATTTGCACGATCGTAGAAAAACCTGGGCACATCTGCTGGAACTCTTGAAAAAAGAAAAACTTGAGTTGTTTCTGCATTTTAATGCAACACAGCAACTCAAAATTCGCCTTTGCATTGTAACAAGTTATGACCCTAATGCCAAAAATACACAAACATTATTATTTTAATATTAATAAACACGGTGCGGTCACTGGTACGATGCAATTTCTAATCACGAATAATACAAAAAACTGCCTACGTTTATTTTCAATAAAAACTCTCTGACTATGGTCACAGATTAGGTATCCTATAAAGTACCTATACAGATAAAAATCTTGTCCCTAATTCGTGGTACGAAAATTGTTTTTTATGACGATGAGCAAATGAGTAAAATTTCCTGTGCCATAAGTGGGCGTGCTATGTGCGCAAACTAGTCACCTAACTAGTGCGCGACTCCGAAAATTGGAACCACGAAAAACAATGCTTTTGACGATATATAAGTTTATAATCTGGTGCTATGGTTCTGAATTTCAATGATGGCGACATCATTCATATTGGTATATTATTTATATACTGTTTGTGCTGAAAATTCATGAAAATGCGGCTAAAAATAAAAAATATATAAAACATTAAATTTGACGAAAAAAATTTTCGTTGCATTTTTTGCATCTGCGTTTTAACAGTCTCTTAGTTTCTTTTCAGTTACTATTCCAAGCAGACGATTTATAAATCTTATAGCGTTGAAACTGATAATTAAGTTATACGCCTAATATAAAATACGCATATAGCGGGTAATATAAAATTGATAAATACGAGTTTCGTGACGCCAACATGAGGAAGAGACACTGTACACGCCGCACCCTAATGGTTTATTATAAAAGGCAAACTTTATTCCTTGCCATTAAAATATTTTACTTTGTATTACTACAGACAGTCACCCATAAAATTGGCGTGTAACATTTTTTATTAAAACTCTTATTTCAGTTTTATTTGTTTTTATATTTAATGTTAATAGTTATAAATCTGTTTAAGACATTTTGAACGATCAGATTAACAACGCCCTATACATTCTTTAACTATTATTTTCAATTTTTTAGTAATTATATACAATTTTATTATACATAAAGTTAGCTCATTCTTAAACATAGATAAACCAAACCAAACCAAATCAAGGAAAATCTTTGATTTTTCTCGGTCGTAAGTTCTAAGGAACTTTTTCGAGTATCTTAGACTGTTGGAGGGTTCAGATGGAGTCTTCCAGGTTCTTCAGTTCCACTTTAAGTTGGTTTCCGATTAGAAAGCAACGGTCAGAACCGTGGAAAAAGGAGCGGAGACTCCACTAACTGGATCAGAATCCAGTTAGTGGAGTCTCCGCTCCTTTTTTATAGCTAGATCGTTTGCTTTTACATTGCCTTCTATGCCTTGGGTTACAACTAGTTAAAAACTTACCAACGTCGCAGGTGTACACGGAGAGACAGATATATCACAAGATATTTATTCTTCATTTACAATAAATATCTTATTGTATTATTGTAAACATTGAGGGGTATTGACATTCCCCCTCCACATTGGATTTCTTTTTATTTAACACCTCCATTAATAAGATTCTTACAGTTCACTTTCTGAAAAGGTTCTTTCTTGGCTACTGCTTCTTCATATAGAGATGTCCAAATATATCAATATATAGAATATTAAGCGGGTTTTAAAGAAAATTTATAAATTCCCTTGATTATGTATAATATATAAACAAGGCTAATTCTTAGTAAATCATCTTTAATTTTTTTTAATTTAAACTTGCCTTTAATTCAAACCGAAGTCGTTGAAGTCAACTAAGTAACTAAGTCAAATATTTAAAAAAATAATAAAACACATTGTATTTTCGGAAATGTTAACAAAAAACGAAGAACGTTGTTTGTAATCAAGTTTATCTTTTAAAAAGATATACTGTATGATAACAGTTGGGGGTTGGAACCTTTGGTGTTACAACAGAAAAATAAAACACTAATTCACCACAACACACCAAGGACAAATCCAGCATTTGGCAAAGGGGGAGGGTTGCTAGATACAAAACTTTACTCAAAGTATTGTACCTACATATTCCGGAGTCGTTTCTGACATCATAAATTAATAATATCGTATTATCTGCCACTGCAACACACTAAAACACTTTACTTTAGCACTGGACGCGCGTTTTGCTAAGCAAGTAAGCATAATCAGCCAATGATTAAGGCTGACAAATGATGATTAATACTGTATGACTGATGATTAATATTGCAAAATCGAAAAAGGAACGATGTCAAATTGGCAGGGAAACTAATTATTAAAATAACAACGATCCTTATTATGTCCAGAGTAAGTAAACCGACGAGTAGCGACAGTCCGGTTTTCAATTTTCTTTGCGGCTACAAAACTTTACTCAAAGTATTGTACCTACATATTCCGGAGTCGTTTCTGGCATCATAAATTAATAATATCGTATTATCTGCCACTGCAACACACTAAAACACTTTACTTTAGCACTGGACGCGTTTTGCTAAGCAAGTAAGTATAATCAGCCAATGATTAAGACTGACAAATGATGATTAATACTGTATGACTGATGATTAATATTGCAAAATCGAAAAAGGAACGATGTCAAATTGGCAGGGAAACTAATTATTAAAATAACAACGATCCTTATTATGTCCAGAGTAAGTAAACCGACGAGTAGCGACAGTCCGGTTTTCAATTTTCTTTGCGGCTGCGCGAAATAGATAGTCTGTCTGTCATATGAAGAAGCGAAGTTGCCACTGTTGCCATTTGTCAAATATCTCTATATATACGTTTACGTACTCTGATTATGATCCCCCCAGTCATTTTTCTTCAATAAAAATAAAATCTTAAAATAAAATGAAAATTTTATTCAGATTAATTAAATAAAAAAAAATTTTTAACTTTTTAAAGACAATTCATATTTAAAAACGATACAGTTTGTACATTCCTAGTGTTGCTTTCTTTTTATTTTTCGCATCGTATTTTTGGCACTGATCCATCCTATATACGTAGATCGGAGGGTCAACGTTTCGTGCTTTTGCAAGTTCCGTCGCGTCAGAACTTTCGGAATTCGAGTGCGTGGTCCAAAATTGGGCAAAAAGGCCTTAATCCTGCATTTAGAGGCAAGCAATTTGCGCCAAAATGGGAAGATTGAGATGTATCGAGGAGTCCTTAAAGACCTCCACGAAACGTTAAGTAGTATGAAAATTGTCTGTTTCTCTGTATGATAGACACTAACAAAAATATCTGACTTGGTATTACATGAATTCTTTTTGTAGTAACAGCGTTACGAGACTTGGTATCAGACTCAAACTGGTATCAGTAAATAAATAAATAACCCTTTTAATAAACTAAAAAAATCAACTTGGATCTTGCAATTTCTCCCAAATGTTGGTAGGCCAACTTCTCAGGAGAAGAAAATTAGTGTTCTTTTTTCTATTTTTCTAATTTTCATTATTATTGCTATGTTTATTTGACAAAACAGATTAAATAATAATCAAAAAATTTAAAAATAATAATCATATTATTTTTATTTTATGCTTTTATTAGGAGTTAAATTATCACAGAACATTTCGACTTAAAAATGCACTATACAGCAGCAACTGAAAATTTGACATAAAACATTCATTTTTAAAATCAAGACATTCGAAACAAATCAAAATCATTTGAACAGTCATATGCAGGGAGCGGTTAGATACTTGACTTTTAATAATGCTTATTTTTCATTCAATCAACAATTTTCATTTTATCTATACAGGGTGCTACAAATTCGAGGTACGAGCATTGGTATCTCGGTAACCGTAATAGATACGAACATAGTTAAATTGGGGCAAAGTTGCAGATTGAGATATTCACCAAGATGAAATCAAAAAAGTTTTAAAAATTTCAAGGATTGCTGAGTTTTTTGAAAAAAACGGATTTTTCTGAAAATCAATTTTATTTTTCCTGTCGTTAGTTTTTAGAAAATTAAAAAACTAATTGCACATTCTCCTAGCCACTTTATTAGGACTATCTGATAGTATTTTTAGATTTTTAAATTAACTGATAATTTGTAAGATACAGAGGCCAACTTAATTGTTGTAAATACGGACCTGCATTTTTTATTTCTGATTTTGAAAGAACTCGGTCTCCTGAGTACAATGATATGCCACACTTTATACTTTTTTTTGTTTTGGGCATGAGTACAACGATGTGCCACACTTTATACTTTTTTTTGTTTTGGCTTGAAATTATTTACAATAATTTCAAGTCCGACTCTGGTTTCTTAAATTATTTAATCTGATTATATTCATCGCAACAATATTGATCAGCGCTAATTAACACTGAATAAGGAAAATCGAGCCAATTGGAAGATTCAAATTAATAATATCCAGGTCAGAAATTTAAAGATATTATTTCTAACTTTTTTATTGTGAATTTAAAATCTCAGTGTACGATCTAATAATATGCATAATATTAACCGTTTGTTATAAATAAATCAACTTCTACACACTAGTTTCTAATGTTCTGCATGTTCGAAAGGGTTACCACCCTCCCTATTAAACAAATTTATTTTTCGTTTTGTAGTCTTTATTATAAATGTTGAGATGAATTGATTGCACTTTTAGAAATGACGTCAAGTAATGTAGCTACTTGGCGATAGGTCCAGAAACCTCGCTGGACATTATACTGCTCTACCGTTTCCAATCCATCTTCCGGGAAAATGATTTGATTGTTTATATTATATTATATTTGTATTAATTATTTTATATTATTTTATTGCATTTGATTTTCCGTATTCAATGTTTTACTCCACGTTATTGTTAAGTTTGAATGCTAATCAATATTGTAACGATGAATAGATTAAATATTAAAAAAAAACAGGACCGAACTTCAAATGTCAAAACAAAAAAAATATTAAGTGTGGCAATCATTGTACTCAGGAGACCAAGTTCTTTCAAAATCTGAAATAAAAAATGCAGGTCCCTATTTAAAAAAAAAGTTGGTTTCTGTATGTCACAAATTATCAGCTAATTTGAAAATCTAAAAATACTATCAGATAGCCCTAATATAGTGGCTATGAGAACCTGTAATTAGTTTTTTGATTTTCTAAAAAGTAGCGACAGGAAAAAATAAAATTGATTTTCAAAAAAATCAATTTTTTCTAAAAAACTCAGCAATCCCTGAAATTTTTAAAAGTTTTTTGATGGCATCTTGGTGAACATCCCAAAGCGCAACTTTGTCCCAATTTAACCATGTTCGTATCTATTACGGTTAGCGAGATACCAATGCTCGTACCTCGAATTTGTAGCACCCTGTATAGGCTAAACGTTTCCTAAAATTCAAAATTTGAAGTTGTGACACTACTTAATTGGTACCTCTACCTTAGAATTTTAATGATCAGTTTTGATGATTACTGTCGAAATTAAAGAAATTTGAGTAGCGGTAATTTACAAATTATATGATATATTTATTGAATACATTGGCAATATAGCCAGTCATAGTGTGCCCTCTTGATCATTAAGAATTAAAATTCTTTCTTTATTCACAACAAAGTTGCAGTGGAGATAAAAATGCCGTGACTTCCGTATGTCCTGTCAATATCTCGTAGATGTATAAAAAAAATATGAGCCCAATTCCTATCTGGGGCCGATTCGGTATTATCCCAGGGCCCTTAAAAAAATAATAAAATTATTTTTTTTATTTGTTACTTAAATCCTTCTCGTAGTACTCATTGGTCAAAATTTCCATTTACTACTTGCAAGCATAATATCATTCTCTATAAACCCTTGTAGTCCACTTTTATTTTATTTGTGTCGGCGATCGTCGGCATAGATTTATACTGTCCGCCATCTCGCGGCAAGAGGAAAAAAACAATGCAGCTAAACAGTCTCCGCTCGTTGTGTGCCAACTGAGGACCACCCTCGGCTCGCAGGCGGGTTGTTTTCCGAGAACATCCGATTTGATGCACGACCCGCAGTCCACTCGCAGAAAAAGATGACTTATCGCAGGCGGCCGCGGCCACATCCTTAAGGCCCATTGTTGCCAGCTAAACGAGCGCCCTTTTTTGCTTATTAGCCAAAGCGAGTGGAAATGCTATTCGTTTGTTTGTGTCAATATAAAGGCGCGGAATGGAAAACCGTGACAACGATTAACGGCGCAATGCCTAAAATCCATTATAGTATTTTAGACACTAAAGTATTATTTGTAGTTTTAAATATCTATGTATCTATAAATTAGAGAAGCTAAACAAATTAGGCAAAGAAAATAAAGTCCTCCTACTCTGAATGCCGCTCACTGAGGGATAGAAAGTAATGAAAAAGCAAACGATCTTGCTAGAAAAGGAACAAACACTCATTAACTGGACTAGAACCGTTCTGCTTTCCAAGTGAAAACCAACTTAAAGTAGGACTCAGGATCCTGGAAGACACCATCTGTAACTTGAAATGGGAATCGTCCAACGGTCTAAGACACTCGAAGTAATTTTTCAGGGCTTTACCACCGAGAAAAATCAAAGATATTTCTTAATTTATATAGAAACAATCTTCGGATTGTCATGAGGTTTTTAAGAGAACACTGTCTTGTAACGTTTTTAGTTCGTTACATGTTTTTTTTATATATAATATATGATGTCTGGCCTATCATCACCGGATTCAGTATCGTTCAGGCCTGATAATTTATTTGACACGCTTGGCGTAATTTTTACGTTCCCTAGTCGCCAACCCTGCTATCGTTTTACTGTTCTATTGGAGCGCGCGCTGTCAAGATCCTTGTTATATGTCAAGGCGCCTCTCTGCGTTTTAACCTCACTTTGTTTTTGGCCACGGTTGCAAATCCTGCTTTTAGAAATGGCAATTTAAATCTTGCTGCAAAATCTGAATCAGCTGCCATTTCGAAGCTACAGGTAAAGATGAGTTATTATCTTTTCGATATTATTATTGAATATTTTTAGGGTAGAGTTTTGGATTGACCCAACTTAACTTGTATTTGTATTTTGCTGGCACGTTGGCGTCCCTTTTCTTTTGTCCTCCAGAATGTTACATGGAAGAAAGGACAGTTTCTTTGGTTATTATTGAGCCCTCGGAAGTGTTTCGAGGTAGGTTTATTTTGTTTATTAGATCTTGTTTGGTTTTTTAAACAAGAGTTTCGTATTTTTACATATACATACATACATATACAGCCGTTACTCGCTGACGAGTATTCGACACACATAAAGAAAATGGTCACGCAAGGCGTTTTCTTTCATGAGCTTTTCTGTGACTGAAAAGCCCGATACGTGATGTTATCTGCCTACCGCACTCCGGACATTCAAAAATCTCATTGCTTTGTTGCCTCTCTACTTTTTGGTTGCCGCTGTTAACTGAGTTTACAACCCTTCTCCATTGAGTTCTATTGTGAGCTGCTTTTTCCCACTCATTCTGCATGTTAATTCCCTTTAAATTTTCGTGGAAAATGTCCTTGTATCTTTTCAGTTGTCCACCCGGCCTCCTCTTACCGTCCACAAGCTCACCGTAAAGCAGAGATTTTGGTATGCGGTTTTCTTGCATTCTGCATACGTGACCAGCCCATCTTAAGCGGGATTTTGTGACCATGACTTCAATACTCTCGCAGTTAGATTTTTCAAGGACCGATACGTTTGAGACATGATGGAACCACCGGACTCTTAAGAGTTGTCTAAGGTGTCTCTGTTGCAACTTGTTCAATGCGTTCATGTGTCGGCGGTAAGGCACCCAGGTTTCGCTCCCATATATCATGGTGGGGATTATAATTGCTCGGTATACTGCAAGTTTTGTTTTTGTACTCAAGTCATGATTGTAGAAAACCCTGTCTTTTAATTTCCAGAATGCTCTTGAGGCGCTACTAATCCTGTGCTGAATTTCAGAGTCAATATTGGCCTTTTCCGAAATCAAACTGCCAAGGTAATTGAATTCCGCCACATATTCGAATAGTTCTTCTCCGATTTTTATAGCATTGTTGTGATCTTCCGGGGGAGTGCACATGATTTTAGTTTTGCCGATGTTCAGCTTAAGGCCCAAAGCCTCGTATGCCCAGGTATATGTGTTCAACATTTCTTGTAATTGTTGTACCGTGTTTGCAACTAGAGCGCAGTCGTCAGCGTATTGAAGTTCTGTGATAAATTTTGTACGTGTTTTTGCCCTGAGTCTTTTTATGTTGAACATACCGCCGTCATATCTGTATCTAATGCCCAATCCTCTCTCCTGCAGTTTGCTGTCCACTATAATGGAGAGCGCTGCCATGAATATGTTGAATAAGAGAGGCGCTAAGTAGAGTTTTGGATTGACCCAACTTAACTTGTATTTGTATTTTGCTGGCACGTTGGCGTCCCTTTTCTTTTGTCCTCCAGAATGTTACATGGAAGAAAGGACAGTTTCTTTGGTTATTGTTCAGGCCCTGATGAATTTATTTGACACATGGCGTAGTTTTACGTTCCCTAGTCGCCAGCCCTGCTATCGTTTCACTGTTCTATTGGAGCGCGCGCTATCAGATCCTTGTTTGGTATTTTAAACAGAGCGCCTCTCTGCGTTTTATGGACGGACTGTTGGTACGGGCCACGGTTCCCCCTGTACCGTTATCTTATGGACGGACTGGTCCAAGCTTATGGCCCAGGTTACGGACATTATCCAAGGTCCTAGTAGTGTTCCAAGGTACGGGTAGTGTCCCCATATTGCCACAGTATGGATACAGCGTAAGCCCCATGCTGCTTCGCTCCCATTTCTAAGCCTAGTAGCTACAGCTGTATTGATTCATGGTGTCCTCATTCTGGCCCCTTTTTTGTTGTTTTGGCCAACAGGATCGCCGACAGACAGTACAGAGATATGAGCCTACCTCACGCTGCTACTCTTCGAAACAGGATTGCCTCAAGAACTGCTATGTGTAGATTTAGGTTCTGGTTTTCAGTCGATTTTCAGTCTTAACTTAATAACGTACATTTTAAATAATATCGTACAGACTATATTTAGTGGTTAGATTATTAAGAACATTTATGTCGATTTAGTAATTACAATATGATTTAGATTTTAGATTTCATTACATTACGCCTTGTAATAGTATTACTTTTTTATAGATATTATTGCACTAACATCATATAAAGTATATCAAATTAATTAAAGTAATGCTACATTTCATATATTCTCTTAAACGTTACATGTCTTGTATTTTATCATAGTTGTTTTCATAGATATTTAGTTCAATTCTTAACACCACTTTCGTTGACATATAACCACTATAATAATTATTAAAATTGTACAATGCTATTTACCATCACAGTCCATCTTGAATAAATATAGTCATTAGTTTTAAGTAATATACAACTGTGTTTTCTTTCTCTGTACATGCCTGGCGCCCAATATATATATATATATTTTTTTTATTGTTATTGATTAGTTTTCCCTCTAGTGAAATACCTTATCCATGACTGCTCTCCGATGAAAAGCTGCCGTTCGCAGTGGTAATGTTTATAAAAAACGCTACAGTCTCCTCAATGAACACCTTGGTAGGTTGAAGCTAAAAGACAACGGCAAATGCAGATTCTAGGTATGGGAACACCTCATCACTGAATACGCCCCTTTAAAACCGTCTGAGATATTTGCTTTTGTCAAAGCTCTGAGACTAGCTGAGGCTCCATTATGAGTTTTAACGCAAGAATGGAGGACACAGTATATCTATATATGATCTATAAGATCGCGGTGATTACATCCCCTCCCGTACAATCTATACGAAGAGAGTTTTAAACAGTTTTAAATACGTTTAAAACACTTCTTTCAAATAAAATGTTTAAAACGTAACAATAAGGGTAATGACTTGGCTATTGACTGGATCCTAATCCGAAATGTAAGCCTTAATTCGTTTATGTAACCGAGCAATCAACCCAAAGAATGAAGGAAACGTCGTCACATGACATTGCGCTTTTTTAATCCTATTAAGATATTCCTTTAAAGGGGGTTCTGCGGCATTTATTAAGCTTCAAAACACAGAACCGTACTTTACCATTTTTCCGAAATAATTTAAACCAAACTGAAATATTTAATTACTTTAAGAGTTGGTACGTACCGTCGCCTTCCACATAAAATGTCGTAAATAACATTTTTAAAAAAAAACCGCCGGAGTCGAAGAAACTAGAATAAAGATTATATTTTTAGCCGACCATACCAATAGGTATAAAATGAGTTATTTGGGTCATAAATGACCTAAATACGAAATATTTTCATGGTGTCTGTCTGTCTGTCCGTTTAAGGTCCGTGGGGGGTTGGTAAAGGGGTATGGCAGGGGGTTAAAAATTTTAAAAAATCGTAACTCCAAAATTACAGTAGCTAGTGACACGCGGTTTTCAATTTAAGATTAGGAATAATATCTGCAACAAAATTTGTAATAACATCAAAATCAGTCAAAGTCGCAGTTTTTGAGATAAAAAAAATTCTATTACTTTGAAACTAAAAGATCTGCCTACCAACTTTTTATTAACATAAACATTTAGTATGAGCGGCTATACGTCCCATCTAACAATTTCTGTTTTAAAAATGTCGTAAGAACGTTTACAGAACTATTTTTATAAAATAACAGTATTGCGATAAACATTTCAACAACGTTTATACAATGCTTATAAAACCAAAAAGGGCGCACTTTAGGGCAGCAATTTAGTTCTTTAATTTGTTTTATTAGAGTTTCCATAGCTTTTACCGGACAATTACATAAACAAAATTATTATAAAATATTATTTTATAATAATTTTGTTTATGTAAAACACTTTTATTGAAAACAGTTACAGAGTTAAATAGTTTACCAAAATTATGACAATTATACAACAATTATCGAGCTAGAATAAAACACTTTTATAAAAGTTGTTTTGTTATACCAGCAGCGGTTCCGATTTTGCTTTGACGAACATTATGAAAGGATGCTTTTGTTGTTCCCACAGAGCTTAATTTATTTTTTAATCATCGTTCTGAGAACAAAAAAGCTAAATATCGCGTCTTCTGTCACAATTTTAAAAACATAATATATAGTTATGTCTGAATGTACACCAGCCATATTGCATTTAGCTCTGACCATAATAAATAGCCAATCTTAGGTAAGAAATTCGGTATGCCATCTGCGGATTGATATTTTACTGCGAGGAAAATTTTTATGTATAATGTATGGTATTTAAATAGCAAAATTTTCAAGCTCCTTAAATATGTTATCTCTTTTTGAGTTTTAAGAGAAAGAATCAAAAATACTATTTCGTGTTTTTCTTTCATTTGGCCTGTACTGTAATAAAATACCCTAAAGGATCCATCCTAGACCACTATATAAATACTTAGACTAGAGAGTTGTGGCGTTTTATTGTGGGAAAATGATTTTTTGTAATGCGTTTAAAAATGGCCGTCGGAAGGTGAAGTGGAAACAACGAAAACAATGGCTTCCATGTTATAAAATACTTTTATCGCCCTCGGTGTTCGTATAAAATGTTTTTGATCTTTAAGAAATTGTTATAAAATATTTAAATTATAAACAATGTTTTAGTTAAACAGGGACGTATTTCAGAAAAAAATAACCATATATTATATACGTGTAGATAAAAGAGCCTATGTAATATTCGCACTAACTCTATGCATTTGTCAAATTTCGAGTTGAAGTCTTGGCCTTACTGATACTGATAAGATACAAAATGAAGGAATCTGTCGTGATATACAGCGTGCCGCCACTTTCAAAATAATATTTCACAAACTTTCTTATTGGGCTTTTGCACTAACATCATTAAACTTTTTTTTAAATGCTTGACATGTGTCAATTTTCGTGTTGCAATATTGGCAGTACTAATAATGATAACGTACTCACAAAATGAAATAAAAATTTCCTATGTTCCTATGGTAATGCATATTTTTGTTCTAAATGCCAATAAGTTTTTGATGTAATATCAATGTTTGTTTTTCGTAATTAAAAGTCCACAAATTTCGCATATATTTTTGAAATCGCTAATAATTACATATAAAAATGCGTGCATTTTCTTTATCTTTTAACGTACGAATAAAAAATCGCACAGTTTTCGGTGTGATTTGTTTACAGTAGGTACATAATATACACTGTGTCCGTAAAGTAACGGATAGATAAAAAAAAGATATCACGTGGTACTTCAACTTTTTAAATGGAGAGCCCTGTATATTTTGATGAATATCGATAGAGCCCATTGAGACGAATTCAATGATATAAGGGTTGATAGGTCTATTTTGAATGGTTGCTAAGAAACAAATCTTGATGGTTCAACAAAACGTCAGATTGAAAATCTAATAACATCAACTTGTAGAGCAGGAAAAGTAGCATTAGGAATGTGAAATTTGCATTGTCGCATATCTTTTCAAATAAAATGAGAAGAAAATAAGATTGAAATCGGGAAAATTCGGTGTTTCCCAAATATCTTCGGAATTTTAAAAATTTTAAAACATCATATTGCAGGATTCAGCAAGGCGCAACTTTTCTCTAATTTAATCATCTTTGTAACTCTTCTGGTTTATGAGATCCCTGTAGTTTGCAATGCACACTGTGCATTCTTATATGGGACACCGTGTACGTACGTAATTTACTGCATCTTAATATCCTGTGTTTTTGTCTATTTTACATATACATAATGGTAAAGGGTAAAAGAAATTTACTTAACTCTGGCTCTGATATCTCTCAATAGGTTTTTGCTTTCGTTTTCATACGTCCGCGTCGACGCCCAAATAGTCGCCCATATGACGCTTATTCAAATTAATTGTTTTATATAAAACACTTATAAAACATTAACAAAACGGTTAGTATCTATGTTGATTAATTGCTCCGGTTGCAACCGTTATATAAATATGTCGTAGATGCGGCAACAACAGAACTAATTTGTGTTTAGTGCAACATATCTGTTTCAGAAACCTAACCTCATTATTATTCTATTTAGGATATTTTAACGGAAAGCTATTTGAAGCTTAAAAGTTCTAGGGTCTTGGGGAAGCATATTAGGAAAGCGAACATGTAGTACATTAAAAGACAAACGTTCTAATATTGTTTACAAGCTTTGTGTTCTTTTCTGCATTGACTATATCCTCAGAATGTTCCTCATCCTCACGTAATTCATGTAGCTCTATTTCCCAGTTATTTATTTCTTCTTCGAGATCTCTCTTCTGAACCACGTTAATAAAAACATCATTTTCAGTGGAACTACTTCGTTCATCAGCAATTGAAGAGAAAACGTTTTGTTCACTTGAGTCTTCTTCCTTTACAGAGAGATCAACTGTTTCACGAACTTCGGTAGCTAGGATATTCTGATAACACTTTTTTGCCCTTCTGTAAAACGCACCACTTCTTTTATGTTTTTTATTATTTTTAATAATTTGAGATTTTGACATGATAAAGCTGTAGTATATTATGACAAGATCAAAGTAGAAAGTAATGGCGTGCAAAAATGTCTATACGTTGTATAAATGTACTATCAAATGCTTTTGTGCCATCAGAATTATTTTTTTGTTTTATAACTATTCCATTAGGTTTTTATTATGACAGTGTTTGTAAACCCGTGATAAAAGTGGCATTAAAAACTTAAAACGCTGTGCTGTGAACTGTGAACTGCAAAAACCATCGTGGATCGTGGCATAACGTCGGCAACGTCGGTTTCCAATGTTTCATAGGTATTTCATACAGGTCCTTATATAAAATAAAGTTTCTTGTATGCAACACACTGTATTTTATTTATAAAATTAAAAGAAAATAATAATAATAAATTTGAATAAATAATATTTGGCGATATAATTCCGGAAAAAGCCGAACCGCTCCGAACTTTTCAAAAGCTTTAGGCCGCGACCGTTGCAAGAATAGCGCCAAATAGTGTTTACATTGTCCTTATGGGCACTTTCCAATCTGACGAGACAGATTTGCTGATAATGCTATTTAAAATATTTATAGCATGCCCATGAATTTCTCTTTAACAGAGAAACCGATACCCCATATCTACAGAAAGGATCTTTGGAAAGGATAGACGTACTGTATGCAGTTCGGTCCTGGACGATTATTTTTTGTCAATTCCTTAAGACCTGTTCGCCAAATTAATATCGGTAGCCGACAAATATTCCCTGCTGATTTCAATCAAAGGCAGAACAACATCTGAATCTATTTCTAATTATAATATTACTACGAATACTACAGACATCTAGTAACAACATAGAGGTAGAAAAAAATGAGTAAATCAACTTTTTGTCAGCTCTTTAGGTATTTTTTGTTGACTAAAAAAAATATTGAGTTATAATTATTAAATAACTGTATTAACATTGTAATGCGGAGTTGTAAATATATTTATGATCATGTAGTAATCTTAGAAAAAAATGTAAGATGTCAAGATTTGTAATTAATTATGAAAGATTTTTTAATTAATATTAAGTTTGTTCGCCGGAAAACCTGACCACAAACACAATTTAACTTATGTAAAATGGGCATTAGTACACATAAGGTAGTACTAAAAAAATTGAATAAAATTTTACTATAACTATTTAACTATATACACCTTTTTATAACACAATTACTGTCAATAATTGTGAAGTGACGAAAACTGTAAGTAGGTATGTATCTACTAAAAAAATAAAACCAGAATAAAAAATTTAGTCGTTAATTAAGCTAACTATACAAACAGGAAACAAAAAATAAGAAAAACTAAGTAAACCATATGCCCATAGCCGTAATATATCTTGTACGGGGCTACAACATTATTAAGTTGTTACATACGGGCGAAATTATAATTCAAACTTGCCAATAAGCGTATTTATTCAATCGGTCTGAAAAGCGTACGCTAATGGGGGCTTTACATCTGCACAGAGATGTACTCTATTTATTATGAGGTACCGGCGAGGTACGTACCGTGTAGATGTAACCCACTCGGAGCGTGTAAACACCGACCTTATCATAGTTTATAGTGCATCGATTGTAGAACTATCGAGATCCTTGTATTTTTCCTAGTTCTTACTATTTGTATTCTCTTATAAAAGATATTATATTTTATTATGATCTCTTATCTATGAGAATTGTTGTGCAATACTTCGTATTTTACAAGCTTTTATTTTCTTAACGTGTTAGTATGGGTCAAATCTTGCAAGTTGAATTAGACACAACGAATGTCAGTTCTTATCATTCGATTAGCATAAATTTGGTACACTTGCCTATCTTCGGTGACAATGCAATATTATAGTACCATAAAGCAGTTATATAAGGTATATTTCTTTTCTTTTTTAGGTTGCCGTCTCCCTTCTTCCTACTGATCTCCTGCCATCCATGTTATCTTCAATGGTCAGTATCCTGAGCACCTCGTATCGTTCATCCTTTAGGATCTGATCGACATACTATAGTTTCCTTTCCTTAAGCAATACTATATTAATTATGTTTATATGTAGTTTCTGTAAATATAAATAAAGCCTCTTAGGAAACACAATCTCAAATTTATTATGATTATTTGCATTTTAATTTTAACAATTTTTTTTTAGCAAAACCTAATTGTTCCATGATCTCTCTATATCAGCATATCTCAAATATTATTTATTCTTTCAGACTGTGTTTAGGGGGACAAATTTAATAGAGGACCGGAGTAGAGGACTCCATATATACATAGTCTCTAAGTTGGTAAGTTGACTGTTTTGGTTACAAAAATAGGTAGTATCTATTTTTCTTGCATGTTTTTTTTTATTTTGTTTCTAATGGCAATTTTGTTTCTATTTTGGTTAGGCTCAGAATTCCAGTAAGGTTCTTCTAAACAAGAAGAGATGGCAATGAACATCTTACATGCATAAGTTCTGTTTTGTGACTTTTTATTAACCTTTATAATCTATATCTATACTAATATATAAAATCCTTAAGTGACTGACATACTGATTAATCACGATCCTACTCAAACCACTCAACGTAAGAAGCTCAATTTTTGGCATACAGGTTGATTCCTAGGGTGTAGAGGTTCGATAAGAAGGATTTTCGAAATTCCAGTTCAAGAGGGTGAAACCACCCCTCAAAATATTACAATATTTTTTATTTAAAAAACAGTCAAGTTTCGAAAAAACAGCAAACACGTATATTTTATTTTTGTTTTACATGTTTTGAGATTTTTTAAAATGGCATACAGGATGTTTCGAAAAAATCTGGTCATTGATTAATCACGATCCTGCCCGGCGTAAAAAGCTGATTTTGGAAAACAGATTGACTTTAGAGTGTAGAGGTTCGATAAGAGGATTTTTCGAAGCTCGGAGTGAGGGGGTGAAACTATCCCAAATATCTCAAATATTAAAATATTTCTTGTTTAAAAACCGGTGAGTTTTTCAGGAAAAACTCTTAAACTTACGTATATTTTATTTTGTTGTTTTTACATATTTAAGATTTTTATAAATTTATACAGGGGTGTTTCATGAAATATGACAATTGAGTAATCGCGATTCTGCTTAAACTTCTTGACATTTAAAGCTGATTTTGGCAAACGGATTGACTGTGGGGTGTAGAGGGTTCGATAAGGGAGGGGTTTCTCGAATCTCAAATTCAAGAAGGTGAAAACGCGCCTCAATATTACAATATTTGTTATTTAAAAAACAGTTGGTCTTTCGGGAAAACTTGGACAAGCATAATTTATTTGTTTTTTTACATATTTTGAAATTTTAAAACATATAGGGTGTTTAAAGTTGGGTAATTGATTAACCACGATTAAATTGCTTGACGTAAAAGCTTGTACGGCAAACGGATTTTAAGTCAAATTCAACGAGATGAAACTACCCCTCAAATATTACAAGTTATATAATAATATCGCCATATTGTTTTTTCTCATGTTGACATAAATGTGAGAAAATTTTCTCCGGTTGTATGTTAATGGAAATTCTTGCTTTGCTTTATCATCAACATTACAAATGATTAATTCGACGTGAACGAAATCTCGCTGGTACGGAGTTCGTCTGCTGGATCTGTGTCAATGAAAGGAATGCGGACAAAACATTTAAATAAACAATATATTTATACGTCGACTTGACGAGTACGTCACCGCAAATCGCTCCGCCCACTCATTTTATTGGCTGCACCGTTGTCAATTTTTATTGATGGGACGCGTCGTCTAATTTTTTACGAAAAACATCGAGAGAATATCGTTTCCCCTCTCACAGATACCCCGTAGCCACAGAACGGACAGACGTACTGTGTACACGCTAGTAAATATTATAATTATAAACACGTGTTTTAATTAATTTCTTTTTTTTTTTTTTTTTTTTTTGTTTATTTGAAATAATTGTAAATTCGCTTTGTGAATATAAAAAGTAATTGTAAATTCACTTTAATAAAATGTGTTAATTTGTTGTTGCCTACTCTACAAGAAGTTGGCGATTTTAAAAAGATAAATTTACAATGAATAAGTAAATTTACTTTTTTTTTTTATTATTTTTTTGCATAAATTCACAAAGTGACTTTGAATATAAAAGATGTATATTTACATACATGCCTAGATTCGTCATACTAAATGGATGGTAAAATTTACTACAATAATCTGTGACAAGAAATAACCATAAATAATACTGTTATTAAATTCACAAATTAATTTTTCAGTGGCTCTCACGCGGAATTTCTTCAAACATCGTTTTCTAATTATGTGGTAATTTCAGATGTAAGTCGATACAATAATTAAACGTGTGCTCAGTGGAAAATATACCCTCTTTCTCTCGGTACGAACTTAGCGGTTGGCGAAGTTCCCTGGGCATCCTAAGGATATTGTTGACTATAATTTATGAAGAGTAGTATCGATGAAATTATGTGTCGTACTGCCCGCTGGGTGCGAACAGAGAAACGAGCGAAACGGCCCATCTTCGCCCCTTTTCGATCGACGACTCTATAACTCAGTTTTTGGTTTTTGTAAGGCGCTAAACAATAAAGGAGTTAAGAAATCTATTTTTGGTTACTTTATCCTCATAGATAAGAGAATTTAATTAAATCTATTTATAATAATTTTATTTTATAAGTTAAATTTTTAAACTTCTAAATTTATAATTTGGAGATGGAACCGATAGACAAATGGGATCCTTTCTCATTTAGATTCTCAAGATCACTGTATCAGATTTGCGATTAGAGGAAAATATATATATATATATATATAACAACTCTTAATATATATATATATATATATATATATATATATATATATAAATACTCTCTTTCTATATATATATATATATATATATATATATATATATATATATATATATATATGCTATATATATATGCTGCTGCTGCTATATATATATATTGAATATATATATCATTACGAAAGTTTATTTCAAAAATTTCTATCTTTTGAAAAGGTAATAAATTTAATTAAGATGCGAAGAGCTGGTACAAATGTAAGAACTTGGCAACGCTGTTTCCGATACGCTTCAGTCCATCCACCAAGCATTATATATATATATATATATATATATATATATATATATATATATATATATATATATATATATATATATATATATATATATATATATATATATATGCTGCTTATATACTATATATATATATATATATATATATATATATATTTATTAAATCGACGAGTCAGACCCGGTACGTTGAAGATAGGCCGTCAGACCCGGGGTATATCGGACAAAAAATGTTCAAGCGATGCTTTCAGGCCCTGATGCTGGACCGTTTAATTTGTCCCATTTATATAAAAATGAGGGTTTGTTCGTTTTCGCCGGACACGACGTTGCCGCTTTTAATTCTCAAATATTTATAATAGAATTAAGACGAACGGACCTTTTGACACGGTAATTGATCACAGTGCAGAAGTAAAAACGTTGCATTTCTGCTATAGTGAATATTATTGTACTTATTGTTAGTATTCGATATATTCTGTCTTATAAATGCATCTGTACGAAAGCGTTTTTTATCTGAAATTTCTTTGTAATAAGCATAATCAAGTTATAATGCATTATCAATTTCGTTTAGTAGATTTTGTAAGTGTTTACTAAGTGATGATGGCACCCCGTTTATTATCTTTATACTTTAAAAGAAAAAAGTTTAGCTACTTCTACAAATCCGGTAATGACAGCAATTCAAAAAAAAAAATTTTAGATACTCGTACAATTTTTTGACGACGATCAATTCCGACAAAAAAAAATTTAGTTAAACTACAATCATAGCATCGATATAAATATTTAGGTAGGTACTTGTACAATTTTTCGACACGACGATCGATTCCGACGACTCATTTCTAAGGTAATTTGACGCCGTGTTTTGGAATCATAGGGTATGTGTATTTATCATTAACCTTTTCTATTTGTTATAAAGAATTATTTTAACTTATTTTTTTATTACATACAGATATGAGGGCAGCAATTTAAAAATTTGCACTGTGGGCAAGACGGGTAGAAAAAAAGATGCTCATTTAGAATATTAAAATTCAGACAAAAAATAGAAAATAAGCATTCTTTAAAGATTGTTTCTACTAGTTTTATTTAAAAATATTAATATAAGGTCTGCTCTAATCTGGCGAGTTGAGTTTGGATGAGACTATAAAATTTTAAAAGTATAAATGTAATAATTTAAATTTTTCTGCGTCTGATAAAATTCATGTAGCAGTAAAGTAGGAAAAAAGTGTAGGTTTAAAAGCATCAATTTCTGGGAATTCCATATTTTTAGAGGCTGGGAACCACCTACTTTTCTGGGAACCCCACACTTTCAAGTTTAAATTATTAGAACTGTGATTAAAACAAATCACTATTTTCATTCATATTGCAATCAATGAATAACAAGAATATTATATTATCCAAATATTACTCTAATTAAATTTTTCGAATACAAAGTAAATATAGAAGATAGAACATATTATAGAGATGCAACCATAAAACGTATTTGTTATATTTTTATGGTGTTGGTAGATAGCATCCAACCGTAAACTGTGAATATACAACATTACCTATTACTGTAGTGTGTAGTCACAGTTTAAAGAATACGTGTAGCCGTCAAAATTTTTGTTTCACTGAAATTACTATTTTAGATCTCACTGAACGAAATAATGCAATAAATTAATTATTGTGAAATAACTGAATTCTATCATATTTATGATCGAAAAAAAAAACGGCGTCAACGATGGCTATGAAATGAAAATTGCTGTCATTTTATATGTAAAATTATATGTGGTGAATGTCATCGATCGTCATTCCAAGCCAACTGGACGCCGCTTTTTCGATCATACAGTACCTTTTTGTTTAAAGTTTTTCCTGTGGGGAGAAATATCATACAAAACGGCCTTATCGTACAGTCACTATCATATATACGATGATCGTAATTATTTTGATGTAATTATTTCAACAATGAAATCATACCACCGAAATAAATCTTTAGGTACTTCTGTATATGTATAACCATATGCGAAAATGTCAGAAATTGACATATTATGATGTCATTCTATTGAGGGTGCATCCACACTATCCTAAAAACGGCGTATCGGCGTACCGGCGTAACGACCTTGAATACATTTCCAGTAATTCTATTGGCTGAAAAATTCATCTGTCAGAAATTTTATCTGTCAAATTCATCTGTCAAAAATTTCAGGTAATAGAATTACTGGAAATCGACTCAAGGTCGTTACACTAGATTTTGAGATAGTGTGGATACAGAGTGCTAATTTTGTATCGAATAATGTCAAAACACAAATACGACGACTGATTTAAACGAAAAAAATTTAGGTACTACTACAACGAAATCATAGTACCGAAATAAATTTCTAGGTATTTCTACGTACAATTCTTTGATGCGACGATCTGTTTTCTGACATGAAAAATTTGATACAGGTACTTTTACGTAAATTTCTAGGTACTCGTACAATTTTTGACCCATCGATCGATTTAGATGAAAAAAATCTTTAGGTACTTCTGTAACGAAATCATAGCACGAAATAAATTTTTAGTGCTCGTACAATTTTTGACACGACGATCGATTCTGACGATTGTCATTTCAAAGGTAATTTGACGCCGTTTTTTGGAATCATATATATGCGATGTGTATACTTATCTAATAAGTAAAGTGTATTCATTTAGAATATTAAGAGATTCAGACGAAAAAAATCAAAATAGGTAGTAAGTATTCTTTAAGATTGTTTCTACAAGTTATATTTAAAAATTGAAAACAGAGAACTATTATTATTATAGTATCGCTACTATCGGACCGCTTGGACGAGTCCATTATAAAAAAGATCGAGGGACAGTAGGTAGAAAAAACATGATTTGGTTTATCACGGAAACGTAAAGTTTAATAAAAGTGTTTTGTTGAAATTCTTCGAGTTTTATCATAAAGTTTATGGTTCGACACCCAACAAAATAATTGTAACGAATCCCCGTCACAAAATATAAATAATTTAAAGTCTAGTCTAGCGAGTTGAGTTTGGATGAAACTATTAACAAAAATTTAAAGTGTAATGTAATCATTTAAATAAAATTCGTACTATAGCAGTAAGTAGTAAAAAAAGTGTAGGTTTAAAAGCATGAGCTTCTGGGAATTCCCTATTTGTATAGTCTGGGAACCACCTACTTTTCTGGGAAACATACTTTTCAAGTTCAATTTATTAGAATAAATTGTGATTAAAAGAAAGCACTATTCTCATTCATATTGCGATTAATGAATATTAATAATAATAATATTATACTACCATATATTACAGAAATTAAGTTTTCGAATACATAGTAAGTAAACATAGATAGAACATATTATAGAGATGCAACCCTAGAACGTGTTTGTTATATTTATGGTGTTGGTAGATAGTATCCAACCGTAAACTGAATACAACGTATTACTGTAGCCATCAACATTTTTGTTACACTAAAATTACTATTTTTAGATCTTAGTTAACGTAGTAATGTAATAAAATTAATTATTGTACTGATTAACTACCATATAATCGAAAAAAAACGGCGTCAGCGGTGGCATGAAATGAAGATTGCTGTCATTTTATACCAGGTGCGTCTCAAAAAGTGGCTCACCGCTATAACTTTTAATTTTTTTTAGATAAAAAACGAAGGGTTGGTATGTAAGTATATGACATAAATTAGGAATTGTGTGACATATTCAATTGTTTTTGGTCACTTCCTATTTCACAGGAAATGACTACAACTTTGATTTTTAAATGACATCCCAGTATGTTTTTACATTACTAGTGGAAAAATAGATTTGATAATCTAATTTTTTTTTTTTAATGTTTTTAGTGTCTTCGGTTTAAAGATGCCAAATCGTATTTTTAATCATATCTCAATTTTTTAAAAACGGAACAAGGAAGGCTCGTTAGCATATTTGGAAAAAGCATTTTTACGAATAATTTGGTACCACACATGGTATTTCGAGTCAAATTGTCATTATGAACCGCATGTTACAATTTCAAATAAACCATATGCGAAAAATGTTAAAAAATGACATATTATGATGTCATTCTATTGAGGATGCATCCACACTATCCTAAAAACGGCGTATCGGCGTAACGGCATAACGACCTTGAATATATTTCTAGTAATTCTATTGGCGGATGCGTTTCAAAGTGGTCCACCGCTATATCTTTTTAAAAAACGAGATTTGGTATGTTGGTATATGACATAAATTGGAATTGATTGACGTATTCAATTGTTTTGGTCACTTCATGTTCAACGGAAATAACTACAACTACAACTTTTGATTATTAAATGACACCCCCGGTATGTTTTTACATTATTCGATAAGAAAATGACACTCTGAATAGAATAATATCATATGTCAACTTTTGACATTTTCGCTTAAAAAAAAATATTGTTTTAAATTTCTATCTATTATAGAGTGCCATGGATGTGTTAAAAACACTAATTTTAATCAAGGAGCCCTTGGAAAAATAGATTTTTTGATAGTCTAATGTTTTCGTGTCTTGTCCGGGCCCGTTACTCAAATATCAAAAGTGAATTTTTTAATCATATCCTCAATTTTTCAAACGGAACAAAAGGTGGCTCGTTAACATATTTGGAAAAAAGCATTTTTCTACGAGTAATTTGGTACCACAATTTGGTACTCGAGTCAAATTGTCATTATGAACCACATGTTACAAATAAATCATATGTGAAAATATCCAAAATTGACATATTTGATATGCCATTCTATTCAGTGTGATTTTCTATCGAATAATGTAAAAAGAAATATACCGGGGGTGCCATTTTAAAAATCAAAGAGTTGTAGATAAAATTTCGGTGAAGCAGGAAGGGACCAAAACAATTGAATACGTCAATCAATCTAATTTATGTTATATACTAACATACCAAAACTCGTTTTTTTATCTGACAAAATAAAAAAAGTTGTAGGGGTGAAATACTTTTGAGACGCATCCGGTATACGACGATCGATTTAAATGAAAATAATTTTTAAAAATACTTCTACAATGACTTGAAGTCATAGTATCCGAAATAAATTTCTGATTACTCGTACATTTTTTTGACACGACGATCGATTTGAACGAAAAAAGATTTTGGGTAACTTCTACAGCGAAATCACAGCATCGAAATAATTTTGTTGTTACTCCTACAATTCTTTGACACGACGCGACGATCACTGATCGATTCCCAGATGAAAAAATTAGGTACTTCACAAAACAAAATCATAGCATCGAAGTAAATTTGTAGGTACTCGTACAATTTTGACCCGCCACGTCAAGAAATAATTTTGTTTCTAGTATTTATTAGCCGAACGACCGGTTTCGACAATAAAGTTTAGTTACTTCTTTCAAAATATTTGATGTTTAAATTAATTTTCAAAAAAAAAAGATTAGACCGTAAATTATTGATATTTTTTTAAATGAAACTAGTAGGAATAATTTTTAAAGAATACTTATTTTTCATTTTTTTTCGTCTGAATTTCTTAATATTCTAATTAGAGTATGAGCATTTTTACCGTGTTGCCGGTTCTTGGGTCTGAATACATGGATTCAACGTAAATCGGCTTATATACTTATACTAATGTCGAAGGTGGCGCCGCCCGTGACAATACCGGTGTACCCCCAATCGTATATAAAACATAAAACCATTTTCCGGGTAGCTGAAATTTTGGTCAGGGAAGTGGAAACCGTTCTAGACGATAACCACTGAAATCGTACTCAGACCCGACCCCGGGCCTGAAATGTCGAAATCGGGTCTGAGACCAATGAAGCAACGTAGTTTTTGGGCTTGTATAAGCGGTTTAATAAATCTATATATATATATTCCTCTATATATATATATATATATTCCTCTATATATATATATATTCCTATCCCGCTCCAGTGGAGCAAGATCTTCAAGGACCTAATTCTAATACAAATGTTAAATAATACAAAGAGAAAAAGACAACAAGCAAACAAAGATAGCAAGGCCTTCATCTTAAGGAACTAAGTCTAAAACCACAAAGTAACTGATAATAATTTATCAGTTCCCATACTAATATATATGTTAATGCCTACTGCTAAGCTTAATGTGGGTCTCCAGCCACCCATTTACTCTAGACTGAGAAGGAATAGCGTTCCAAATTTTACAAAACGATTTCCAAAGAATTGTGAGTGGTTATCTGACAACTCCACTTTGCTCTAAAACCTCATTAATCAGAAATAGTTCAAAAAAAGAAGCAGCTAAATAAATCCAGGATAAATTATTGAGTAAGTTTCTCCCATTACGAACCTCCAAATTAGTGGAATAAATAAATAATTCTTCTCTTAGGCCGCCGTCTCCCTTCGAGATTATGATCCAACTGGCTATATTGATGGTGTGTGAACCGCACCCTCTGAAAATTCTCTTTAAATCGATGCTCTTCCGAACCAACGACGCAGATCCTTAAGCCAGAAGTTTTGCCTTCTTCCCACTGGATCTCCCACCTCACTCTTTAATTACGACAAGTCTCAGCACCTAATAAATGTAATTAGTGGTTTCATTAGTGCAGAAGTTTGTTCCCTCTAATTCAATGAAAGCATTCTGAACATCAAAATTAGTGTAGTAATCTTCAATTAGTGGAAATGTAAACAAACTTCTTAACTCTAGCCACTATATAGTTGAACTTCAGTAAACCTGTTTTACATGTTTATTATAGCATGTAAATGAACAGGACAATGCACACTATCCGTTCCGTTTCCCTTCCGTTCCATATCCTTTCCCTTCCATACATTTTTATGGCGGACGGACTGAAGCGTATCGAAAACAGCGTTGTCAAGCCCTTACATTTAGCTTTCACCCTTTTAATTAAATGTATTATCTTTCAAAAGATACAAATTTCCTTTAAAGAAAACTTGCGTAATGATATAAATTGTCCAATAAAAAGTATGGAACTCATACGGAACGGAAGCTTAAGTATAGCGTCAATACAATAAAAATACGGAACGGATATGAAATGTAGCTTTTGGAAGGTATAGTGAGAATTAACCTTTATATACTTCCATAAATTTATGAGAAATGTAATTTTAGTTTCTTTGATTGCCATCCATCAAGAGAAAATCTATTAGAAATGAAAAGCTTCATTGCTCATAAGCCAAGTATTAGGCTTCTATGGATAAACACACTGCCTACGGCAAGCTGTTGCTAGATATTGTATTAATTTTAGTTGTGTATTTTTTAGATATTGTAAAAGATTCTAAACTCATCAGTATAAAGCGGTATAATTGAAACCACTAATTTATTCTACCATGTCGAGGAAAAAAAATCTATCTACAATTCCAGAAATAATTCCTACCATCAAGTTATAGACACTATTTAAAAGTGCAAGTACTCGTCTCCGCTTTGGTGCTAAAACTCTATTAGCCGAGATGAGTTCCGAACACGATCTCCCCAGATATATACAGGTAATTCGAGAAAAATGAACGAGTATAGGTACGACGGTAAGGATCGACGCATTCTTCGTTGGGTACCGAGCTCTCGGTACGGCAAATTCATATAATTCAATTAAAATACAATATATACGCACCAGCCAGCGTCTGTACGTGTCCCCATTAAAAAGTTATTTGTTGAACATTTTCAACGTTATTATGGTTGCAGCGGCAGCAACGTAAATTTGCAAAGTGAAATTCGATTAGAGCAGTTGATTGAGTATTATGTTTAGGTGCGCTCGACGCTCGGACGATGGGTAATACGGGCAAATTAAAAGGTGACGGGTAAAAAATTGGTAATTCAGATAAAGCACTCTCTCTCATCTAAGTCTTAATATTAACCGTACTGTGCGCTTTTAAATTAAATTTTAAATAAACTGGTCACACCCGGTGCGTTCGAAAAGGCATGCACGTCTATATGATTTTTCATATAATAAACGGGATTTGGGTGCATGTTAATATATGACATAAATTGGGATTGGACTGGATCACCGAAATGACTACAACATTTGATTCTTAAATGACACCCTTCGATATTGTTTTAATTTTATCTGATAGAAAAAGACACTTCGAATAGAATGACATATCATATATCAACTTTTGACATTTTCGAATATGATTTAATTGAATTTGTAACATGCGTGGTTCATAACGACAATTTGACTCCAAAAATACCAAGGTATCAAATTATTCAAAATAAAAAAAAAATGCTTTTTCCAAAATATAACAATGAGCCACCCTTGTTCCATCTCAAAAAATTGAGGTGGATTAAAAAATACAATATAGGTAGCTTTAACTGGCCAGGACAAGCATTAACACCAAAACATTAAACGATCAAATCTATTTTCCAAGACTCCTCGATTAAAATTAGTGTTTTAATAATAAAAAAAAAAAAAAAAAAAAAAATTTAAAATACGATTTTCTCTAAAGCGAAAATATCAAAATTGACATATGATGTCATCTCATTCAGAGTGTCATTTTCGTCGAATAAAGTAAAAATATACCAACGGTGCCATATTTAGTAAAATCAAAATTTGTAGTCATTTCCGCTGGTGAAAGAAGTGAACCAAAAACAACAATTGAATATGTTAATCAATCATAATTCTTATGTCGTATATTAATATACTAAATCTCGTTTTTTATCTAAAAATAATAAAATTATAAAGTTATAGGAGTGAGTTTCTTTTGAGACGCAACCCGGTATATTTAATCACCTGGGTTACACTTCAAAACAAACCAAAAATTAAATAAAATATAGGTGTCCGAATGTATTCCGTAAACTTCGACAGCATATTCCTGCAGATAAAATAAGTAAAAATTATTTTATGTTTTAAAATGTTTCGTTTTTGTAGATACAGGGTGTAAAGTTTTATTTTTATTTCTGGCAGTTCCTAAATAATTTCTGAACTATAAACGACATTTGATAAAAAAATGTTTTTTAAAAATTGTTTTTGACATTAGAAATTTGATTTCGATGTCAACATGACTTCTTACTTGCAGAGGGCGCCGTCACACATTTAAACTGGTTTGAAGAGTAATAACTTAATAATGTTGTTAAATAAACGACAATTAATCATCAAAGCCGCCTTGTTACATTGAAAAATAACTTCAAAAAGAAATGATAATTGGAAAAATTGGCATATGTAATTGACATGATCCAAAAACAAAATGCTCAAGAAACAGATGGTTCTGATAGAAAAATAAGAGTTTTAGGAAAATTTGTTCACGAAAATTATTGCACAGGGTGTTTTAAATTTAGAGTAAAAAACAACCTTTCAATAAACCCTGTATAATAAAGCCCAATACTAAAAGCATGGGATTTTTAGCCAGAACGAAGGTTGCATATCTACTGTTATAAACATTTATATACAGCCAAAAAATCAAATTTGGGCTAAAAAATAAAATTATACGTAAAGTTGATAAAATAAACGCAAGTTGACGAAAGAAATTTCCATTGCGTTTTCTTTATCTGTGTGTATATTATAAATAATTCGACGTTAAATAAGAGACCTTGCACTGAGGACGTATGTACAAGATGCGTATAGTCTGTATTCCTTTTCGTTTCATGCACGAACAGGTGCGGTATTTACCTTGATCATAACCCCTCCGATGTCGGCGAATCGATGACTATCGGTCAGATCTCTGCCCGGTACCACCCATAAACAATAGCCCAAATCGATGATCGAAATGACTAGGCACAAAGCGAAAAAAACCACGCCCGACTCTTATTTAGATCGTCGAATTCGATAAGAACCATAGGGCGATATGAAAAGTCAAACTCGATACCTACACCGCGGTACAAATCAACATTATTAGATTTGTTCCAACTAGGGATCCAAGTTTAAAAAAATTTTGACAACTGGTTTTTTCAACCCCATAAAACCGAATCCAATTAACCACTATAAAAAGAACTGGTTAACCGAATAACCGTTTCATAATAGTTTCTAACTACTGCGTTAAATTAATAGAAGCAATAATTTATGTATTACCATTAAATATGTATAATAAATAAACAAGGGTATTACTCTACATCACTGATTTTCTTTTTATTATCTATATTGCATTTGAATCAGTTGTACTGGTACTAACATTACTAACTGTAAAGTAGTGATGGATAACGCAAGCGAAAAATTGCTCGAGTACTGATTGAAATAACTGATATTGCCTGCAAGTGAACGAGCGACGAACACAAGAGATCCTAGAATGAAATAAATTGGAACTGACTCGATATTGCCGAGCGAATTTTCTACATACATTGCAGGTAGCAATTTATACGCCGACGATATCCGTTGCGTATCTGAGTGACAAATTTAGAATAACAATTTTACAACCTCAACAATGCTTTAAACTAAACTAAATCAAGCGAATTATTCGTCGCTTGTCGCTTGCAACTACCACTCTGGCCCGTCACCGAAAGGATATGCTGTAGCGCACGCGCCCCTCTACTGCTTGGCGTTACGACTACAACAAGCGACAAGCGACGGACGAAAAACCGTATATTTAAATACGAGCGAGATTTCGCTCGAGCGATCCCTCGATCATTGAAATCGCTTTGAAACTTGAGTCCTCGATTATTGAAATTAATCGATTTTCCCATCACTGCTGTAAAGCCTATAAAGAACGGATAATCATTACTAACCACTATAAACTATTATCATAGTAGCTGGCGCTATAGCACCCTCCCAAATATGTTCTGCTAGTTTCTACAATCTGTCGAATATCGGCAGATTGCAGAGTGTATCAGTTGAGTTCCGTCCGTCTACCTGCGAGGATCGAGCGTTGCGTCCCAGCACAGAGACGGATTTCCGAAAAATGAGTGCCTTACTATGTGCTGCTATTGATTGTAGTAATAATTCAAGAAATTGTGGCTTTGAGTTTTTTTTGAGAGTCATTATTTGTGATCATGTTTGTGTTCAGGTTAATTTTCTCAAGGACTGATTACTACTGAATAATTTGATATTATTTTCATTTAAATTTTTTTTTTTTTTTTTTTTTTTTTTTTTTTTTTTTTTTTTTTTTTTTTAAATTCTTTTAAATATCATTGAATAAAATTTTGCTAGTACCGACCAAAACGGGGTAATCCTGGTTCCTTAGAGGCATGGTACCGAAATTACTGGTTCCGGAAACGCTATAACGTATCATAACCATGAATCGCCCTCTCTACAGGGTGAGTTCCTAAATAAGTACAAATATTTTAGGGTAGTATATTTTGACGCTAGAAATACAAAGATTTTCTGAATTTTCAAAATTTTATGAAAAAATCTTAATTTTTTTGTTTTTAGTTAAAAAATATAATTTCTTTACAATATGGTAACTAGGGTTCAGAACCGGAAATTGACTAAAGAACCTGGGCCTGGAAATTACACCCTGGTTCTTTGGTACCTCTGGACCTGGAAAAATAACCAAAAATTATTCTATTATTAGGTGAGAAAGTAGTGATGCTATTTTCATTGTTCTTGCTTCTTTCCTCTTTTGAAATTTCTGTAATGTTTATTAGCAATTAATGAAGTTTAAATATGTTATTTTATCATTTAGTACAATGTGTTGTTCAAAGTATTAGTTATCCAATGAAAATCACCCAACCAATATATTACTACAAAACAAACACTACTAAATGTTAAAATTAAAATCTTTGAAATAGATAATAATATAAAAATATGTCATTATATATTTTTTTTTCCGCATTTCTTCCCATCAGAAGATTTTCAGATACAGAAGAACTATTTTTGTGACAAGTTTCTACACAGTAACGAAGAAAGAGAAAATAAAGAATAAGGTTATCTACCAGCCTCTTCGTCCCTCATCATATTTAGTTCAGAAATAAAAAAATATGTATGCTAAAAAACAAATAAAGCTTGAGGAATCAAATTAAAAACAAAAAATCAGCAAAAGAAAGGGCCAATAATTAGTTGACACACAATCTTAATACACAGGTCAGTTCTTTGATTCTTGCTTTAAACTGGTATCGAAGTCACCGTTCCAAATAAGATTCATGAACGATTACACACTTAGTTGGAACGCAAATGTATCGTCTGCTAGTTGGATTTTTATTATTTCATTGATGGAATGCATTTTCTCTACTGCGCATAAGCGTAACTGTACCAAGAACGGTTCTCTGCTATATTGGAACAAACCCATATGCCTAGGTATCAGCGATATTTTGATGCATTCTTTCGGTGTTAATACACCTACAAGGTTACATTAAATTAGATTGATAGACAAATAGGTGTTTGTTCTTTAGGGTCATTTGATTTGGTCAATAGACAGTTAAAGCAAGGTACGTATACGTATCTCTCGACACGTAACGCAGAAACTGCGTTGTCGTGTAAACAAGAGTTAAAGTAAGTATTTTGGGGCAAAAGTATTTTTAACGCAAATGGTACATTTAGAATTTAAATTATTTTGTAAAATAATTCCATTTAATTTTGTCTCACTCTATATAACTTCTCGGGTCAAATTTCAATTAAATAAAAAAAAAAAAAAATATAGAAAATGAAAATTATAAATGGAAATTACTATTACAGAAAGTAGCCCTTACAACTTAAAATGCTCTTAGTAATAAAGTGGCCATTAAAACACACACAGTTTTATGATTATTTATTAGATCCCATCTTTTAGAATCCTCATATTATGGTTTTGCTTATAAGAACTAGCATTTAATTAAATAGATTCCAAAATGAGTTTATTATGATGCTTATTATTTTCATACCAATTTCTATTGTAATAAAATAGGCCCAGTTCTGTTACACTGGCCCCAAAATTTATGAAATAACTTAATTACCAGCCAGTTGTGGAAACGAGTTGCGAATCTTGTAATGTTCGGCATCATTTGGGTGAAAATCGAAACTCCTTAGGCTCGATACGTTTGCGTTTTGTACGTATACGTAAAGGCACGTAAAGATACGTACCACGTATCCGTAAACGCAAGTTAATTTCTCACTGCGTAAGCGTACATGTCAAACGATATGTTTACGTCTACGTCTTTGGCCGTGTTTTAACTGTCTAATAAGTCTAATAACGGAGTCATCTTATTAGACAGACGGTAGAATTTGGATTTAGTTAGCTCACTGCCTACAAATGCCTAAATGATCAATTTAGAAAATAACTTCATATTATATTGTTTGAATTATTTCCAAAACTCTTTAGCATTAACTCTACGAACAAGTTTCTTTGATCCCTCTCTGTCAGTAAAACCACATTTTATTTTTCAATTCTATCTGTGTATAAATTATTTTGAATTATCCATATTATTTGCCAGAGTTGCTGTTAAATGGCAATTAGTTCAGAATGTATATTATAATTAACCATTCTCTTGCATACCAGCTATTACAGTGATTCTACGAGGTAGTTTCGCAAACTTAAGTTAAGGGACGTGTTGTACAACTTTTGATCATAAACGCATAATATTATTATAAACGAATTTCATTCCAAAAAAGTGTTTTAGGGTTTTGTAGCTGCATCCAATATACCTAACAAAAAAGATTTGAAATTAGTAGTAATAGTCCCAGGAGGATAGAGAGGGGGCCATGGGGCCCGGGCCCCCGCTAAAATCTATAAATTAAGTAAAAAATAGCGCCCTAAAAGCATATTCTACATTATTTTATTTGCCCCCGTAAAATAAATTTCTATCCGCCACTGAGGAGGATATACATATTTTTATAAAGGCAAATGTACCTTTTATGTGGTATTTTCATCACATTGTTCAATTGTCGTTTGTTACTTCCTAGTTAACAGTATTTTGAAATAGTATATTAACCCCTTCCCATACCCCCTTACCATCCCCCATCCCCACCAAAACTAATGGCGACTCCTCAGGCGCTACAGTATTTTTGTGCCAAATTTGGTTAAAATCGGTTTAGCGGTTTTGAGTTATCGTGTTACAGACAGATTTGGACAGACAGACAGACACCTTGAAAATATTTTGTATTTAGGTCATTTATGACCCAAATAACTCCATTTCCTTTTGAGGAAATTAAAACTTTTCTTTTTTGCCGATATAGCCTACCATACCAACAGGTAATGTAAAATGTAAATGCCAAATACAAATATAAAAGGAAAATTTAAAATTTGTAAAAACATCACCCTTTGTCACAAAGCCCATCTAGTCTCTTTACATAATCAATTGCATTTGGTGTTGCCTTCAGGAAATCTCCAAAATCTCCCTCATGCGCCGTAAAGACGCATTCTTCCCTAATATGACGAACAGTCTGTCTTAGACCTCCACCATTACATACCGAAGTGGGAGCCTTTCCCCATTTATAGAGGGAATACAAATACATGCATTTGCCATGTTCGATTCTCTCAGCCTGTTTAAATTAACATCTATCTTGGTAAGGCTGCTCAAACCAGGAGGTACTGTTGAAGTACATGTGAAACCCCGACTTTGTGGGGGAGCTTTTTCCATCCACTAGTTCATTCATGCATCATATAATAAGTGTAATATAAACATTCCAAGTGTTTTTGATGAGAGTGATGGTTTTCTTGAGCGGAGTCTATTAATATGTAAATCTGCTATATCAGAATGTACCGGTAGTTCCCGGTTTAGCAATATTTTCCTGTGTTCTCTATGCCAAGCTTGTTTTCTCCTCAAGTTAGGGGGATGTATATTACTTAAAACAGGCAAACAGTATGTGGACGTAATTCGTATAGCCCCTGAGATGATTCGCATTGTGGTACCAGTTTTCACCTTCTCGATACCTTTAACCATAACAGAGACAGATTCAGGGGTGTTCCAAATTCAAAATTTTCAAAAAGACCCTGCAGCTGAGAAACGAAGAGGGCTATAAACATTTTGTTTAAGGCATCTTCCATTTGGACACAAAAAAGTGGGAAAGGTTTGTGCAGACCGCGCCCTTCTATCTTAACTAATAACGGAGATACCCGATGATTTCAACCAAATCCAAATGGGACACCTTCATAATTTGCACACACAATTTACATAGACACAATTGATCACCCTGTACCAAATAGCGCACTTAGCAGAAAGCTAGCTAGCTAGATCTAGTCTCCATCAGCCTGAAGCGTTCTCATTTGTTGACTTAATGGCGGAAAATATCCGAAAAGAAGCGAAACACGTAAAGTATTTAAACTGTCGATGAATTATTGCTCTAAACCGTCCGTTTTCATGTAAATTACAGCGAGATAATACGCGGCTAATTTCGTTCGTTAGTTTTCAGTGTGCGTAAGGTACTAATTACAGGCGATATTAGTGAGGATATTACGAGAATCATATTTTAAGTTTGTTTACTGGTCGGTTTAAAGGATAACGAGCCGCCTGATTCGTTTACTTGGAAGCTAACGGATTCGAAATATATATCTTTCAGGAATGTGAAAAGTCTAACTTAATAGGCCTCTGCCGATTTAATTTCGTGTAAGTGCTCTATCGTTTTTTGATATATATATATATGTTTTAATTAATCATAACATTCCAAATATTTTTATCTAAAATCTTTGTTATTTTATCAAAATTAAAATGTATTTACAGTAACTCATTTACAAACAATAAACAACCATCTTGTTAATCACCATTCCTCTATCATTTTCATCCATCAAACCAATCCAAACCAACGTAACCATCAATTCAAAGTTGTAATCATACCAATTTAATTGACAAAATATAAATTCTCTAAGTACATTCAGCGATTTATAAACCTAATAAACCTTAACCCACCTAATTTAAAAACGACTTAAAAACCCCTGTGGCTGATGTATGCATTCAAAAGATGAGCAAATTAGGTAAAGAAAATAAAGACCTCCTACCCTGGGTGCTAGCGACCAAAGGGATAGAAGGTAATGAAAATGCAAACAATCATTAACTTATGCTGTAGGCGGAGAACTAACCTCTATAAAACCATCGGAGATAATTGTATGATGAGTTATATTTCAAGAAAGGGGACACAATAATAGATCTAGCATACATTCTACATTCTACAAATTACCTGATTTTTAAAACATCTCCTAGCGAAGGAACCCAAGGTGGTCCAAGTCGAATTGTGTAGAGCGTTATCTCATGTTTGGTAAGCAGCACATAAACCAGACGCATAGTGCTGAAAACCATATGCTAATTGAAGAGCTAAAGGTAGAGGAGGCATTGCAAATACCGCTAGAAAGAACAGCTACAAGGCTTGTACTACAGCTTGTAGATTTGTACCGTAATTAACATAATTATACAGCAATACGTAACTGAACGAAGTATAACAA